>NW_022111372.1:84870069-84877517 GCF_000313985.2 Echinops telfairi
AGGGTTGGGCTGTCCTTCGAGGTTTTTAAGGTTATAAATCCTTCAGAGAGCAGAAGGCCTCCTCTTTCTCCTGCGCAGTGGCTGGTGGGCTCAAACTGCTGACTGTGCTGTTAGCAGGCCAACGTTGAACCCAGTCGGCATTAAAGCATGCTTTTTCATAGGTGTCTGTACTTCGTAGCATTTATCATCCATCATGTGTGTCTTCATGTGCTTACTGTTCTCTTCTGCGAGGTGACAAGCCCCAGTGAGCACAACTCGGGTCCATTTCGCTGGTCACTGTATCCCCAGCTCTAGGGATTCCATAAGTGTCTGGTGAATGAAAGAAATCTAGTTTGGGAGCTTTTTTTTTTTTTTTTTGTCTACTTCTGCCCCTTGTCAGAAGGTAAGCAGAACCAAAAGGGAAGAAGACGGAAAAAGCTAGACTACCTGTGGAGGCGTTAAGAGAATTCTTGCTACAGGCTTAAAATGGGGGCTCTTTTCCCAGCTAGAATTGAACTCTACTTTTAGTATTTTCTCATTTTTAATTAGCCAATGAATGCAACCCAATACTGTGACAGGGCTTGGGATTTCTGAATATGCTTTCATATGGTAAAATTCCTTAAAGGTGATGCCAGAGAGGAGATAAGCATTTATTCACTCATTCAACCAATATTGATTGAGCAAGACAGGACTAAACACATGCCATCCTTTCCTTAAAACAGCAGCGTGAGGCATTCACACAAGCCCCTTTTCCATGCTGACCCTCTCCTTGGCTTATTCCTGATTCTGTATATTGGTGTTTTAGTTAGGTCAACTAGGGACTAATCAATGAACAGGGAGCTGACAGAGATGTTTGCATCGATTGCTGGTTCCCTTTCTGTGTCCTGAGAAGTTACTGTTAGTGAGGGGTACTATCCATGGCTTGGGTGCTACCATAGTCTGGACTATCCATGCAGGGACAGAGACTTGGACAAAGATTTAGCTGCAATTCTGTAGGAGCAATTTCCTGTCAGAGAGGGAATGCTGTCTGCAGAGCATTTTCTCTTTTAAAAATGGAAAACATCGATAAATAAGTTCTAAGTTCTTTTAAAAAAACCTCATTCTACTTATCCCTGTACACTTGCCTTTGAAAAGTCACAGGAAAAATTAAGATATATAATTCCTAGTTTAATAACAATTCCATTTCATTAAACATAATTTTCCAGCGTTTTGAAAAGCAAGTTCAATCCCTCAGCAAGTTTTGCATTTGTCTACTCACAAGATTCACAACTACTCAGCAGATACCCCAGAAAAATGTCTGGTGATCTGTTTCCATGGTTTCCAGCCAAAAAAATCCTATGAAGGAACTACAGTCCACTCAGGTCCACCATGAGTCAAAACCAACTTTATGTGAAGGCTGTTTCTTTTCTTTCTTTCTTTTTTTAGTTGATTTATCATATTTGAAGAAAAATAGTCATTCAAGCATGAAATGGAAATAAAATTCTTTCAGCAAGGGGAAACCTTCACCCTGACTTTGAGAATCCATAAAGCGTATCATTCTTTGGGTGAGTCCCATTGACAACAGGAAAGGGGAGAGGGCTTTCCTAGCTCACACAGTTAACATTTACTGAGCATCTGTTGGATCTCACTACTGTCTTAATTGCTTTGCATGTATTACCCCATTTAATGCTCTCAACAGTATGTCATTCAAACAGAAAATTAAACGAGTTCTTTTCCATGAGGCCAGCATGGAGCAGGATGCTTAGCATCAAGATGAAAGTGTTAAGGGAGCAATTAAGGATGCATTTTTATTACCTCGTAGCTCTATAATGAAATGGTGTTTATTCTGTTCACCAAAGACATTCTAGCTGCCCTGTTGGTACAAAGGAAAGTCGCTAGGGATGTCATATTACTGCAGCTTAAGTCCTACCCTTAATTACAAAGAGAGAGAGGTGCAGTGGGTCTACTAAGGAGGGGAAGACTGGAACAAGTCTTGAATGTGAGGGAGTAAGACGTGTCTTACTTAAATTTAATAGCCCAGGGGATGATTTATGTAGTTGTAAGTGAGTAAGTGATATGAAAAGGTGGGATAAAAAAGAATTAGACAGAAGATTTTCTTCTATGGTAAACTCACTGTGTTTATTTCTCCCCTGTCCTGGAGAACTTAGAGATCAGGTTACGAGTTCTTGGAAGTGACTGAGCTACAAACAAATCCGCAAGAAGGGAAAGAAATGGGATGTGGGGCTCACCATGTAGCAATATGGAGGTTGTTTCAGAAGGAAGTTCATGGAGATATGCAGGAAGAAAGGAAGAAATAAGTGATGGACATAGCAATATAACTACATTTTTAGGTATTCTGTTTGGAGCTCTCTCATGGTTCCTCAAAATCAGTATGTCTGATGTCAATGTCTTAATTTTCACATTCTCAAAACTATTTGCCCACAAACTATTCCACATCATTAAAAGCACAAACCAGAATCATTCTTGATTCCCTGAGTCCTTATGTTTATTCAACAAAATTTGCGAAGCCCTTATCACATACCAAGCTCTATTCTGTCTTTAGGGGATCTCATGGGGACCCCCCCAGTCTACTATAAGAAGTCAAGCAAAGAGCAACAACAACAGAATGGCATTGTATGTCAGGATGTGGCAAAAATTAAGAGCGATAAAGCAAGAAGGGCTATGTGTCAGTCTGGGTAGACTAGAGAAACAAATCCAGGAAGGCTGGTATGTGTATAAGATAGAGGTTTATATTCAAGAGCAATTGAATATTGAGAAAACATCCTAGCCCAGTCCAGATCAAGTCCTTAATTCCACTATTAGTCCATATATCCAATACCAATCTTTCAAGTCCTCTTCAGCATCACCAAACACATGCAATGACGCTGAATGCAGGAAGAGCACAGGCCAGTGGGTGGGAAGCCTTGTAGATACAGTGGTGGTGTAGGCATCTCAGCACTGGCAGAGGTCTCCACATGTCTTCTCCAGCTCCCAGTGCACAGGAACTATCAGTGTAGTGCCATGTGTCTTGTCAGTAGAGCGTCTCTCAGGGAGTGGACTGAGAGTGTCTTGCCTCCAAGGAGGAATACAGGAATTCCCAGAATCCTCAGGAGGAGGCCACGCCCACACAGAGGCCTCATTGGCTATATCACTATTGACAGGCTAGACTCCACCCCTACACTCTTAATCCTCAAATTGACCCCAGATTATGTAACTACCACAGACCACCCGTGTCAATTTGACACTTTCACATAACTCTTTAGCCATATATAATTTTCAAACAATAATAAAATCATATCTGTACCTAGTAGGATAAAACTAAAATGCATACAATTAAAAAATGTGCCACCCTCATTTAAATCTAACATTTTATACATGAACAAAACAAAAATATCCTATGCCTAACAATTGCAGTTAAGTAACACCTACATCTTAATCCTATAATCCTGTGAATACATTCCCCCATCTATGAAAGTTTCTAAGCCAACCATTTCATGCCTTTATCCCCCCATTTTGGGTATCAAATTTCTGTACCCCACTTACATTGACCCAGTGCTCTCAGGAGACAATCATACTCTTTGACATGAAGAATATTCATTACAGTTGGAACCTTGTGAAATCTGCCTCCATAAGCAAAGTCAGATCAGGACAGGACATCCATAAAGTCTGTAGGAATGTGTACCAATTCACAGTCTGAAAAATCTTTTCTTTATCTGGTCAGGTTCTCGTCAACTCAATGCGGGCTGCCTCATTTAGCCCCAAAGGGTGCCCATTGGTTACCTTGCCTTTAGACCAGGGGCTTGTCACAAATTCTCAACAAGCCTAGCCCCCTAGTGCTAGATCATGAACATCAGACCAGTCAACCTGCTCTCTTCTCTGCTAGTTCCTGTAAACCACGGGTGTCAGTGGCCAGACTCAACCCGTCTCTCTATTGCTGCTTTTCTTCAACTTCCACTCAACAAGTGGAGCCAGGTGGTCACCTAGCAAACATTTCAGTCTGCCCACAGGCTTCCTTTAACGGTCAGTCCTAGAGAGAAGTTTTTTTCACAGCTCCAGATTTCTTCCAGTTTCTGACAAAAAAACACTAGAATTCAAACTTAAAATCCAAAAAGAGTTCCTTTTTCTTCAATCTGTCAGCAATGGCTCCTTAGGCAAGACTCTCCAAATACAAACATCCAGAGTACTGCAAAGCACTGGGTGGAGCTCATCTTTTCAGAGCCTTCTTTGTCGGCATGTCCTAAACTTCTCTAAAGATCAAAATAATGGCTCCAGGCAAGTGGGCTTACAAGCTCTCTATTTTCATACTTCTAAAATGATTTCTATAACTCCTTATATCACAATAATAAGCAGAACAAATCAGCATAAACAAGGTAGAATCACACACTAAACTCAATTCTTTAAACAGTCAAGTTCAATCCTTATTTAGCTTATCTAAATTCTTATCTAAACTATTCAATTGATACAAAAATATGGGATTAGGCCTCTGGGAACATCAAACCCGATTCAGGCTTTCTGTCCATCATTTTGACTTTCTGTCAGCTATTGTCCCTAAGCAGCATGATTTCTGAGAATTGGAGGGGTGACCTCTACCCCTGAGCTCAAAATATACATTGAAAACATTCATACTTGTCATCTCACACAGGAATAAAAGAAGACTACAACCAAATAAAATAATCAAACCTTTAACTTCCCACATTCTTTCAAGAAAACAACCCAGAAAGCTTCATGGACATATCTGAATTCTGGCTAGCTAAAAGAAGAAACATTACTATGAGGCAGAGGTCAAATAAACATCCAATCTCCACATTCATCATTTGTTTTTCTAGAACCCCATTCCTGGTACCATAATGTGTCAGTTTGGGTAAACTAGAGAAACAAACTCAGGGAGACTCATATGAGTATAAGAAAGAGGTTCATATACAAGAGCAATTGAATATTGAGAAAACATCCCAGCCCAGTCCAAGTCAAGGCCTTATTCTATTAATAGCCATATGTCCAATACCAATCTATAAAGCCCTCTTCAGCCTCAGCAAACACATACAATGATGCCAAACACAGCAAGATCACAGGCCACTGGGTGGGAAGTCTTGTGGATCCAGTGGCAGCGTAGGAATTTCAGCACTGGCAAGGGTCTCCACATGTTTCTCCAACTCCCCGGGCATTGGTACTATCAGTGTAGTGCCATGTGTCTTGTCAGTAGAGCATCTCTCAAGGAGTGAGCAGAGAGAGTGTGTCTCTTGCCTTCAAGGAGGAATACAGGAATTCCCAGAATCCTTGGGAGAAGGCCACGCCCACCCAGCGTCCTCATTGGCTATAACCCGGTTGACAGGCTAGACTTTATCCCTACACTCTTAATCTTCACATTGACCCCAGATTATGTAACTGCCAAAGGGATGAGGATGGCCAAGGTAGGGATGCACTGCTTTACACAAAGAAGCCTATGTTGAAGTACATGTGAGTGAAAATATAAATCAGCGAGGTGTTGAACCAGGAGTCTATGCAGACATCCTGTGGGAAAACAGCCCAGCCAGAGGGAATAGAGAAAAAAAATAGCTTTAGATGAAAGCATGATTTGTGTGATCAAGGAACAACTAGGGGGTCAGGTGGTTGGAGAAGAGTGGACAAGTGGGAATGCCTTAGGAAATGAGGAAAACCAGAAGAGGGAAGCAGAGACTCTGTAAGGCTTTTGCCTTAAACTCAGAGAGATATGAGGAGCCACCAAATTTTTTTAAGCAGAGAAATGTCATGAAACAGAGTTGCATGGTGTCTACCACCATGGTGTTAGAATTCAGTAATGCTCTACTTCCTGGCATTTCTACTTTCAAAATATTTCTGAAGTATTTCCTCCCATCTTTGCAAACATAAAACTTGCCTAAATCACCTGCTCTCTTGCTTTAAGTTCTTGAAATTTTGTACCTGGATTTCACAATGTTTATGCCCACTTGAAAATATGTTCACTATGCAGCAATCCTACCGCTTCTCTGTTAGTGTGTTTACTATGATGGCTTGTGTGCTGCTGTGCTACTGAAAGCTTTGTCACTGGAATTTCAAATACCAGCAGGGTCACCTAAAGGGAGCAGGTTTCAGCAGCGTTTCCAGACTATGAACAGATTATGAAGCAGGAATAGTCTGCCACTTCAGAGGAATCAGCCACTGAAAACCTTATGGACAGCAGAGAAGCCTCGTCAGATACTGAAAACCTCATGAACAGAAGCATAGCTTTGTCAGAGAGAGTGCCAGAAGATGACCCTCTCAGGTCAAATGATGTCAAAATTTGACGGAGGGAGAGTTAACTTCTCAAAGTAGAACCAACCATAAGTACATGGATAAAACAAAGACTTTAGGACCTTCATTTTCTGATGGGGCATGACTCAAAATAAATAAGAAGGAACAGCTGCAGGCAAGGAAATCTAGTCAAAATATATATTATTCAAATGTATGCACCAACCACTAAAGTAGTGATGCAAAATTTAAGAATTCTACTAATGTCAGTCTGATATTGATCAAACATGTATTCAATATGCATTGATAATCAATAGCAATTGGAATGCAAACATTGGTGGCAATGAGGAAGGAACAGTAGTTGGAAAATATGACCTTGGTGATAGAAATGAAGCTAGAGATTGTATGATAGAATTTTTGCAAGACTGATGACTTCTTTATTGAAAACACTTTTTCTTAATAACATAAAGAGAAATGCAAATTAAAACAACTATGAGATAACCCCTAACACCCTCAAAGATAGCCAAATTCAAGAAATCAGAAAGTAATAACTGTTGGAGGAGATGCGGAGAGATAGGAACTCTTGTCCACTGCTGGTGGACCTGTAGGTATGTACAGCCACTATGGAAATTGATTTGGCAATATCTAAAACAGTTGGAAATTGAGCTACCCTATGATCCAGCAATCCCCCTACTGGGCATATATCCGGAAGAGACCAAAAACAAACCATGGCCAAACATCTGTGCTCTAATGTTCATCGCAGCACAGTTCACAATTGCAAGGAGCTGGAAACTGTCCAAATTTCCATCAACAGATGAATGGATTAAAAAACTCTGGTACATACATACAATGGAGTATTACACATCCCTAAACAGCAGCGATGAACGCATGAAGCATATCGCCGCATGGGAAGAATTGGAGGAAATTATACTAAGTGCAATAAGCCAAACACAAAAGGACAAGTACTACATGAGTCCGCTAAGGCAAGCTCAAAAGAAAAAAATTTTTTTTTCAAAAAGGGCATAGGGACGAAGATGCTATATACATACATCCCTGGAGTGAGGTCCAGGTAATATGGCAGGGGCCAGACTAAACCCAGGGATACATATGGGATACATATGGTAGCCCACTAAAAGGGAGGAGGGAAAAAGGTATGGGTAGCCAGGGGAACAGAGCTCTAATCCACACAGGGGGAGGGTGTCCATTGTGTCTCCACAGGGAAAGAGGGACCAGACTTCAACCCGGATCTCCAAGACAGGAACGCAACA
>NW_022111372.1:84879727-84882015 GCF_000313985.2 Echinops telfairi
AAAAAAAAAGAAAGTAAATAATGATGGCAACATATGTACAAATATACTTGATACAATCGATGTATGGACTGTTATAAGAGCTGTAAGAGCCCCCAATAAAGTTTTTAAAATAAATTTTTAAAAAGGTGACTGACTACACACATGGACCACTCCAGATAGAAGTCACAGAAATCAAATGGACTGAATCTGGTAGATGAGAACATGGAGAAGCTCAATATTAGCAGCTAAAATGAAGCCAAGACTTGACTGTGGAGCTTGCCATCCATTGCTCATAGTTGTGTGCCAGTTAAAGCTCTAGGAAATGGAAACAACTCCATGAAAGTCAAAATATAACCTGAACATATCCCACCCAAAATCTGAGAACATCTCAAGAAGAGATTTGATGCATTAAATCTTGACATGATGAGCTGTGAGATGACATCATCAACAGCATGGTGAGCTGTGAGATGACATCATCAACAGCATGATGAGCTATGAGATGACATCATCAACAGCATGGTGAGCTGTGAGATGACATCATCAACAGCATTCATGAAGAACGCCAAAGGTCACTAAAAAGACAAGAAAGAAAGCAAAGATCAACATGGTTGTCAGAAGAGACCATGAAATTTACTTTTAACTGTAGAATACCTTTGGCACGTGGAAGAAATGGTGAAGTCAAAGAGCTGAACAAAAAATGGCAAAGGGTAGCTCAAGAAGACAAAATCAAATATTATAATGAAATGTCCAAAGACCTACAGTTAGAAAATGAAAAAGAAAGAATGCACTTAGCATATTTAACACCCCCCCCAAAAAATCCCTAAAGAAACCTCAAGTGGCAATAGTGAAAGATTCTATGCAAAAATTAAAAATGATGCAGGGAGTATCAAAAGAAGAAGAAAAGAATCCACAGAGTCACTGTACCAAAAAGAACTAGCCAGCAATCACCCATTTTAAGGGTCGAATCTTATTAAGAGTCAACCATACTGGAGGAAATAGTCCAAGCTGCACTGAAGATATTAATGAAAAATAAAGTTTTATGAATTGATGGAATACCAATTTAAATGTTTCAACAAGCTGATGAAGCACTGGAAGCACTCATTTGTCCATGCCAAGAAATTTGGAAGAGAGCTACTTGGCCATTTTGTACCCATTCCAAAGAAAGGTGATGCAACAGAATGCTCAAATTATAGAACAATATCATTGATATCACATGTAAGTAAAATTTTTCTGGAGGTCATTCAACATGATTTCAGCAGTGCATTGACAGGGAGCTGCCAGAGGTTCAGGTCAGTTCAGAAGAGGATGTAGAACAAGGGATGTCATTGCTGATATCAATGTATCCTGGCTGAAAGCAGAGACTACCAGAGAAATTTCTGCTTGTGTTGGATTGACCATGCAAAGGATCATAATAAAAGGGAGAATGGGAATTCCAGAGTACTTCACTGTAATCATGTGGAACTTGTACATTGATCAAGAGGCATTTGGGTGACCCAAGCAAGCAGATAGTGCATGGGTCAAAATCAAGAAAGGTGTGTGCCAGGTGTGTATCATTTCACTATTCAATTTGTATGCTCACAGCCAATAATCAGAGAAGCAGGGTTATGTAAAGAAGAATGTGGCATCAGGTTTGGAGGAAGGTCTATGAACAACCTGTGAAATGAAGATAACACAGCCTTGCTTGCTAAACGTGAGGAAGCCTTGACTTTCTTGCTGATGAAGAACAAGGATTGTGCCTTTCAGTATGGATTATACTTAATGTATCAAAAACGAGAATCCTTACAACTGTACAAATAGATAGTAGTATGATAAGTGGAGAAGAGATAGATGTCAAGGATTTTATCTTGCTAGGACCCACATGGTGGCAGCAGTCAAGAGATCAAAAGATGTATGGCATTCTGTAAATCTGCTGCACAAGATCTCTGTAAAGTGTGGACAAACAAGGTTGTTACTTTGAGGTCTATGAAGTTCCTGACCCAAACCGTGGTATTTTTAATGATCTCATATGCATGTGAACGTTGGACATTGAATAAGGAAGACAGAAGAATTGTTTAATTTGAATGACAGTGCCGGCACAGACTATTGAAAGTACCATGGGCTGCCTGAAGAACACACAAACCTGTTTTTGAAGACGCGCAGCAAGGTTTCATATTAAACCCTTTGCACACATTCTCAGGAGAGGTCAGCCCCTGGAAAAGTACATCATACTTGGTAAAGCAGAAAGATAGGGGAAAAGAACAAGACCCTCCATAAGATGGAGTCTCACAGCGGCTACGACAAAGGGGTCAAACAGCAGAATATTTGTGAGG
>NW_022111372.1:84885032-84887116 GCF_000313985.2 Echinops telfairi
TTATAGCAGTATATAAGCAACAGACAGTCTGGCAGACTGAGAGACAGGCAGTGAACCCTAAGCCAAAAGGCCACTGCCAGCCAGTCATTGTTGCCTCAGAAGAATCCTATGGGGTTTCCAACACTGTAATTGTGTGTGTGTGTGTGTGCACACATGTGTGTGCGCGCGCGCAGATTGCTTCTACGGAGTGGCTGGGAGGTTTGAACCAGCCAATCTTTCAGTTGCTTAACCCACCGCACCACCAGGGATCCTTGTCTCTGCTCCATTAAGTTTCTGTATGTCATTTACCAGTTCTAAGGATGCACTTATTTGCCTGCTTTTCAAAGAGTCTGTTCTTCCTGCTCGCTGCACTGCGAACTCTGCCAGGACAAAGCGACGGTGGGTCTTGGTCATCGTTTGTCCTTAGAGACTGGCGTGGTGTCTGGCACGCTGAAGCTGCCACTCAGCAAGAATCACCTGTAGATGACGGCTGTGAGAGGAAGGGAAGGGATTTAGCCCTCCGTGTGATAGACATATGCAAATCACATTATTAAGATTTAGTTCATTTTGTAAGTAACAAAGAGCCATAATTTTATAAACCATTTCATTGTCCGAAAGAAAAGAGAGGGCAGCAGGTATAATGAGAACACTTGTAAAGTGATATTTTTAGTGTATCCATTTCTCCTGTAATTGTTGCCACATTTATTTTTGTTGCCATGGAAACCTGGAGAGGGGCTTCCCTCTTATCCCTTCAAGCTTTAGCAGAGAAAAAAATATACAACATCAGGGGTCTTCAAGCACTGCTCCGGCATCTGCCACTCATCCGAGGGTGCAATGTGACACCCACTTTCTGGGGACCTGCTCTGTGCCTGATACTGTGCTGGCGGTGGTGGAGAAGGAAGTGGATGAGAGAAGATGCTGACCATCACTGCAGTACTGAGTGACAGTGATGTAATGGGCACTGCACAAGTGCTATGAAGCCACAGAGAGAGATCCAGAAAGATTGCTGGCGAGACAATGCCTAAACTGTACTTGGAAACTGGCCTGGTGTTAGTCAGGCAAGACAGGGAAGACATGCCCATCAATTATTTTTGTTATCAAAGACCCGGCGAGAGGTTAGAGCACAGTGGGAGAGGCATCAGACCTCAGGAAAGTGAAGCAGTCTGTCCATTTCTTATATCCATGGGTGAAGAACGAATGTGGGTTCAGGTAAAGAAAACTGTGAACTTTTCCAGAGAAGGAAATTTCTAAATATTTGTCATTTTAAGATATCATGGACAAATTGGGTCAAGCAGCCACCTAAGGGATACTTTCCATCAACTCTCATACTCACTGTCGTGGAGTCCATGACCACGTATAGTGACCTATGGGACGGAGGAGAGCAGAAACCCTGTTTTCTGAGACTGTGAATCCTTACAGGTGTAGAAAGCCTTACTTTCCTCCCACAGAGTTGCTGGTCCTTTTGCATAGCTGACCTTATGGTTAGTTGTCTCCAACACATTCCCCACTCCACTCCCAGGACGCCTTCTCTAATCTCAGGTATGCTTAAACTTGGAGTGTGTGGCAGACAGGAGGCACAGCAATTTGAAAGGGAGCAAACGCTGACTGTGGGACTGATTAGAATCATTGCAAGGGATGGGAGTACCACTAACCATCGGAAGTCATTCCATTGCGGCTCAAATCCTTTGTCTGTATTTTCCAATAAGATGAAAGACATTCCTGCCTAGATGACTGAGAATCCTCAGAAACTAATTATCTTGATTTTGCCACATCCTCATTAATAGATAGTTGGCCCTCACCTCTGCACAGACATAGAATCCTAGAGTGTGAAAAACAGAAGGAATCAGGGATTGAATGCACCCCTCTCATTTTGCACAATGGAAATATGAGATCTAGAGAGAGCAGGCCACCTGGCTTCTCAGGGCCAGGAACTGTGTAATAAGAAAACCAGTATTTTCATATTTTAAAAGCTAAACACCATTGAAGGTGGCCTTGAACTTAATTTCCTTCCATTGCATTCCCATTCCCAGAAGAGTCAATTCTGTCACAGTAGGATCACAATGCTACCTTAAAGGTTCTCCTGATAGCAATTCCCCCTACTATTT
>NW_022111372.1:84887399-84895188 GCF_000313985.2 Echinops telfairi
AATATTTCCATCTCATAGGTAAGTGGAGCTTTGGAGATATTGTTAGGTTCCAATCACAAGAGAAATAGCAATATCTGCATCCAGCCCAAGTGTGATAGAATTCAAACTTGAGTTCTTAGCTTCTCTTTTATACTGACCAATACACAAAATAAATTGATTGGAAGATGTGGGCATTGTATATCCCTATTTTCACAGATACAGTCATACATCCACTCAGTGTAGGAGTTATCGGTGGACACAGTATGACACATGTGTTTCCACTGTTGAGCACAGCCCTAAAATGATCTCTATCCAGTGGACTCTATCCTAGGGCAGTGAGAAGGCTTGTTAGTGAGCGTGACACAAGTGACAGCTGTGATGGTTTCATTCTTTTATTAATTCCTGTCCATGGTGTTATCAATGGCCTCATATGCTTGTGAACGTTGGACATTGAATAAAGAAAATCAAAGAAGAATTGATGTACTTGAATTGTGGTTCTGGAAGAGAATATTGAAAATACCATGGACTGCTAGAAGGACAACCCTATCAGTCTTGGAAGAAGTACCACCAGGGTGCTCCTTAGAGGCAAGGATGGTGAGACGTTATCTGACATACTTTGGACATATTTTCAAGAGAGAGCATGCCCAGGAGAAGGCCATCTTGTTTGGTAAAGTAGAGGGTCAGAGAAGAAAAGGAAGGCGCTAGACAAGATGGGTTGACATCATGGCTGCCATAATAGGCTCAAGCATAGGAGTAATTGGGAGATTGGCACAGAACTGTGCAGTGTTCCGTTCTGTTGTACATCGGGTGGTTATGGGCTGGAACCTAACAGCATCGACACCCTCTGATTCTGTTCTTCTCCCTCCATTTTCTTGGAGAAAGTTTCCTGCTCAGATCTTTTTGGCTTCTTGGATTCCGAGCAAAGTCAGTCCTTTCTTAGCAGGCACATGTCTTCTCTGATCTCTCTCTGTCTCTTTCTCTCTCTCCTATACACACTCACACACATATGTGCAACTTTTCTTCCCTTCACAACTCATTTTCTGTCCTTGACATTGCAATTAGTAGCATAAAATACCTTTGCATTCGTTATTGCTTTGAAGACCATAATTAATGTCTTTTTTTGGTTCATTTGAGATGAACTTCTTTGTTACCAAAGACTCCACATTCATTTCAGTTTTACTTTTCTTCCTTTTTTTTAAGTCACTCAGACAGCTCTTTATATTTGAAGGATAAGAAATCAGAGGGATTTTTTTTGTTTTTAAAGAAACATACTGTACAAATTTACATAGCCCTTCTCAAGAAATGGAATCAATAACACTATTCTCTTAAATCCTTCATATATGTGGATTTCTTTCTTTCTCCCCTTTCCACCCTTGTCACTCCAAATGCTTTTGTTCACTAACTTTCAAATATTGTCATACGTGGAACTACTCAGCCCTCTGCTATGGTGCTGGTTCTGAGTCTCAGTGGCTCTGTAGGACAGAATAGAACTGATCTACAAGGACAGACAGCTTCTTCATTCTCCCATGGATGATGGTGGGTTTGACCTCTGATAACAATTTAAACAGGAACCCCCCCAAATTCCATGTCATCCAGTTACTTCCAACTCAGGCTCTGCAGTACGGAGTGGGATTCCTCATCGGATTTCTAAGCCTGTAAATCTTTACAGGAGACTGCCACATCTTTTCCCACAGAGTGGCTGGTGGACTCAAACTAAATGATATTTCAGTTACTAAAGCATACTAGAATTTATCTTGTTCTCTTGTAGAACCAGGGAGGAAGTACAACGGTGGTAGCAATCACCATTTAAGGGAATATATTTTCTTACCACTCCTTTGTGGACATAGTGCCTGAATACAACCAGTGACCCAATAGGAAGGATTTCAGGTTCGGCAGAGTTCAATGTTTCTCAGGCTTTGACAATATAGATAGTCCCTTCCCCTCCATTTCTAGGCTGATCTCACATTCATGATAGTAATGCTTACATTTCAAGTAATTTTGAGACATTGCTTCTATGATGTCCTTCTTCCAAAGTAAATTGTGTAAGTTTAACACTACACATGTTTGTTTCCCAAACATGCCAACTGGACATTTAGAATGTGTGTGTTGTGTGCTTGCTGCCCTCGGGTCTATGTCAACTCATAGTGACCCTATAGGACAGGGTAGCACTGCCCCTGTGGGTTTCAGAGACTGTAACTCTCTACAGCGCAGCGTGCATCATCTGTCTCATGAGGAGCAGCTGGTGTTTTCAAACTGCTGACCTTGCAATCAGCAGCCCAACTCGCAACCACCACATCAATGTAGCTAGTCAGAACTGAGCTGTGCGATCAGCGTAATGCACATTCAATGCCAGTGACTTCTTAAAAAGAAAACAAAAGTGCAAATATCTCATTAGTTGTAACATGTCTAAATGATAACCTAGCATGTTCCAGATGTGTAGAGTGTATGAAATATGTAATTCAAATTAATGTCAATTAATTTTAATTTCAAAGTTTCTTTTAGCTGTTTACATTGTGATTTTTAAATGTTCTTAGAAGATTATAAATTATTCTAGAATTGTTTGAGTAGAATGTGCATCAGTTCTTCTCTGAACTGTCTGGTAGGATTCACCAGTAACGCGGTCTTGGCTGGGACGTGTTTGGCTGTTGAGAGCTTTGAAAGGACTGGGTCATTGTTTCTTTGATGATGGGGATGTTCAGCTTTTCTCTCTCAGTCCTTGTTAGCTTAAGTAGATGGTGGGTTTCTCAAACTTTGTCCCTTTCTCCTAGGGCTTCAAACGCGTTGGGGTCCAGTCCTTCAAAGCATTCTAATCGTATCCCCTTTATTGCTGTGGTGGCACTGCCATTTCATTGTTAAATCCATTTTACTTGCATCTTATTCTTTTCTTAGATTAGCCAGTGGTTTGTTGATTTTATTAACTCATTCAAAGAACCAAATTCTTGTATTGTTTCTTCTTCTTGTTTTTCTGTTGAAATTTCGATTGAACTTTGCTGTGGGAAAATACCAAAAGGGATAGGGCCTGTCTCATTCTACTCTTGATTTTATGAGTGAAAAAGTGATAGCTACGATTGATGTCTGTTCAATGATTTTTGTATGCTTGACACTATGTAAACATTTTACTTATGTTGTCTTTAGATCTTTATTGATGCCTATGATGTATGTGATCTGATTATGCCCATTTTGGTGATCAGATCTATCAGGGTAAGTTGTTTGTCCAGGGTTACATAGCTAGTATTGTGGGCCTTCTGTATTGTCCAACTCTTGGGAATGAATGGACTATCCAAGTATTTTCCAAGACTGTAGGATTCTCTGTCATGGAATCCACTTTCTTCTAGTAGCTACAGTATCCTGGATTTACTTCTCAAATATCTTTGCTCCCAACTCTGGTCACTTGTTCTATTTGAAGTGAACTTTTGCCCTACAAAAGAAATAGTCATTCCCCTTGAGACAATTACTCAAACCTATTTTATTTACCATAAAATCCCAGAAATGTGGCCAAATGTTAAGTTCTGTGATGGAAGGTGAGCTTCCATTCTGCCTAAGACTACGTTGCCATTTAGTAAACACACACACACACACACACACACACACACTTGGCAAATTACTTTTCCAAGATGCTTTGGATGTCTACAGTGCAGACACACCACCTATTTAGTCTCTAAAGTTAGCTGACAGGTGAATAGGACACAAAAACAAAAATTAAAGAACAACATTATAAACTACATAGCATATAAGCTCAAGTCAGGCCACCCACTCCCCAGTTTAGAAAAAGAAAAGAAAAGCCGGTTGCTCTTTTAATTGAGTGTCAGATGATGTTGCTTATTTGTATGTAGAAGATTCATCTTATATGAAAAGAGCATCTCTTTAAGCACGGAGATCACATTAGCATAGTGAGATGCTGATTTCAGGAGAGGTACATGAAACGCTGACAGTAAGTGAGGGAAATGAAGGGCCTTCTTATCTCATGATAACTCCAGAGCATCTGTCATGGAGAGCAGAATTGCCCCGTGATTTAAAATTGTTGTTTTTATCTCGATGTATTTTTGCCAAGGATGTAAAGTTGAATTTCTGCAAGCTAAATGAACATGGACCTTTTCCTCTGTATTCTAAACCTCTGAGACAGATTATTAATTTACAGTTGACTTATCCTACAAGAGTGTCCTTAAGAGATGTGTGTGTGTGTGTGTGTGTATGTGATATTGTGAAGCGTTTGTCCCTGGTAGGCTTGAAGAATTCATGAGCTCACTCACACTCTTGGGACAGAAATTCAACTTTGTTTATGCTCCAGACGCTGTCCCAGGTGCTGAGAACCAAAGATGATCGAAACCATTCTTGTCCTAAAGTTGTTTGGAATTTTAAATGTTTGATCACTAAAACAAAACAAAAAATAAACCTCAGGTACTCTGAGAAGTCAAATGAGTAGTTCACATTTTCTTATTGTTATTATTATTATTATAAGGAAGAGGAGGAGGAAGAGGAAGGAAGAAACAAAAGTGGTAAAAGGTCCCCAAACACATTGGTCTGATGAATCCTACTGCAGAAGGCAATGTGGTCGAATGGCAATAAAGATTTTCACAAACATTGTGCATTCTTGAATGGAAAAAAGATGCTAGAATGGTAATTTATTATTATTAATCTGGTTCAGAGACAGATGTATTTGTCCTTTAAGCAGTCTATGGTACATTCTTTTTTTATTTTAACATACTATTTTATTAGGGGATCTTACAACTCATAACAATTCATACATCAGTTTTATAAAGCACATTTGTACGTATGTTGTCCTCATCATTTCCAAAATATTTTCCTTTTCTTTCTTTCTTTTTAATCATTTTATTGGAGGCTCTTACAGCTCTTATAACAATCCATACACCCATTGTGTCAAGCACATTTGCACATATGCTGCCTTTTCAAAGCATTTTCTTTCTACTTGAGCCCTTGGTATCAGTTCCTCATTTTTTCCCCTCCCTCTCCCACCCTCCTTCCCTCAGGAACCCTTGATAAATTATTGTTATTTTCATATCTTATTTTTGTCCAGGACCATAATTCAAAGGCATCAATTCTTCTTCAGTGTTCCTTATTCAATGTCCAACATTCACTTTCCAATGAAGCAATTGAAAATTTTATGACATGGGTAAGGCACACTTGAGTATTCAAAGAAACATCCTTGCTTTTCAATATGTTAAAGAGGTCTTGTGCAGCAGATTTTACCAATGTGATGTAGTGTTTGAGCTCTTGACTACTGCTTCCAGGAGCATTGATTGCAGATACAAGCAAGATGAAATCCTTGGAAACATTCATCTTTTCTCTGTTTATCATGTCACCTATGGGTTTAGTTTTATACACATTGAATTGTAATCCATACTGAAGGTTGCATTCCTTGATCCTAATCAGCAGTGTTTCAAGTCCTCCTCACTTTCACCAAGCAACGTTGTATCATCTGCATATCATAGGAGGAAGGTGAAAGGAAATAGAGGAAAGAAATAGGAGACAAAGGCTATTTATAGAGGTATAGCCGTAGGCATGTATATATGTAAATATATGAATTTATAATGAAAGGGATAGAGGCCCATGTACATATATTTGTATGATATAGATTAAGATAGCAGACAGACTTTGGGCCTCTACTCAAGGGCTCCATAACACAAGGACACTTTGTTCTGATAACTCAGCGCTCTTTGATACTCACCTTCCCGACATGATAGCTGAAGACTAAATGGGTGCATAAGCAAATGTGGTGAAGGGAGCAGATGGGGCCCGGCTATCAAAAGTTATAGTGTCTGGGGTCTTACAGGCTTGAAATCAAACAAAAGGCCATTTAGCAGAAAAGCAAACAAGCCCAAAGGGAAGAAGCACACCAGCCTGTGCAATTGATCATGAGGTGTCAATGGGATCAAGCATCAGGTATCAAAAGATCCAAAACAACTATATCAATGCAAAAGATGGGGTTTGGAGTGGAGATCCAAAGCTCTTCTGTAGACAATTGGACACCCCCCCACACACACAGAAGTGGTATAAGGAAGGGATGATTCAGCCAAGGTGTAGTATACTCACACATCATTCCTCTAGTTCCTGACTACTTCCTCCCCAACACTACCAGAGCCCAGTTCTACCTTACAAATGTGGCTACATCAGAGAACACATATTGGTACAGATAAGAGCTCTCAACACACAGAATTCAGGAAAGATAAATACTTCAGGAACAGAAATTGGAGTATTGATATTATGAGAATAGGGGGATGATCAGGGAGGGGGAAGGATGAGAAAGGGGGAATCCATCAAAAGATTGGATGTGTAACCCCCTCTCCTCCCAAAGGGGACGAATAACAGAAATGTGGATGAAGGGAGGCAATGGAGCGTGTAAGATAAGAAATAATGATAGCAATATATAATTGATCAATGATTCATGTGGGTGGGAGGGTGGGGGAGGGAGGGGGAAAAAGAGGAGCTTTTACCAAGGGCTCAAGTAGAAAATGCTTTGGAAATGATGATTGCAACATATGTACAAATGTGCTAGATACAATTGAGGTATGAAATGTTATAAGAGCTGTAAGAGCTACCAATTAAATGATATATACATGTGTGTGTATAAATATATGACACATGGAGCTACACTGATGGAGCCAGAGCCCTGGATCTGGAGGAGTCACATGGAGATCCACACCAGTGCTGAGATGCTTCCAATGCGACTGGATCCACAAGACTTTTCACCCACTGGCCTGTGATCTACCTGAAGTCAGAATCATTGCATGTGAGTCTGAAGAGGAATTTATAGACTGGTGTCTGGCAAATGGGCTAATGTTGGACTTATGAACTTGATCTGGACTGGGCTGCGACATTTTCTCAATATACAATTATTCTTTATATAAAGCTCTTTCTTGTACACACATACACACAATTTGTTAACAAGCCTTCCTTTAATTCTGATGATACATTCTTCTTCATATAATCCAGCTTCTCTGATTATTTGGTAAGCATAGGTATAAAGGTTGAATAAGTATGGTAAGAGGATACCAGGCTGGCACACACTTTTCTTGAAGGATGCTAGGAGTTATAAAACTCACTCAAAGCCAGGCTTTCTTACCACGTGCGCAATCAGAAGGACCCTAGCCCTGGTTTTGTTCTACCTCAAGCCCCTCTCACATGCTCCTTCATTGTCTCTACTCTGCTTTTCAAAAAGCATCTCTGGGCAAGAGAACAGAGGATTCCAGAGAAAAATCCGTCTTGTCGATTATCTGTCTTGCCTCTTATTAACTGCCGTGGAGGTGATTTTCCGTGTTCCCATGAGTGTGGAACATAATCTCTGCTTCAGCTAATTTATTTTGAAGCCATGCCTGCCTCTCTGAGACCTGAGGGGTGGCCCTGGGAGGCCATCCCAGTTTGGTTTTGGAGCCAGGATGCTCCCTGCCCTGTTGCTCTGTGCCCATGTGTGGTCCTATCACTTGTACTCCTGTCCCTGGCACAGTTGTCACCCACTACTGTTCCCAAATAGCTATGTTTCCCAGGAGTCTTTTTAAATTCAGAAATATTTTCCTAATATTTGAGAAATATATTCCTAATAAAAATATAGAAATATCTTCCTAATCAAAAAGGAACTGTGTTGTTTTTCTTCTGATTGCAAAATAAGGCTTAATCAATGTAGTGAATTAGATACATAGTAAAAAGTATACATTTAATAAGCAAGTCTTTTCATTAATTCTATTATCCTCCTAATATTTTGTGAACTTTTCTCATGCTTTTTCTTTTTTTTTTTTTAAACATTTTATTAGGGGCTCATACAACTGTTATCCCAATCCATACACACATCAATTGT
>NW_022111372.1:84896597-84898587 GCF_000313985.2 Echinops telfairi
ACTGTCAGTCCCGTTGTTTTCTCCTCCAGATTGTTCATCCAGCCTGTCCTATCCAGACAGGCCTGCTTTTTCTTTTTTTTATATACCACAGACATTTCTAAATTTGGGATCCAAATGGATGTGTTGTGACACACTCAGATTTTACTTCTTAATAATGTTTTGTGACTATTTCCCCATCCCCTTTAAATAGTCTATGAGATTATGCTTGACTGTGTTTGTGTGCATGTACACAATGCTTTCTAGTAAACACTTTCGATGTTTAAAATTACCTCTAGACAGAGAACTATCCAGGAATCCTCTGTAGCTTCACTCCATTTATTCCTGCCTCAGAGTTAGCACTAATCGTATCTTTTAATGTTTTATTTTTTACTCCAGGGCTTCTCCATTCCATACCTAATAGCCCCATCTTCATATTTTATTCTTTCCATTGAAGTTCTAATCAATGAAATAATACAGTGCTTATAGGAAAAGGAATAGTCTTCTGACTGTTGGTTCACTATCCTCTATAGAAAGAAGCACTGACTCATCTCGTTCATCTTCAAGAATTGCTTAATTTTATAAATAACAGAGACACCAGAAGCATCAGTGTCTTCATTACCTAGTGCTACCATATCAAGAAATGCCACAAGTGGGTGGCTTTCAAGAAAAACAGATCTCACAGTCTGAAGGCTAAAAACCCAAATCGAGGTATTGATGTGTAGATGCTTCTCTACCAACATTTCTTGACATTTCTCTGCTTTGAGACAGATCCTCGCTCTAATTTGTCTTTCCCCACTGTATGTCTCCAGATGTGATGATGTTGGTTTTCTTTACATTGAGTCATGATCCATGCTAAAGGCTGCAATCCTTGACCTTCATCAGCAAGTCCTTCAAGTTTTCCTCAATGTCAACAAGCAAGGTTGTGTCATCTGCATATCACAGGTTATTAATAATCCTTCCTCCAGTCTTGGGGCCACATTCTTCTTCATATAAGCCAGCTTCTCTGATTATTTGTTCAGCATACAGATTGAAAACTATAGTGAAAGGATATAACTCTGACATACAACCCTTTCCTGATTTAAACCATACAATAGCATTGTCTTGTTCTATTCACACAACTGACTCTTGATCTATGTAGAAGTTCCTCATAGGCACAACGACTTGTTCTAGAATGCCCATTCTCCTCAAGGTTATCCATAATTTATTATGGTCCACCCAGTCCAATGCCTTGGCATAGTCAATCACACACAAGTACAGATCTTTCAGGCATTCTCTGCTTTCAGCCCAGATCCATCTGACATTACAATGATGTCCCTTGTTCCACATCCTCTTCTGAATCTGGCCTGACCTTCTGGCAGCTCCCTATCAATGTCCTGCTGTAACTGTAGTTGGATGATCTTCAGTGTCGTTTTGCATTTGTGTGATATCAATTATATTGTTCTATAGCTTGAGCATTCTTTGGGGCCCTTTTCCTTGGAATAAGTCCTCAACTTGATGGATTGATATTGTGGCTGCAACAATGGACTCAGGCTGACCCAACATTTGCAAGGATGGGACAGGACAGTGCAGTGTTTCATTCTGTTGTGTACGGAATCAGTTTGGGTTGGAGCCAATCTCACGGCACCTAACAAAAACAGCAGCAACAACACTGTACGTCTCTGTGTCTACTTCTCTCTTTGTATAAGGCACCTCTCAAAGATCATTAGACTTAGGACTTACCTACTTTGTTGTTGTTGTTAGGTGTTATTGAGTTGGTTCTCAGTC
This sequence comes from Echinops telfairi, assembly GCF_000313985.2. Taxonomy (NCBI): domain Eukaryota; kingdom Metazoa; phylum Chordata; class Mammalia; order Afrosoricida; family Tenrecidae; genus Echinops; species Echinops telfairi. Next base: position 84,898,341 of record NW_022111372.1, read on the forward strand.
ATAGCGACCCTACATATGATAGAATTTAACACTGTCCAATTCAGCACCATTCTCACAATTGTGATAATCACTCTGCTAATCTCTCCCCTTTTTTACTGACCCCCCACTGTACCAAACATGACATCTTTTTCCTGGGACTAGTCTCACTTGATAATCTACCCAAAGCACATGAGTCTTACTGAGTTAGTTAGTTTATTGTGCCAACCTGGCTGATAAACACATGTGGGATTAATTGAAGGGCGGAGGG
>NW_022111372.1:84899015-84913693 GCF_000313985.2 Echinops telfairi
TTTGTTTCTCTAAAGTACCCAGACTGACACACTTACCATCCTCCCCTCTGCGCTTCTTCCAGCACAGCTTTATTTCTTCCCCTGGCAGTCGTGGTGCTTTCAATTTCCTTCCCAACACCATAGTTCAGATGCAGCAATTCTTCAGTAGGCTTCCCTATTTGTTCAGCGTCTGTTGGTTCACCTTTGTTTGAAATGGACACAAATATGGATCTCTTTGAGACTATTGCTCAGGCATCTGTCTTCCAAATATTTTTGCATAGAAGAATGAGGGCTTCTAGTGCTTCATCAGCTAGTTGAACTATTTCTGCTGATATCCTGTCAATGCCTGGAGACTGTATTTCACGAGTGCCTTCTGAGTAGCTTGGATTTCTTTCTTTATTATCATTGATTCTTGATCATATGCTGTCTCTTGAAAGGGTTGAATGTCAGTCAGTCATTTTCAGTGCAGTGATGCTCTATATTCCTTCCATTGTCATTATATGCCTCTGCATCATTTGATATTTTGCCCACTTCGATATTATAATGTGAAGACTGAATTGTTTTCTTCAGTTCTTTCAACTTGAGATATGCTGAGTGTGCCTTTCTTTGCACCACTCTAACTCCAAGTCTTTGAACTTTCATGATAATAATTTACTCTGATTTCCTAAGCTGCCCTTTGAAATTTTCTATTCAGCTCATAATTTCCATTTGTCATTGGTACTCTACATTCAAGAGGAAATTTCAGAGTCTCTTCTGACATCTACTTTGATCTTTTCTTTCTTACCTGTCTTTGAAATAACCTTTTGCTTTCTTCATGTAAAATGTTCTTGATGTCACCCCACAGCTCCTCATGTCTTCTCTCATTAGTACTCAGTGTGTCAAATCTGTTCTTGAAATCTGGGTGGGATCTACTCAAGTTCATCTTTGATTCTCATGGACTTTTTTTCGTTTTCTTCATCTTCATCCTAAACTTACATTTGAGCAACTGATGGTCTGTTTCACAGTCAGCCCCTGGCTTTGTTTTGGCTGCTAATATTTAGCTTTTCAATGGTTTCTTCCCATAGATGCAGTCAATCTTATTCTTATATATTCCACTTGGTCATATCCAGATGTATAGTGGCCATGTGTGTTATTGAAAAACAGAAGCCACCAGTCTGACAAAATCCTGTCTTGTGATCTCCAGATTCTTTTCTAACACCAAGGCTATATTTTCCATCTGATGTTCCTTCCTTTTTGTTTCCAACTTTTTCATTCAATTGTCAATAATTATCAGTGCATCTTTTATTGCATGTTTGATCAATTTCAGAATGATGATGTTGGAAGAATTCTTCAGTTTCTTCAGCATTAGCTTCAGTGGTTGTTGCATACATTTGAATAATGGTTTTATTAATTAGACTTCTTTGTAAATTGACATATCCTATTACAGACAGCATTCTACCTCCAGATACATCTTAAAATGTTCATTTTGATCATCAATGTGACACTATTGCTCTTGAATTTGTTATTCTCGACATAGTAAACCATATGATTTTGGGATTCAAAATGGTCAATACTGGTCCTTTTCAGCTAACTAATGCTTTGGATATCAATTTTCATATGTTCCGTTTCATTTTTCACCACTTCCAATTTTCCAAGATTCATACTTTGATGCAATTAGTAATAGAAGCTGGAAAGCACTTCTCATTTTGAGACGTACTTCATCAGCAAATGAAGGCTTGGAAAGTTTGATTCCATCCACATCATTATATTAAACTGCACAATGAGGAGACAATTCTTCCCTCCCCAGTTTTGTTTTGTTTGACTTTCACCTTAGGTTCATCTTCTGGCACTATATCTAACAACATGCTGTAGTTATTCCTAATGTTTTCCATAGCTAGCCCCTCAGAAGTGGATAGCCTATTCCTTCCTTGTGGTCTGTTTTCAATCTGGAACCTATCTTGAGTGACCCTGCTTCTATATAAAATGCTGGTGACATAGCTGCTAGCATCATTTCAATATACAATTCACCATATTTATGACAAACTTACAGATAAATGGTGGGCCACTTGGGTAGGGCATTATTCATATCACAATAGAAAATTTCGATTTCTAAACAGGATCATATTTATAGGTGTTGTGAGTATCAGTTAAAGGTTAATGTCAACGTGACTAGGCAGGGATTCTCCATGGATTGAAAATGAAAGCCCAGTAATACCCACTCCTTTGTGAGTGGTTGCTGTTGTAGAATTTGTTTGCTTTTTGCTGAGTCTCGGTCCTGAATCCGGTCCTTTGGATTTGAGCCAGCAACCTGTTGACCTTAGATCATCACTCCAGCAGCCAGAAGCCTGTTATCTGACCTACCAATCTTGGGTTCAACAGCCCCTGCCAGTATATGAGACAGAAGATGCCTCCAGTCTGACATTGATGCACAAACTAGGAATATATCTGTCTCACCAATGGTTTGAGCCATTTCCTTGATATAATCTTCTCTGTACATATACATATTTAATTTTCACTAGTTTTGCTTCTCTAGAGAACTTCTATATAAAATGCTGGTGACATAGCTGCTAGCATCATTTCAATATACAATTCACCATATTTATGACAAAACAGTGAAGAACAGGGTTACAGCATATAATAGAAGTCACAAATCAATAGCAGCTTAGGCACATTTTTATTTATTTTCTCTTTTAGTAAAAGTCTGAAATGACGTGGTCAGTCTTTGGTATATAAGGTATATAATGATCAAGCATGCAGCCTCTAATATCTTTCTACTCTCTTGTGGCTTCCGTTTCCAAAATGTCAAAATTCTTGCTTTTGAAGCTCTTCAGCCCACACAGCAGGAAGAATTAAGAAGGACAAAACATATTTGTCATGCTCGAGCCAAGTCATCAGAAAGCTGGAGGCAATTTCTGGGGAGTCCCATACAATACACCTGTTAAATTCCATTGGTTAGAGCTCGTTCACATACCTACATCTACTTGAAAGTGAATGTAGTCACTTATTTTGAAACAGTACTGCCACTGAACAAAATTGGTATTTTACTGCCAAATAAGAAGGGTGAGTAGAATATTTGGTAGGCAATCAAAAATATACTGTTTAAAATAATCAAATAGTTCAAGGATTATCTATGAATTAAGGTATTGTTTGAGCCAGAAAAATACAATAACATTAGGATTTTTGTTTCATTTCTCAGAGATTCTCTATACGTTTCTTCATATTGTGTTTTTGTTTTGTTTTGATTTTTACCCCCAGACTCACTAACTCTGGCATGGCAGAGATGGCTGTAGCATTGTATGATATAGCATTCTTACACCTCGGTATCCATAGAAAGCATGAGAGTCTTCCTGAGACCTTTCATGGATTGGCAAGAATATTTTCTTCGCAGAATCCCCTAAACACATCTCTATTAATCACATTAGTTTAATTTAGCCATTTTCTGATGCCTGAATCGATCATTATAACTCAGGAGATGGAATATGCTGATTGTTGTCGGCCAATTAAAGTCACCCCTAAGACTGGTAATAAGTTTGTTGTTGTTGTTGCATGCTGCTCAATTGAGTCCCACTCATACTGACTCTGTATACCAAAGTAGAACTCCTGGATTTCCTGTGCTGTAATCTTTCCAGGAGGAGATTGCTGGGATTTTCTGCTCCTGGGGCTATTGAATGGGTTGAACTTTATCCTTTTGGTTAGCAACCAAGCATTTAGCCATTTACCACCAGGGCTCTTTGACGATAGGTTCAGCCTTGCTAAACTGAAGATACGCTGCCTGCTGGGAGCTAACGTGAAAACTTGAAAGAAAACCAGCTTGGCTGGTTCTTCTGGAAATTCCTTCCCTCCATTTACTCAATGGCCGTGATTTTGGTTTGGGTATCTATGTGATATGCTTACGTAGTTATTTTTTCACTAGTTATTGTTTATTGACCACCCAGCAGAGTAATATCAGAAGCTCCATTTGTATTCACCCCTGCAACTCCAAACAGTACAGTTAAAACACTTTTGTTCATATCAGTAACCACTGGAGACTAACATCTCTGGCTCCTATTTAGTATGATCTAGACATCTATGTCCCATCCTTCCATTGATCACATTATCCTACTTCTTTCTCTCAATCTTTGTCAATTATACTTTTATTTTTATAATGTTGAGATTGAAAAATATATATTCTGTTCTGTTCCTTTACTTGTTAAGTGATTTTTTGGGTTTTTTTTAAAGTCTATAGATTGATTCTAAAACCTTGAAACCAGAAATATTGCTATTGGATACCATAGCATTCAATGCCCTATAGGATTTTCTAGATGGTAGAAAGGAGCCCTGGTGGTGTCGTGGTTACATATTGGTCTCCTAACTGCAAGGTCAGCAGTTTGAAACCACCAGAAGCTCTATGGGGAGAAATAGGAGGCTTTCTACTCTCAGGAAGAGTTACCTTCTTATAAACAAACCCACAGGATCAGTGCTACCCTATCTCACACGGTTGCTATGAGTTGGAATCAACTTGATGGCAGTGAGTTATTATTATTGTCATTTTTAGTTATTTGCAGATATAGATGGCCAAATCTGCCACTCTGCCCCTGAAGCCTCTGGGTGAGTTTAAAGAACCAGCCTTTAGGTTAGCATCAGAGCATTTAAACCACTGCACTACCAGGTGGTCTTCTTCCTCTTCTTCTTCTTTTTAATGTACATTCTAGTTCCTTGAAGGTCCACAGAGTATGCTCAGACTTTTCTCTGCTTCTGAGTGGTCCAAAGACAAAGCCTGTGCCTCAAGTTCTAATGGTTTATCTGTTTGTCAGCACTGTCCACTTCATTGGCTATTTGTGGCCATTGTTCAAGATCTTCATTAAACTGATTCACCTACTCTCACTTTTCTTTTCTCTGGATGCCCAGCCCCAAAGCAGAACAGGTGGTTTCTTGATCACCAGCAATAGTCTATATCCAAGTAGTAGAAAAGACACTCACAAAATAATTTTTTGCTAAAATAAAAAATTGGGGAGTGAGCATTATAAATGATTACTAGGGCTATGGTTGTGGGTGAAAAGGTGTGGAAGAATTCAGAGTGAAAGAAGAGGGAGGACTTTCACATATGTGTGCAAGTATCAACAGGAGGAGCTGGCTAAAGACACTGAGCTTCACAGTGTTCAGTCTCAGGGAATCCATGAGCCAAGGGACTCGTGGAGGGAAATGATGTTGAACTTTATACCTGGAACAGGAGTTCCTGGCAGATGTCACCCAGCCTGTGCTAGACAGCTCCAAATGCTGCAAATCTTACATCGAACGGAATCTCTTCCTCTATAATACTCTGGTTCCAATTCCACTTTCTCATGCATTAGAAATTCCACCAAATTGTTCTGTTTCACTTGTCTCCACATAATCCTAGACAGATAAATACCTAATACAACCACTAATATTGCGCTTGCATTTTTGTTGGTACTCTAATGGGTTTTACATATTGCTCACGCACAGCAAAGGATGTAGTCACCCAACCTGAATTCGAATATTGGCTCTTTCCCTGTGTAGCTATAGCATATCAGTATTAAATCCCTTGACTGTTGTGCTTGCTTCATTTGTAAAATGACAATAGGAATGGTACTTCCTCCATAAGTTGTCTGAGAGCCGCAACTGCAATAGTGTATGAAAAGTATTTAGCACACAGTGATTAGTGAGTAGTATTGCTTAATAAGTGTTTGTTGTCCAATAATTCAAAATTGGTTTCAGCATTACATTGGCAGGGACCTGCCAGAAATTCAAATCATATTCAGAAGAGGATGCAGAACAAGGGATATTATTCAAATGGATTTTGGCTGATAGGAGAGAATGACCGAATTATGTTTGCTTGCAAATGTGTGGGTCATAATGAGCTATGGATAACATTATAAAGAATGGGAATTTCAGAACACTTAATTGTGCTCATGAACATGGAACAAGAGGGAGTTTCTATAACAGCAAGGAGAACCTACATGGTGTAAAATCAGGAAAGGTGTGTGTCAGGGTTATATCCGTTTACCATCTGTATTCAATCTCTATGCTGAGAAAATAATCCAAGACTCTGGATTCTATGAAACAGAACTAGGCATCAAGATTAGAGAAAGGCTCATTAACAATCTACACTATGCAGGTAACACAGCTGTGAACTTGAAGCATTTACTGATGAACATAAAAAACTATAGCCTCCCGTATGGATTACACATCAGCAAAAGGCAAACAGAACTCCTGACAACTAGACCAATAATCAGTCTCCTAATAAATGGAGCAAAGTGTGGAGCTGTCATGGATTTCATTTTCAGTTGTGTCATGTGCACTTGTGGGCATATGCAAAGCTGAACAAGGCTCACCAGAGAAGGATCAATGCATTTGAATTATAGTATTTGCAGAGAATATTGGAAGTAGCCTACACTGCCAGCAGAACAATTAGAGCTGTCTTGGAGGAAGGGTAGCCAGAATGTCTCTTAAAAGCAAAGATGGTGAGACTGTGTCTCCTATCCTTTGGACATATTATCAGGGCAGACCAGTCCCTGAAAAATGACACCGTGCTTGTTAGAGGGTCATTGAAAAGCAGAAGATGCTCAAGGAGCTGGGCAGACCTCAGCGATGGGCTCAAACATAACAAGTGTGAGGAAGGCACCACTGTAGGGTGATGATACCACGTCTTGTTCTGTTGTCTTTATCTTGGTTGAGTCCGAGCGCCTCAACAGTACTTAACAACAATGGTGCAAGAATACAGCGAGGACAACCACAGTCAGAAATACCCTGTGCTTCTTCTAGGAGCCACCACAGGAAGTGGGAATTATCTGTGCCCAGCGTTGGTTAACATGCTTGGCTCTGAATGCTTAGAAAAGGAAGGGAAGTTACCTTTTCTGATTCATTACTGCTCCCTCACTCCCCTACGGGCCAAACACAGAGTCTACTATATGAAGCAAGTAAAGACTTGTTAAACACATGTTTGTCAATTCTCCAACCAACTAGTTTATCCTTCTGTGAACCTGGAATGCTAGTTCAAACCACCTATTTATGGATGGATAGTAAAACACCCCGTACTTTATAGTAGACCACAAAGGGAGACCACACATGTGCCTACAGTCCAAATATGCCAGCCACATTCACCTCGTCCCCTACTGCTCGGGCTACTTCTCTTGCCTACAGGTTGTCTGAAGATAGATGCCTGCTGCCACAACCAACCTCAGACCCAGTCACCTGCCTCTCTAAGTCGCAAACAAAGACCTCCTCCTCCCTGAGCTGGAGCCCGGCTTTGTTTACTTTGGGCCCTGAACACAACCTCTCATAATCTTTCCTGAACACTGTTACCAGGTGTTTCTTCTAACTGCATCTTTCCACAGAAGGCCCGAATCAGTTTAAGGAATCTTGCGGGGCAAGAGGTCCTTCCCTGTGGGCCCGCTCTTCCCACCGCGGCCCATTCCCTTATCAGAGCTCCACCTGGTAGCTACAGAAAGAGACCGTTCAGGTTTATGAAAAAGACAAACCTATATAAGGAAGGGGCACGGGAGGTGGAAAGAATATTTATAATAGCCAAAGGTTGACAAAAGTATCCCATGAAATATACTTTTAAAATGTAATCCTTAGATACCGTTTCCCATGTTTGGTGAGTGAGGGAACAGTTCTGAATTCTGAATGTGGCGGTGGTTATGTAACCCTACATTTTTCTAAATTCACACAACCATGCACCACATACCAGCGCTTTCTATGATATGTAAATTTAAGACTACATCCCTGGTGATGAAATGGTTAATCGCCTGACTACTCACGGGAAGGTCAGCCCTTTGGGCTCAGCAGCAGCTTCACAGGAGAAAGATGAGGCAGGCTGATTCCACAAAGAACTACAGTGCCAGGCGTCCTTAGACTTTGGCCCGCGGGCCACATGTGGCCCGGGGAGGACATTTATCCGGCCCACCGGGTGTTTTTGCCCTGTTTGTTTCTTTACTTCAAAATAAGATATGTGCAGTGTGCATAGGAATTTGTCCATAGTTTTTTTTAAACTATAGCCTGGCCCTCCAACGGGTCTGAGGGACAGAGAACTGGCCCCTGTTTAAAAAGTTTGAGGACCCCTGATACACACACTTGGAACCTCTATGGGCCAGCTTGACTCTGTTGGACTCTGTCCAATAGGGTTGCTATGATTCTAAATCAACTGGACTTTGTTTGAGTTTCAATCTTAAATACGGTTTAAAATTTCAATTGTGGCAAGTTTTCGCCCGGAAGGCCACAACTCATGCTGCCTGACTCACCAATGCCTGGAATAGGCGGCTTGGAAAACTGTTTTTCAGGTTTGCTTCCTGATTGGCGAAATAATCAGTTGTTTGATTTTTTTTTTTCTGGATAATAAAATGTAAGTCAGATAGTCGCTTTTCCAAACATAAATATATTAAACTGGACAATACTGGGAAGACTAGAGGACAAAGACCAGCTAAGCACAAAAAGGTGTGTGGCACCTCTTATCTGGGCTGTGATAACTCAGTCTTGCCGCCCTTTATCGGCTTCTATTCACTGTGCCTTAGTAGTTAAACTTCCCAGTGTTTAAACAGCAGCATATGCAGACTTAGCTGAATAGTGAGTTACTAAGAACGCCGTATCTAGAATGTATGTGGTCTCGGACTCTCTTGCTTCATCCTGTTATTTCCGTTTTGAATGGAGTGGCTTCGGACCGGCTGTTTCCTATTTGAGGCAGCCTGAAGCCTCTGTCTTTCTTTGGTTCCACATCCATTTTTCAGTGGCACATACAGGATGCCACCCAGCTGTATCACCTGTTCCCTTTAGAAACCCCTCCTGCATGCCTGTCTGTGTCTTCAGCAGCTCCTCCTCTCTTAGAAATGAATCATCATCCCTTCATTGTGAGGGCACTATGTCCAGGCCCTTGAACCAGTTCAAACTGGTTCAGCCATGGCTGAGGAAGATCTGAATTTTCATGATTTGGGTGAAGTGGTATGGGTGACTCAGAAAAGGCATTGTGAGCCCTTTCAGGAGCTAGAACTATGGAGATTGACACACATTCAAAGTGATGTGGTCAGCTGCCAAGTTTGAATAGGGTACTGTTATTTCTATGATGGTCAGAAGATTTGTTTGATACGCTATATGCCTGTAGTTTGAAAGGATATTGTATCTCACAGGGCATTGGCCCATAACTTTTATCATCCCTGTTATCATCCTGGTTCACCCACATTTTACAAATTTGGGTCCATTCCAATTTCCCTTTGTTGGCCATGACTGAGTTCCAGTTCAATGCTCTGCCTTCGACTTTCAATGGCCCTCCGTTTCTGGACACCTCTGCTTTCTTGGAGGGCACAGATGTGTCAATCTGATTGCTTCTGTTTCCATCCATTCTACTCTCAGTGGGCACATACCCGAGTGTCTGTGCTAACCCATGCTCCCCAGGAGGCACGTATTCTCTTACCTTTAGCAGCTTATGTTTTAGGACAGGAGACAGTCCATGAGTTACGGAGTTTGATGTTGCTGCATGGTACTTACACAGAGGACTGAAGATCGTGGTACTAAAGGTCATATGATCCCAAGCATATTTGTTAGTGAAAAAGGTAGTTCAGATGAGTCAGAAGAGAAAGCTTTTGGGTTTTATAACAAACCAGTTGCATTAAGTCCACTAACACCCCATGGTGGGATTCACATAATTTAACAACTGGTTTGCTGCCCTAAAGATCATTCTGAGTATTAAAAGGCAATGTCTGTAAAGGGAGTTTATTATTTCATGCAGTTAATACTTAAATAAGAACAACAAAAGATACACAAAACTTGGTTATGTTATAAAAATAGCTTTAAAATATTAATGAAAAATATTCAAAATACCTGATAAATGATGAACAAAACTATTACTTAAGATATTTCTATCTTGCTTCTTGATTGGCATCCTCACTTGAAATTTTCTTCACTTTTATCCAAGCATCATTTTGATTTCCACATTGGCTGACTGTCCAGCCACCCACCCTAGAGACAACTCTGATTACAAGTGCCATTTTAACAAGTGGCTCACCAAACCCAACTAAAAAATTAAGTATTAGTTCTGTTGAACAGGTATGAACCGGCTGGATCCCACGACTGGCTGCACCCCAGGTGACAGAATATGCAATGAGCCCATGAGGGTCTCAACAGTTGATTTTTTCAGAAGTACGTTGTCAGGTTTTATATTTTAAGTCCCTTTGAGTGGTGTGTTAGTCCAGGTTGACTAGAGAAACAAATCGAGACATATTTATGTAAGAGAGAACTGTATATCAAGAAGTAATTATGCATCAACAAAAAAATCCCAGCCCAGTCCAGATGAATTCCATAAATTTGATATTAGCCCATAGTCTGATATTAGCTCATGAATTTCTCTTCAGACTCATGCAGCATCTGCAATGATGTTGATGCAGGAAGATCACAGGCCGGTGCCTGGAAAGTCCTGTGGGTCCAATAGCATTGAACGCATTTGCAGGTCACTGGCTGCCACCAGCAAGTGTGGCTCCATGTGGCATGTCAACAGGAATGTGAAGCAGATAGGGAGTGTATCCCACCTCCAGGAAGGAAGAGAGGAAGTCCCAGAATCCTCATGAGAAGGCCATGCCCACAAGGAGGGATCACCTGACTGACATACTAGACTCCACCCCTTCATTCTTATTTATCAAATTGATATGAAATTGTGTAAATACCACAAGTGGGTTTAAACCTCCAACTTTTAGGTTACAGTCAAGTGCTTTAACCACAATCACCAGCCCGGGACTCTATTCTTGGTTTGCTGTTTTTGTTGTTGGGCACCCTGAAGCTTCTTCCAACTCTTATGGACCCCATGTAACAGAGTAGGCCTGCTCTATGTGATTTTCTTGACTGTAGGGCATGATCTTTAGAGCAACTGATCATTAGGTCTTTGTTCCACAGATCCACTCAAAAACCAAACCAAACTCACTGCCATTGAATTGATTCTGATTCATAGCAACCTTATAGGACAGGGTAGAGTTGCCCCTGTGGTCTTCTGAAACGATAACTCTTTATGGGAATAGAAAGCCTCATCTTTCTTCCATGGAGTGGCTTGGGGTATCACACGGCTGACCTTACAGGTAGCAGCCCAATGCATGACCACTAAGCCACCAGGACTCCTTCCTCACGGATGCACTAGGTGAGTTCAAACTGTCAGCTCTTAGGGTAGCAGTTTGTGTTAGTCTGGATTGACTAGAGAAACCAATTAATAGACACTCATATGTGTAAAGAAAGAGCTTTATCTACACAAGCAATAGTATATTGAGAAACATCCCAGCCCAGTTGCGGTCAAGTCCATAAATCTGATATTAGCTCATATGTCCATTACCAGTCTATAAATTCTTTCTCAGACTCACACAGCACATACAATGATGCTGAATGCAGGAATAAAGATCACAGGCCAGTGGGTGGAAAGTCTTGTGGATCCAGTGGTGGTGGAAGCATCTCAGCAATGGCTGGGGTCTCCACATGGCTCTTTCAGCTCCAGAGCTCTAGCATAGTTCCATGTGTCTTCTCAACAGGAATGTCTCACAGGACGTGAGTGTGTGCCCCGCCTCCAGTGTGCTAGTTATTCCCTTTGCACCTCCAAATGGGGTGATCAAGCTGCAACTTAATTGAAAGTCTAAACTCTACCTCTTCACTCTTGTCTCAAACTGACAACAGATTATGTAACTACCACACAGCTTATTGCTTAACCATTGAACTACCTAACCCCAAGTCAAACTCACTGCCATTAAGTCTATTCCAACTCACGGTGATCCAATAGGACAGAGTAGACCTGCCTCACAGCCTTTCCAAGGCCTATGTAATATGTGGAGGGGCAAATTGCAAAAGCTTTCACCCGAGGAGTGTCTAGTGGGATTGAACTACTGACTTTTCAGTTAGCAATTGAGCATGTAGCCACTGTAGCACCATGGCTCCTTTATTTCAAGTCTAGAAAGCTATAAATCCCAAAGGTCTGAGGCCAGAAAAGCCATGCATGTGAGTAGTCTCCAGTACAATGGGCTTGAACAGAAGAGCAATCAAAGGAGGTTGAAGAGGATCCAGGATTCAGGGCATGGGCGCTCTGGCTGCTGTGGTGAGGATTCTGGGCAACGAGACTTTCCCGTTAGGTCTGACATGGGTTAGGAAGAGTGGGAGGGAATCAGATACTCTATTCAGTGGGGCTCAACCTCCCTCATGCCGTGGCCCTTTAATACAGTTCCTCATGTCGTGGTGACCCCTAACCATAAAATTATTTTCATTGCTACTTCATAACTGTCATTTTGCTACTGTTATGAATGGGCGACCCCTGTGTCGTTCAGCCCCCAAAGGGGTCACAACCCACAGGTTGAGAACTGCTGCTCTAGGACATGTGGAAAGAGTAAGCATGGCCCTCTGTAGATGACTTGGTTTTTACAAACAACCAATTGCAGAAGTTTCTCTGTTTGCAAGTTAATTTGGAGGCGGTTTTACTAGAAGTTGATTCCTAACAGAGTTTAGTGATCTGTCAGGCAAACTGGGGACCTTTGTGAATGACCACGTGTCACCCAGTGTCTGTTCTTGAGTCTTGTTTATTCTGTGGACTTGATTAAAATGCAGGCTGAAACCCTAGCTTTATTATGGCACAGTGATTCACTGTTGGGCTCTTCCTTTTGTGGTTGCATTAAAACACTTTACCCAACTGCTTAAACTTTTAGCAGCTCTGAAATGGATGGAAAGTATGCAGGCTTCATGTTTGTGGGTTCAAGAGAAGCCTTTGAATTATTTCAGTAATTTGGATTTGGAATTTAATTTTTCTATTTTCTTTGTTTCTTTTTTATTCTCTGTCTACTTTCTTTTTTTGTATGTACACACACACACACACACACACACCCTTCCATTCTGTATCAAAGGCACCCAACATATAATACACTTGAAACAAACCTAGGGACTTTTATGATAACCCTATGGTGTGTTGCTAACACTGTGCTTCATTACCTTGGCAGGCGGTTATGTAGAAAGTGCATAAGAGTTGAACGAAGTGTGGACACCCAGAACAGAAAAATATTATTTGGTTTTATGGACTAGAAGAAGCAGGCACTAGAAAACTTTAACATATTCAAGTTTACAAATGAAATAATAGAATCTAAGAGAGAGTCCTTAATCTCCTCTGTGTGGTATTTTTGGCCTGGCAGCACTCTGAGTACGTCATTCTGGAGGGTCCCTGGCAGAGACCTTGACTTCCAAAGCCTAGAAGGCACCATGCCTGGACCACTGCAGGGATTTGTATTAGACATTTATCATTTTAGGCTGCCGAGTTCTACGTAACCTTGCCAATAGCGCCTCAAATTCCCTGGAGAAATGAGATCTTGCCCATTGTGTGTAGTCTTGGCAGAGGGGCAAGATCCTTTCCTTCCTCAACCTCACCTCAGATTCAGAATGAAGGTATGAAGGTACAGGGTGGGTGTGGGGAGATCACATACCAAACTTTGGCTGTTCATCAAAGCAGCTCTATCTTAAACCACATTAAATTAACCGAGGTGCCTCAATTGACCAGTCTGACTAAATAGAGACAGATGGTGCAAGGAAGCAATTAATAGCTCTGCCCGTTTAACAAAAACAGACACTGCAGCTGCTCTCATCTATTCATGCAAAAGGCACTTATTGAGTTCTTGCTGTGTACCTGGCATGGCTCTAGGACCTGGGGCCAATCCAGTGAGCCGTGCAGATGCATAACTAACTAACAGGCCACTCCTTGTGGTGGCAACTTCACGGCAGTCTGTGTAGAGACCGTGCTTGAGGAGGAGTCCAAAGCTGTGTAGCTGAAGCCTTCTCTTCCCTCAGGAAGCACCATTTAAGAAGGCCGGTTGGAATGTTGACTGTACTTTGAGAAACACAAAGGGTTCTGAATAGTCAAAAGAGAAATCCGATCAACTCCCTGGGGTGAATGGGCATTGAGGGTTGGAAGGACTGGAAACATCCAGAGGAAGACATTCTGGAAGAGAGGTCATTGGGGGCACTGGCACAAAGCTGAGCCTGCCATTCTCAACTCTGAGTTCACACTCACTCCGAGCGACCCTCAGGACAGAGCAGCTCCTTAGGGTTTCTGAGACTGTCTTCACAGGCGCAGACAGCCTCGTCTTTCTCCCTCAGAGCAGCTGGCGGCCTTGAACTACCAACCTTGAGATTTGTAGCCCAATTCACATTGCAACCAGGGCTTATTACTGGCACAGAACTAGGATGTGTTCAGGAAATAGACTGGAATGTAAACTCGGGGTTTGGTGAAATACTTGAAAGGAATTTAGGGGCAACCTCAAAGTGCCACTAATATGATGAGGTTCATACATTAAAAAAGGAGCTTCAGACATAAATAAAATCATTGTATTCATTACCTACTGTTGTTATAATAAATATCACAAAACAAGTGAAGTAAAGCTACATACACGTATCTTACAGTTCTGTAGCTCCCAAGTCCAACATGGATCTCACTGGGCTAATAGCAAGCTGTCAGCAAGACTGAGTTTTTTTTTAAGGCTCTTGGGGGAAAAGCTGATGTCTTCTATTTCTAGAGTTTAAAAAAATATATATTTCTTGGCTCATAGTCTCCATGTTCATTTTCAAAGCCAGCAATGGTTAGTCAAGTCCTTCATACATCTTATCTTTCTATTCTCTCTCTCTCTCTCTCTCTCTCTCTCTCTCTCCTTTAAGGACCCCTCTAAAGATCTGTAGAGGTTCATGGCATAGTGGGTTATGAGTTGGGCTCCTAACTTCAAGGTCAGTAGTTC
>NW_022111372.1:84914663-84917012 GCF_000313985.2 Echinops telfairi
TCTAATTACAAATAAATGAAATTTTGTCTTGAAACATGGTGTATCATGAGTAACATTCTTCATGCTGGGTACTCCTATGTGGGTGGACCTGCCTGGAGATGATAGATGAGCGGTGTTTCGGTTTCTAAGACCATCGGAAATATGTGTTTTCCAACAGTCTTAGGCAACCCCTGTGAAAGGGTCGTTTGACCCCTCAAAGGGGTCAAGACCCACAGGTTGAGAACACCCTAACACCAGGGAGGAGAACAGATTGAAGAGACAGAGATGAGCTAGAAGATCCTTCTGATGTTTCCAGAAAAGACTAGGTTCCATGGGAGTAGGCAGAAAGGGGCAGACACAAGTGACAATGGTGTGCTATGTGCCATGGGGTCAATTCTGAGTTACAGCAACCCTCTAAGATGGATCAGAACTGCCCCAGGGGTTTTCCAAGGATATCATATTTATGGAAGCCGACTGCCACATCTTTCTCTAGGAGAATGCCTGGTGGACTCAAACCCCTGACCTTTTGGTTAACCACCCGCCAGGATGGCTCCTCGCAAGGAGGAGAGGGACTAAACTATCAGCACTTGCAAGTGGTTGAACAGGGGGTGGGGGGTGGGACCAGTGATGGCATCATCAAAGAAAGTTGGGATCACTATATACACATTTAAATTTGGATCTTATTATTTTTAGAGAAATAAACTACCTTTCTCTACTTAAAAATTTGGAATGGGCAAAAGATGAATTGAGGACACATGCTTGCTTGGAACAGAAGTACCACCGCCACCTGTTTGCGAGTTATTTCAGACTCACGGCAAACCCATTAGTGGAAGAGTGACATTGTGCCCCATAGGGTTTCAAGGCCACAATCATTCAGAAATCCATGGCCAGATCTTTTCTCCAAGATGACTCTGGGCAATCTTGAACTGCCACACTCTCGGTTAGCAGCCACAATGTTTAAGCCTTTGAACTACCCAGGGACACTCCCAGAGAGAATTATGGGTGGAAATGACTGAGAATGAGGATGGTTGAGACAGAGTTCGAGGATAAAGATGATAAAGAAGAGATACATTGCAGAAGAAGTTGAGATGGGAAGAGAAAGCCATCAGACAATATGTAAGAGAAAGATGAGAAGTATAGCCCAAGAGACAGGCAGCGGAAGAAGAAAATGGGAGATGGGAAGCAAGGAAGTGGGCAGCTCAGAGGTGCCTGGCATGAAAAGTCCATTCAAATTTCCAGGTCATGTAAGTTATGCTCCTAATTGTAAACAAATCATTTTCAAGCTTTTCTTGGATGATTAATTTGCTTTTTGAGGTTAATCACTGCCCCTAGCTTCTCAGTCTGGTTTTTCAAGTTTCTAGGCAGCCTCGGTGGTCTTCAGGGAGATGAACTATTCACCCAGTACATCCTTTGGCCCCCTTCTCTGTCTCAGGAAAGGGAGGTTCTGCACCCCTCTTCTCTTCCCAGCATGCCTTCTTTCACGCTTGGATGGTTTTCTTCCTGGAATTTCAGATCCTTTTCTGCTGTGTAGAGGAAGCAGTGTTCCCATTGTCGCAGCTCCTCTCAGCTGTTACCCTTTGTTAAGTTCCACACAGGCCTGATGAGCTCCATCGAAACCTCAACACCAACATGCATGCACGGTTCCCATTTCACAGACCCGAGTACGGAGACGTGGCTCCAAGCCAAACACATACTCAAGGTCACAAGTGATCAAACTTGTGTAAACAGGGGAACAGGGCAGCGGACACCCAGGATCAAAGCATGCACGCAGGGATTATTTAGGAAAATTCTAGGATTTGTTAGCCAAATAGACTTGTCTTGGAAAACTTAGAGCCTTTTTATGAAGGATGCTAGGATGCTCACTGAACCTTGCCCTCAAACTAACTGTGGCCCCGCAGAGCCAGAAGAGTTAGAAGGAAGTAGACTGCAAGGGTCAGGGTTTTCCCTGGCATGGCACCACAAGCTCTTTCACATTTATTACCTTTCAGTAGAGGAAATGGGCATTCAGAAAGGTGAAGCAACGTGCCCAAGGTCACACAGGAGCAAGCCCAGAGCCAGGGTCTCACTTAGTCACCTCCTTCAAATGGGCAGCACTCCAACCTGAGAAGGAGCCTGCTGGCCAGCCTGGAGGGGGTGAGATCCCCCTTGCGCACCCCTGCGCCCACTCCCCTGTCCATCCCTTTACTAGGGCCGCCTCCTGATGTCCTGGGTCCCCAATGGGGGCGACCAGGGGTAGGGCAGCAGGGGCAACCAGGACTGAGCCCTGCTAGGTGCGAAAGGAGGATGCAGGGGGCAGCGCCCAGGTGAGTTGGGCTGGGGTCCTGCGACTCCAACCAGCCTCGGGCCCGCGGTTCGCGTCTTCTGGCCACC
>NW_022111372.1:84917117-84931919 GCF_000313985.2 Echinops telfairi
CGGCGGCAGCAGCTCATCTCGGCGGCGGCGGCTAGGGGTGGCCGCTGCAGTCCGTCTGTCCAGCCTTGCTCCCTCACAGCGGTAGGTGCGGCCCGTGCGCTGGGGGACCAGAGCCCAGGGCGCCCACGTGTGCGGGTCCGGGCGCGGCGGGGGCGGCCAGGCTCCGCGGGGCGAGGGGCTCCCGGGCTCCAGACTGCGAAACTCAGCTCTGTGGCAGGGAAGGCTGCTCAGGAGCTGGGGTGCAGGTGGTCTGGCTGGGGTGTACAAGTGACTCCAGCATGGGGGCACTGGAGGCTTGGGGCCAGTGCCTGGCACTTGTGAAACTGGTTGTGTGTTTGTTGACCACATGGGTTGTGTGTGTAAAAAGGAGTGAAAGAGTCTGTCACGTAGACGGAGCATCTAGAACCTTGTGTGTAACTGGGCACATGGGAGGCTGTGTGGATGGTCTGCGGTGTGTGTGTGTGTATATACAGTGTGTGTGTGAGAGAGAGATAGAGAGAAAGAGAGAGTATGCGTGTCACGAGTGTGCGTCTGGCCGTGCGGGTGGGCATGCTGTGCTGCGGGCAGCGTGGAGGGTCACTGCCTGTACTAGCGGCGTCCTGCGGTTGCCTTTCACAGAAGCACCAGCCCTGTGGTTTCAGAACCCTTTCCTCGCCTTGCGCCCAGAGAGCGCACTGCGCTGTCAGTTGCCTTTGGAAGAGGTGGCTTGGCTCCTTCTGGGAGGTGGCAGCTGGCCGAGGTGAAGGAAACATGGTTCTGAGCACGGCTTCCTAGAATTATGTGTTCAGAGAAAAATGTTTTTTCCATTTGGACCATCACAAACGGAAAGAAATAAACATGCTCCCTAAGGTATCAGTTGGGCGGGATCTAAGGTCACATTGGATGGAAGGGCAGGGGTGAGCCTTTGCACTCCCATCCTGAGGTTGCTGGGACCGACAGACTCCCAGGTCACAAGGCTGCGGGTGACCTGGGAGCGATGGGCAGAGATCCCTTAGTCCCTTGAGCATCAGTGACTTTAGGAGGAGCAGTGACTGCGCTCAGCTGTGAGCCCAGGTGGGAAGGAAGGTGGGCTGGAAAGGACATCCGTGTAGGATGGTGTCCCCAGAACATGGGAAAAGTCATCCGCAGGGATGCGACTTGTGGAGTTGTATGGGATGCTGCCAATGGCGGAAGTGATGAATGTGGGCAAAATGAGTGAAAACTGAGCAGGGTGGTGCAGCACTTTTAGGTCATTTTGAAATCTTGTGTTTCATTTGTCCCATGCTTCCTGATGCTGAATGCCCTCTTGTGCTTGCTTGCATCATTCCCTCCCGCCCCCCACTCTCCCCAAGAGAGAGGTCTGCGTATCAGGACCATCCTTTCATGGGGATTGGCAGGAGAGCTGTGGCACATCCCAGCTAGCAGGATGTGCCAAGTGGGGACTCCAGCCCTGGGTGGACACAGGGAGACCAGGACTGGAGGGCAGTCATGGCACTGGTACTCCTGATGGTATCCCTTCAGGGGCCAGGTGGCCTTGTACCCAGCACATTGCACATGCCTTCTTCCATCTGTGTTCCCCTGGGCCTCCCTGACACTGACTGCTTGACTCTTCACCTCCTTCCCAGACTTCAAAGAAAGCCAGCATATACAACCTGCCAACCCAAACCGTCTCTCTGAGTTCTTGTTTATTATTGAACCACTACCAGCCTCTAAGTCACCCAGCAG
The DNA here is from genome assembly GCF_000313985.2 of Echinops telfairi. Taxonomy (NCBI): domain Eukaryota; kingdom Metazoa; phylum Chordata; class Mammalia; order Afrosoricida; family Tenrecidae; genus Echinops; species Echinops telfairi. Next base: position 84,918,822 of record NW_022111372.1, read on the forward strand.
TCTGGGGACGGAAGTCACCCATCTCCTTTTCCTTTCCCTTCCTCTGTAGCTGCCACAGATTGCTCAATAGGTGCCACCAACCCCCCATCCCCGCCTCAATGCCACTTAATGCTTTCTACAATGTTTTCATTCCTACTGCCATCATCTTAGGAATCCCTGGGTGGTATATGTGTTTAAGTGCTTGACTACCAACAAGAAGGGTGACAGCTGAAATCTGCACAGAGGGACCTTAGAAGGAAGGCCTGGGGATCTACCTGGGGATCTGCTTCTGTGAGGGCACAGTTTTGAAACTCCCAGGAGTCCAGCTTTACTCTCTGCCTACCTTGAACCACAACCTCCTCAATAGCCCCGGATTTATTTTTCTCTATCTTGTGAGAGTTTGATTCAGGTTTCCCAGAGTGAGACATAAATTTAGAGTGTGACCGTTGGAAACACAGCAAAGCAAATGCATGAAGGGGAGACCGCTGGTGAGCATTTGATACTATCGCCGTGTGACTAATAAGTTCAATACGTTTTCTGGAAGAATCTGGGCCTTCTGATGGAGGTAGCATTATGTGTCCTTGATCAAATGTCATCACCTTTCTAAGTCTCAGGATTTTTATCTGTGAAATGAGAGGAGAGTTCAACTAGAATCTAGTCCTGTGGTTTCTGCCAGTTCTCAAACATCTGATTGCCACGAATATTCTTTCAGCAAGCAGCATTTCACCTAATGCCTATGGTTACGTTTGAATATGGAACCATCTCTTTGAAAATTAACTTTACATGGGAAAAGGGCACAGTCAAAGGCAAAAGGGATGACTATGCCCCCTTGGGTGAAATGTGAAGTTGAGGGTCAATTGCATGCATCAAGCCTTAGAGTTGGATTGCCCTTTGAGGTCACTCATCACGTCTCCAATCACCTGCCAGAATCCTCCAGGCCATTGACCTTTCCAAAAGGAAATATGTATCAGGCTTTATTAAAATAGATCCACATGATGCTATAACTCAGAACTTCTTATACTGCAGCTCTGATGACATTTAAGAATAGATTATTTTTGTTGTTGTGAGGAGACTGTCCTATGCAGCTCTGGCCTCTCTTCAGTAGAATATATTGGCAGCCTCCAGTTGTACTAACCCAACGTGTCTGAAGGCATTGCCCATCGTCCCTCCGTAGAGTGAAACGTCTCCCTCCCACTGAGAACTGCTGCTGTCGCCCAAACACAAGTCTTGTGGTCTTGTATAGAAATACAGCAAATTTTAAAAATTAAATGAATGTCTTGCTATGTTGCCTGCTAGCCTTCTGATTTGGCTAGCCTCACTCACACTTACCTTTATTCCTCAGGTTTGTACTGTTTTGCTGACATGCCTGCATGTACTCAAGATGCTGCTGACAGCTGAGAAGCATTTCAGAGGCAATATAATAACAATTCTCATAGCTCACATTAATAACCCTTGATATGTACCAGGAGCAGTTCTAAAAGCTTTACATGGATGGCCTCATTTAATCTTCATTAAAAATCCTATCAAGGAGATCCTTTTATTACCCCTAGCTTAGAGATGAGGTAACTCAGAGTTAGAGACTTCTAAGTTCTAAGCGTTCAGTCTTTCCCAGCCATTAACTGTGTTGAATTGTGTGCTGTCTGATTCAAGAGCCCGTTCTCTAAATCAACCCCGTGCCCACCATCCCCAGATGAAACTGCCTTGCATGAGCAGGCTCTTGATGCTAGAGGGTGGGACTGATCTTAAACATCATCTCGCCGCTGTTACACTGTGGTGAAAGGGCCTGGCTGCAACCCACAAGGTTTAGAGCCACCAGCAGTTATGCAGCAGAAAAGCAGGCCAGTCTGCTTCTGCGGAGATTTACAACGTTGGAAACTCTATGTATGGGATAGTTCTACTTTATCCCTAGGTGATCACTCAGATTCAGAATGGACTCTACAGCAGTGCCTTTTATTTGGTATTACTATCGTAGAAACAAGTGGGACTCTCGGCAGGAGGTTAGGGGTTATGAGCTGGGATCACGTGATTTCAAATAACTGTTATGGTGCATGCACAGTAATGAAGGAAAGGGCTTGGTTCTGTTGCCGGAGGCAGCATGGGAGATTAAAGGATCGTAAAAAGGAAGAAACCATGAATGAAACAATTCTTTTTATGTTCATTTTCTCACCATCAATCTAAAGTATTACTAGTTCTCGGTCTCTAGTTAAGATGATCATACTTTTTATCAACTCCATTCTTCCATATACTTCTGACCTGTCCTTTGAGTCTTTTTCTGTGTGCTGTTGATGTTTTCCCACAATTGAGGCAGTAGAAAGGGGTATATATTTGAGCACAGAGAATTAAGTACAGTGGAAGTGGTCCCAATCAGGCTTATTGATAAGGTCAAACTTAACTGTAGTCTGAGGAAGAATGACTACCTTACCTATTACTAAAAAACTTATTATCCAAAATAAGACCTTAGAAGGTTTATTGTTTTCTCTAAGACTCTAATTCAACACATCCACAGATCTACCAGTGAATATATGATACAACTCAATGGTTTTCAGTATTCCCCAAAGTGGGTCATACCACCACTGGAATGGTTTCTGGAATGACTCGTGCATGGGGAGGGAGGGGGAGTGCAAAAGCAGATACCTACACTTTATCCTGGATTATGTACTTTAGAACACACGTGTTTAATTGTCGTGGGGGTACTGAATAATGTTTTTTCTGAAAAGGGGTCATTCGGCCAAATAAATGTGGGAACCGATGGTTCAGATAATGATTCTCAAACTGTGATGAGCTGAAATCCTCAGGAAGGTGCATTAGAGCACAGAGGGTCGAGTCTTGAGAACCTCTGGAAGAGATAAATAGCTAACATAAAGCTCACAACCTACACCTTAGGCTCTATCTATCTATAATCTGTGAATCATCTATATCTTACTTTAAAATAACTACACATTTGGACTAAATAAAAGTAAATAGGTACACTAAGATTCAGACAGGAAGAAGAGGAAGGAGAGTTGGAGGAAGGAGGGTTCTCTGAAGCCCGTGAGGACAGGGCTGCCCTGGAGAAGGACTCTGAGGAGGCGGGAGCAGATAGTGCAGATTGAGAGGATGAGGGTGAAGAGTGCGGTTGGAGGTGGGGGGACCAGCCCCCCCCACTAATCGTAGGTTTAATTAGCACAATTGTACGGTTGAGATATATAAATATTATATTAAAGTCCTGGAGAGCATGAGAGATAAAAGAGGGAGTCAAATAATGGAGTCAAACACATGTCATGGTAGCATTCCTCATCTCAGCCCCGCTTGGTGGTCCACGTGGAGAGAGGGGGAAGGGAAGGATGACAAGGGGAAAAGGAAACAGGGGAGGAGAGGGAGCCCCTGAGAGGCCAGGGAGGGAGAGCTGGCCCTCTATTGCTAACCCAGGCCTATGTACCTTTGGGAGCGTGCAAGCTCACTAATTACAGGTAAAGACATAAGTCACAGGAAGGGGGTGCACTATAGGTTATACAGCAGTGAGAGGGGGTGGTCTAGGGACATACACCCAATAGGAAGAGGAGGAGTTGGGAGTATATGTGTGACAAGATGGGCGATCCTAGATTCAGGATGGCAGCTTAATTTAAGATGGCCTGGAGTGGGTTTGATCTGTTCTCTGGCTCTCCATAGGAACCATTATCAGTAGGGTGTAAAATCCACCTACAGGAACCAAATCAATGACTACAGGCCTGCCCATTGTCCTGAACAGCAGGGAGCAGGGCTCCCTGCAGTCTGGCAACTGATCGCCTTCAGGGAGGATGCCTGCAAGCATCTGACCTCCCCCCACAGAAGAGTATCAACCTGTCACATTGTACACTCTGTTGTTGTGTGACTTTTATATCTGTTGTCCTGTGAAACAGTCCCATGACCACTAACTGTCCATAAAGGTGTTTTCTTTAAAAAAAAAAAGAAAAAAGAAAGGCAAACTGATTAGGGACAAATCGACTTTTTCTCTCACTAAATCACAGTTATAATTAAACACCTAAATTTTGCTTTTTGACTTTCGGAAAAAAACTTGTCTTTTCTATGGTACTTATATAAAAAACCAAACTCAGAGTCGCAGCATCGCTGCTAACACTGTGATTCTACAGAACAGGGGACCAGTGTTCCTGCGAGGTTCTGGGACTGGGACTCTTTAGGGGCATAGAAAGACCCTTCTTTCTCCCTCTGAGGGGCTGGTGGTTTCTAACTGCTGACCTTTCGGATCATAGCCCAACACATAACCACTGTGCCACCAGGGTTCCTTATTTATAGCTTCAGTTTAGTCCTTTCTAGATATTTTCATGTTCTCTGCTTCTATCTACCCATACCACTACCTCCCTTTGGGTGATAAAATCTCCTAACTACTCACAGGATAATCCAGATTAAAAGCTCTTTAAGGTGTTATCTGCCAGGTAAATTCTGACTCATTTCTGAGAAGTTGGGAAGACTGTATCTGTCCATCTATTTGCATTTCCCATGCAGTTGCTTTGTACTTCCTTCCTATTCAAATCAACATTAGCGCCATAAGGAGATCCAGCAGAAACTCCGCTCTGACCACATATATGGGTCCAATTAGGGTTTTGAAGTCAGAGAGTTCATTATGAAACTCAAAGAGCATCTTCTTTCTTCTTGACTGTCAGCGTTTATTTATTTTTGTTTGGACAAAGGCCCTACATCAAAGCTAGGTGCTTCCCAGTATGTGTTCAGAAAGAGCTGGCTATTCTGAAAGCATATTCAATTTAAATAATATTTATTGCCTATTTGCTATGTGCTGTGGTGCTTTGTATATCTAATCTTCTTTGAATTGTATAGCAACTCTTGAAATAATGATTATTTCTTCCATCTATAGAGGAGGAAACAAAGGGCGAGTGATTGTAAGAACACCCTTGAATTGGATGACTTTGTATTCACAATTGTATTTTGTTGGTTATACATCATAAAAGCCAACGATGCTAAATGCTCTCAGAGGACACTGGGTGGTTATGAGGTCTTATTAGGAAAGCAGTTCAATAAGGTCAAGACAGGCAGAGGATTTCCCCCCTAATACAACAATGTGCATACTCAATCTTCAAGCATAGCAAGTGCTGTCCTATCGGAATTTTGTTGGGAAACCCTACCACATCCATCCTAGAGTCCTTATCTTGCCTCTTCCAAATTCTATTCTTGTTCCCCAAGCTCAAAGAACATTAAAAAGGACCACAATTGGAGGCCCTCAAGGATGTCAAAACCCAGATGTCAGAGCCCAGAATGCTTTAGGGGAGGGCTAGAGAGATAGAAGAACCCCTTCAGAAGTGTAAAGACCTAGATGGAGGACAGGTCAAGAAACAAAGGTTTCACAGTTTCATATTCCTGTGTAGTGAAGGGTTCTAAGGATTTTGTGGTGATATTGCTTAGCTCACCCTCATCGTCTCCCTTCCACATAGAAGCAGCAATCTCCCTGCTCCCCGCAAATCTGAAGGTGAGATATTTTACAACCTACCCCAAGTCTTTATAAAATCTGCAACTTGATGTTCTGGAGGAGCTACATACATACTCAGTTAATAAAATAAGCAGGGGCAGTTGAGACAAGGACTATTGAGATCTGGATCTCAAGAGAGGTGGTTTAGTGTTTAAAGGGCTGGCTTCTGGAATCACCACCTGGTGTGAACTTCTAAAACACTTCCTTTTTATCAGTTTCTTCTTCTGTGAAATGGAGATAATTGCAGTAATCCTTCATAGTATGATGTGCAGTGGAACGGCAGAAACTCATGCTGGTGCTCAAGACAGAACCGATCTGAGCCTTTCATTCATTCATACCCCACTCTCTCTAGAGGAGCCGTCTCTTTCAGCGTTAAATCACTCCTCTCAAATCTATAGGCTAGCTGTACTTTCCCCAGGGCTTCGTTCAGTTTATTGGAATGAGATTGGGAGGTGACATTTTATGCGTCTATTAAAGATGCAGCTTCTACTCAGGAATTTCTATCCAAGAAGCTGTAAATAGCCCAAGCCCTTTGAGATTGCGCTAGTACGCTTAATTGCGTATGGTAATCAGCACATGACATCTAAGCAGAGAATTTGGTATAAATTATTTTCTAATCTAGGAGGCTTAGAAGAAGTAGGAAAGAGGAGTGAAGAGGTGAACATGCCCGACACAGACTTTTTCGTGGCACACATGACAAATACTGAACATCCAGGTCTCCTCGGCAAATGAGGCAATTAGACAGACAGTGAAGACCTTACCAAGGCGTTCAGGACCATGTGCTCACCTCCTTGTAGCAAGTTATCTGCAGCAGAATCACAGGAACACATGTTATAATGGAGATTCTTGGGCCCACTGGTTCTGAAAAAGAACCTGCAGTTTTTGCAGGTGGATTTTGTGTATCCACAAGGTCAGCAGTTCGAAACTACCAGCAGCTCCACAGGAGAAATGTAGGCCTTTCCACTCCTGTAAAGAGTTACAGGCTCAGAAACCCACAAGAGCAGCTCTGCCCTGTCCTCCAGTGTCACAAGGAGTCTGAATAGCCTGGGTGGCAGTGGCTTTGTTTGTTTATTATTTGGAATGTTTGAGAATCACTGCGGTCAGCAGTGGTCGGCAGCATAATTCTGAAAGGATTTCCAGGCAAATTTTGAAGAAGGAATTTAGATGGAATGCAAACTTTCATTTGATCTACTTCCCATTCAAAGCCTGTGACGTTTGTGATGATGACGTCTTTGGTAGATGTGTGGCTCAGCCCCCAGAGGCCGACCGTGCAAGAGATCATTTCTGGAACCACTTCCTAAATTGAGGAGTTGGGGACCCGATGAAGCCTGGCTGCCTTTGTGGAGAATCAGGGCGATAGAAACACCCAACTTTCAATGACTGGGATTTTGACAACCTGGCGGCCACTTTGTTCTAATAACTGGCTGATCACATAAAATCCACTGCCATTAAGTCAATTCTGATTCATAGCAACCCTGTATAGGCTTTCTGAGACTGTAAATCTTTAAGAATGCCTTTTTTATTTCTTTTGTGGAACAGCTGATAGGTTTGAATCCCTGGTCCTGAGGTTAGAAGTTCCAATCCTAATCCACAGTGTCACCAGGGCTCCTTGGCTAATCAAATACTCTCAACTCATTGGACACCCAATTTCCTTTATGAGGAGGCCTGCTGGCGTGGTGGCTACACATTGGGTTGATAACCGCAAGGTTTGAGACCACCTGCTGCTTCTCAGGAGAAAGACAGGGCTTTCTGCTCCTGTAAAGAGTTATAGCCTCAGAAACTTAAGGGGTGGGGGTAGCGGGCAGTTTTACCCTGTCCTGTAGGGTTGCCATGAGTCTGAATCTACTTGATGGCAGTGAGTTCGGTTTTGGGTTGTTCTATGAAGTTGATTTGATGCAATTGAGACCAAGAGAATTGAAATACTCCATGCCAGGTGATATTAGTAGTTGGTCAAATTAGGACAGAGCCCCAAGGCTGTGTCTTACATTCAGGGTTGTCAATTTATTTGGCAGGTTGCTTGCTTTTGTATGGCATGGAGTCTAAGAATGATTTTTGTAGTTTGACATGGTTGAAAAATCAAAAGAAATAACACTTTATGAAGAATGAAAATTCAGATTTTAGGGCCCACAAAGAAAGTTGTAGATCAACAGGACCATGGCGTTTAGATTATACATGATTGGTTTTGGATGCCACTTGTGCAGTCCAGTGCTTGTGACAGTGACCTTATGGCCTGAAAGGCCTAAAAAATTGACTCTCTAGCACGTTGCAGAAAAATAAATGCTGATTTCTACTGTCAATTACTATGCCAGTATGCCCCAAACTCCAATCGTTTGAGGACTACCTTAGTGAATCCTGCTACCCTCTCATGCCATGTGGAGCATTATCTGTTCAGCATTGACCTTCAAATCAATTTCTTTCCTTCAAGTAGAGTTAGTATTTTTTTCCAAGAAAGAAAAATGTAAATTGAATCCAGCACTGACTGCAGGAAATAGAAGGTGACCGTGGAAGCAAATGCAGCACAAACAAAATGAGGTAGTAGATTTCAGCTAAATGATTGGAGCATCGCTGCCAGCATTCCTTCCATCTCCCTGCACTTCCCCATGCCATTTCTGTGCCCCTCATCCCGTGCCTGGCTCTGCATCCCTTTTAGAAGACTGATCTTGGTCTGCTGGAGCCCACATTCCCCACAAGCCCAATGACTTGGAAATAACCTGGGGATTCGAGATCCCAACGATTTCTTTCATCTAGTACATGATGAGTGTGGGAGAAATAAGACGCCACTTCCCTCACTTCTTTCCCAGGACAATTGTGAAGCACATATTTGCACCATTTCTCAGTGCTTCCACCTAGGGGTAAGTTTCAGTGCCTTGCCTTCTCATTTGGCCGCCTTTCATCTCTTTCTTGTAACTTTCACACCCTCCTGCCAGGGTCCTGCACTTACCGGATAAACTGTATGCACTGAAGTCCACCTTATGGTCTGTTCGCCAGAAGGGACCCAACTAAGACAGTAACTGTCTCTCTCAAGAGATATGATGCTGAGGCGTGTTCTTTATTGGAAAAGAGAAATCAGTCAGTACATACCAGGATGATTTAGGAGATAAGTTAGTGCCTATTTGAGCCCTTTTATTAAACATAAACAGCAGTGATTAAAACAGAGAAGGAAAAGAACACACATTTTTCACCATATGACCGGAGAGTACTTCAAGCTGCATTCATGTACTAATTACTATCACAGTCACCATCCAGGAGTATGAGAGCCACCTCTGGGGAACTGTTGATATTTGATCACATTGATTCTCAACGTGAGGTTTTTCAGACTGGCAGCATCAGTAATACCTGGGAACTTGTTAGGAATTCTCAAGCCCGTTGGATCAGAAACTCAGAGGTGGGGCCCAGAAATCTGTGTTTTAACTAGCTCCGAGGTGGTTCGTACGCATGCTTACATTGGGGAATTGCTGCTCGTCAATAAACAGATTTTTTTAAACTTCGTCCTGTTCTTATTGCATGCCTGGATTTCATCAAAATTCAGAATCTTCCAAGACTTGTTTCCTCCTCTGAAACGTGACCGATGACTGGTTTTCTGGCCACCTTGTACGTCTCCCACTGAGGTGACTCCCGCTGCTTGCCAAGGCACGCAGGTCAATAATTGGACAGCGCAGTGCAGGGACGGGAGAGAGCTGCTTCCTACTGAGTCTCCAAGAGTGTCTTGAGACGTCTACCCATCTGTCCTTTGGAGTCATGATCACCAGGTGAATCCCTTCTCCAATTAGCAAACAGAACTTTTATGCCATGCCATGCCATTCATTCAGCCGATATTTACTGCACACCCACTTGATCTCTTTGCTGAGACTCGTGGTAAGATGGGTTACAGAAGACGATGTATGCACAGATGCCCCCAGGGTCTCCCTCTCTTTATGGAACACTCAGATTCCGACGCCGTTGGATTGGGTTTCTTGTAACCTCGCTTCCATGCTCGTGCTTCTTGGGAAGGGGGCAAGAAAGCTGCCTTTTGACAATGTGAGTTCTAGAAGCCGTCTGCATGTGCTTTGTTCCATATTATTGATGTGAAAACCTAGACCTCTTTTCACTTTGCTGGTAATCCGTTCTAACCCCGCGGGCAGGCAGGGTAAGCCTTCCAAAGGGTTAGTCATTCGTTAAGGGCTATTTTACATCTCACTGTTTGGTTTTTCATGTTCTCTTATTGACAAAGGGACCCCAGTCCCCAGTGGGGAAATGCTGGTTTACTCAGGAAGAATAGTGTACTTAGTTATTTTGATAAAAAGCTAAGAGACGTCTTTCATCCTCATTGTAGGGGTAAAGGCAGAGATGGCCAACGTGTAATTGGTGTGGCATGTACACGGATTTTCAGTTATGGAGCTGGAAAGGCTGGGAGCTTTTTAATGTTGGACTAGATCTTTCTGCATGTCTTAGCAACGCAAATTGCATTTGGATGACCATCCCTAGAAAGCGCTGCTGGCAAATCAGAGTCCAGCTCTCGGAACACAGGCTTATTTATTTGTTTATGGGTTGTACAAAATTGTACTTGTAGGTTTATATTTCTGGATTAACAAATAATATGACCTTTTCCAGGCATAATTTATAGAGAGAAATTCTCTTAAAAGAGTATGAAGTGATGTGTTGTCTCTTTTTTTTTTTTACTTACTGATAAATCATCATGAAAATTCCAAGTATTTTTCATAAACAGTCTGAGCAGAGAGCCAAGAAGATTTTTCCTTTTTTTCCTCTTTTTTTTAACCCCCCCACCCCTGCTCTTAACGAGAATTTGCACAGTTGTGACTTTTCAGGTGGCCCTAGAGGGGTTTTTTTTCCCACAGTGAAGGTCAATGGAGCTTTGGTCCCTTGGGAGCCACTGTCCCTGTGGGTTTCAGGACACTAATTTTGGCATGCGTGTTTGTTTTTGTTTTGGCAGGATTGTATGTTTTGGCTCCTAGGTTTTGAAATGAGACAGGGAAAAGAGATGATGAGCCCCACAAACAAGCCTTTGGACAGCTAACAGTGATCCAAACCTGGCCTTTCACACTGTATTTTGTTCCATGTTTTCAGAGATAACAGTGATTGTACAAACAGGATTGGACAGTACACGGACCTGTTTGAGACAGTGTATGTGAGTTGAATGTACATTTCTTTTTAAATTGGAAAATGATTCAAAACCTGTGGTCTTTTTCTGGGAGGTGAGAGGCAGAATTGTCAGGGCCATCACAGCCCCATCCTGTTGACCTTGGAAGATGCCTTCTTGTGTTTCATTGCCTTCAAGTTGATTGCTGCTCATGGGGACTTTGTGTGTGCAGAATCGAACGGCTACCGGCCCTCACCTTTCATACATGGTTTGCCAGGCCTGTCTTCTAAAGCACCTCTGGGTGGGCTCAAACTGCCAACTTTGTTGGCTAGTAGTCAAGTGCTGTACTATTTACATCCCACAGGGTAGTTTTACTGGTCTTCAAGACCACAGATGATCGTTTAGACAGCTTTGCAAGTTGACCCACATGCTGTCTAAATGGCTTCAGGGATGGGAGCCGAAGTTTTCAAGAAGAATTTCTATTGCGTTCTGAAAGCAGTACTACTCTGCTCACCCAGCCAACACCACCCCACTCCATTCTACAGAGGGGGAACCTGAGACGCAGACTGGTTACTATAGTTGCTTAAGAATAAGAATAGTGGGTGAATCGTGGGGCCAGGCTGACAACAGGCCTTGTTACTCCTGATCGAGTGCTCCTTCTGTTTCTCACCTCTGATCTGGCTCTTGAGATGAATAATGTTTGACTTATTCCTGACACTCGTCCAAAGCTAAGGGATTGGAATATGCCCTTTGATGTAGAAATTTAACCCATGTAGGCACACACTGTAAAGAAACGTGGTCAATGCAGGCATAGTTATGCATGAATATCTGACCATGCTTCCCAAACAAAACATAGCCCAGCAAAGTCGCTGGGGTTCTGACATAGCTCCAGGTTGGCAGATGTTGGCACTGTACCAAACAACATCGATATTTCACTCCAGTAGGTGGGGATCATTTACACGTGAGTCCTGTTCTCACGTGTCTTATAATAAAGATGCAACTACACACCTTCTGTTAACCATTAACAACTGTTCTACAGCAATATTTCAGAGTATTTGGAAGCAAGGAACACAGGTGAAGATGGGGCACATTTACCTCTTGGTTTTGCCCTTTATTTGTCTACAGTTTACAAACTAGAACAATGAGGGTTAGGGTCTGCCCTGAGTGGCATGGATATGATAATCATTTTGTCTCCTCTCCTTCCTTTGCCTCCTCTCTTGTGAGAGGGTCTGTCTCTGTGCGCGTCCGTCCGAGAAAGGACACTTGGAGGAATCTGATAGCCTTGTGTGTTGGATTTTGAATCAGGCCAGTGGACTGAGTCTTCATGGTCCTGAGAGGATGCCGGGGTCGTCTTTTGCACCTCACCTGGTGTCAGGGTTTTCTGGACTCCTCTCATACCCCCTTACTCGCCGCGCTCCTTTTCTGTTTATGATGATTTAACGATCTGTTTCTCAGCAGGGAATCAACATGAGTGTAGTATTCTTTGCTCCTTCGAACAGATAGCACATGAGAAAACACACACACACACACACACACACACACACACACACGCGGTCTTCTGGAATTTTCAGTGTTCTTTCTGAGTATCAGAGGCATTCTGAGTTGAACATCTTTTTAAACAAACAAAGCAGTGTTTTGTTAAGAAGCCATAACTTAAATGTGCAAGATAAAAGCAGTGGTTCCTTCCACCCTTCTTGCTTTAGGCAATCGTTTCAATAAGGGCTATCCCTGTAATCACATCTCTGATTACTGATGAGGATTGCAGAATATGTTGGACTATAGCAGATTAATCAAATCAGGATAGGGACTAATCACCATCTTCCCTCTGGCTACTGGTCCTTGCTGTCTCTGGGTTGTTAAATGGTGATCATGCTCAATTCAATCATTGGCTTTTGGTGTGCAATATATAACACTGTATACTGCTGTGAATATATAAGATTTTTACCTATGTTGACATATTTCAAAATGCAATTTCAATGTGAACTTTAGCTAGCGTTTGGCTGTTTTTCTTATTTCTTACCTTCCTTCCTTCTAATCTGTATATCAATACAGGATTGATTTTCTTGTGTATCACTCAGTATTCCTTTGGTTGCAAATAATTGCTGACACCCAAATCAAAATGATTTAAGGAAGAAGAAAAGGAATTTGTTGGCTCATATATTTGGGAAGTTCAAGTATAAAACTATCTTAAGACACTACTCCATCTTTAAGCTTCAAATTATATCACCAGGGTATTGGCATTCTCTAAATTGCTTTTTGGATGTTAGCTTCATTTTCAGATAGACTTTCTCCATGAAGGTACAATTATGGCCACCAACAGCTTCAAACAAAAGCAGCAACTAGAGAGGTGCTTTCTAACAAAGATCCTAGGGTTGGCTTTCACTAGTTTAGAGAGTGAGCCAAAGAAAACTTGGGGTCAGTAGATGGACTGTTCGGACTGGCCAGCCTTGGGTCAAGTGTTTTTCACTGGAGCTAAGGATTTGGGCAGGTCTGTGCAGATTAGAGTGGAGGAATGGTGTTTTCACAATGGAAAATCAAGAGACTCTCTTGCTCCATGGAAGAAAGTATGATATAATGACAAGGA
>NW_022111372.1:84932367-84947953 GCF_000313985.2 Echinops telfairi
TGTGAGAGCAAGTGAAAAAGCTACTTCAAGGGTCAAGGAAACACCTTGACCATTAAAAACACCCCGCTGCTCTGGAGGGCAGTGAGTAATAAGGAAGTGAATGAAGTTGAGATTGCGAGTGGGTTAGGCCACATCACTTAAGGTCATTTGCCTATCGGATGATCATGTTTACACTCAACAACTTGTACACATTTTTCATCTCTTGCAGTCCTTTCAATGAACCATCACTTATCGTACTTATGCCTTGTGTTCCTGTGTCCATTCCTCCTTTCCTAACCCTTCTGAACTTGATACCCTTGGGTGAATGCTGTCCTTTTTATCTTAAGTTTCTTAGGATTCTAACATGGAGGTGAGTTCAAGTCAGACATGCAGGGTGAGGGTTAGAATCTCACCAATTCAAGCCTGTTCTATTTTTTGGTTTTGAGTCTTGTTCCATATTTTTCTCCCACTCTTACCAGGACCTTCTATTATGATCTTTTTCAGCATGGTGAAACCAATAGAATTTTAAGAAGGTGAGATCAGTGGCACTCGCTATAATGGGGAGAAGCAGGAACCCACTTTGGGGATAGGATGCCATTGCAGGACAGGAGATGAAGCCTTGAACCAACACGGTGATCCTGGAGGGCATACGAAAAGTTCAGATTAAGGATTCCTTTTCAAAGTGTAGGCAATGAGTTTGCTGATGCCTTGGTTGTCGGGTGCGATCTAAAGAGAAGGGCCAAGCACCCTATCAATTCTTTGGTTGAAGCAAGCGGGTAAATTGTGGAGGCCTTGACTGAGATAGGGAAGCACAGAGAAAGCAACAATGCAGATGCCCCTAGGCAATACAAGTTGGAAAAGGTCTAGGTTCAGGTGACCAGACGTCCCACTTTTGGCGGGGCAGTCCCGATTTTTAACAATTTTCCCCGTGTCCCGTGGCGTTTTAAAAAAGTCCCTAGTTTTGGAAAGAATGCACGACAAGCTAGGGTATACGGTTTTCGGCTGCCGTGTGGCTGTTTCGCCAGGATGTGAGTTTGATCAGTGGTGTCCCGCTTTTGTCCCGCTTTACTGGTGTTGACATCTGGTCACTTAGGCTAGGTTCAACAAAAAGCCAACTCCGTGCCACCAGGTTAATTGGACTCAGACCCTAGAGGGTCAAGGTGAAGATCTAAGCCAGCGTTCTAACTCTAAGTTGGGGAATCGTCCATGAATCGACTGCAGTGTAGACCAGGAATGATTTTCGATTGAGGAGGCAAGAGGATTGAGCTCTGGATATAGTAGTTACCAGGTGCGATGGCGTTGACTGACTGACAGCGTCTCATGTGTCTCCGAGCAGAACCGCCCTCCATACCTTTCAGTGGCAGGACATTCTTTTTGGAAGCGCATCACCTGTCCTTTGTCCCAAGGGTCCTCTAGTGGAACTTTTCAGTTGGAAGCCACTCTTTGTACCACCCAGGTCTCTCCACTCAGTAACAGGACTTTGAAATAATGTATTTCAAGTAAAATGTAATTTGAAATTAGAAAATGGATAGAAGGAAACAAAGCTACTTTGCTTGAGGTCAAGGTGGAGGCTCAAAGTCTTGTAAACTGAGTCCTCCCCGTGGCTGCCCCAGCTCCAAAGAAACCCAGGGTACAGCATAGGCGGCTCAGAGGCTCCGCCAAGCGAACATGGAAACACTCAAGAGATCTCTTCTGTCTTTTCCAGCTCTGTAGTGACTTGGTTGCCAAGCACGTACTTGGTCTTCCCTGGCCAAGACATCCAAGGCCCATGAGAAGTTCCATGACTCTGTTAAGTAGATAAACCAATTTTGAGCTTCATTTTGGTAAAATTCTATTAGACAACCAACAGATGGAATTATAGAATGTCAGCTGGAAGTAGACCTAGGGATCACCTTCCCTTTCCCTTCTTTGACTTACCATGTTGTGGAACACATGTGTGGAAAGCATTGGTACTCTTCTGAAAAAGTGAAATTATGCAGCCAGAGAGGAAGGAAGGGTGGGATCAGTGAGCGCCTATAAACTAAAGGATGGAATGTCTTTCTGTGGGTCTACGTTAGGAGAACTCTGGGCATTTGAAAGTTAACTTCCCTTAGATTGAGAGTTCTTTGCCTGGGATCCTGCATGGGCTCCGGGGAATCTGTGATCTCCAGAAAATGGAAATATATGCACATCATCCACTTCCATATCTTCCTGGACAGAGTTCTTAAGGGCTCAGTAGATTCCCCACTTTAAAACAAACAAATGAAAAACAACCCTGAGTATTTTCATAAGAAATAGAATGGCTGACCATTTTAGATAATGTATTTTGTTCTTGATATATTAGATATTTGGGCACCCTCAAAGAGAGGATGCAGACCCTATCAAGAGAGGTCCCCCCAAAAATCAAACAAAACAATGCATTGCCATCGAGCCCATTCTGACTCCGACCCTTGGAGGAGGTCCCCAGGCTGTCACCCGATGGGGGTGGAGGGCCAGGTCCTTCTCCCGACAATATGGTATTTTCATTGTAAGAATGTAGTTGCCTATTTCACTAGGTAGTGTCCTAGCACTGAACATATAAATATGTGTTTGCAAAGAGACAAAAATAACAAGGCGATTAACTTGGCATTAAAATTAAAGTAGCCGTATGTTTTACTCTCCAGAAGATTCCCACTGCCATTGAGTCAACGCCAACCCAGTGGCTCCACAGGGCAGTCGAACTGTTCCCAAAGTTGTCGATCTTTATGGGAGCAAATTGCGTCATCTCTCTCCTGCAGAGTGACAGGAGGGTTCCTACCACTTCTCACTTAGTCGACAGCACAAAGCTTAACCCACCGAAACACCAGGGCTCCTTGCCAGAAAATTAGTGGAATGTAAAGTGATTTTTGCAACATCCTTCTTTCTCAGACCTCAATATGCCCACAGCCTATTGCTACCGTATTACTTATTATTCACTTTTCCAGTACTTCTACAGAGCAAAAGCTTTATTAAAGAGGAAGCAATGATTACTTGACTTTGTGTGTGGGTGTGTGTGTGTGAAAAGAAGCTTTTACTTTCCCATGATATCTTCCTGTCTAATCTATTTTCCCTTCTTCCGTTGTAGGACCAGCTATTTCCTGTGGCCACTGCAATCCAGCTCACCCATGACTATTTCCTGTGATGGACGAACTTGATGCTAATGTGAGGTACGTGGCATTGGTACAGACACTGTGCTGTACAGTCAGACCCCCTTGTCCCAGGAAGCCATGGAAAAAGACTTGTAGTTGAGGTACAAAGTCAGTGGATGTGGATGTTTTCCTTGAGCGTTTTATACGCTTCCAAGAGTGAGGGTGTTTTGTTTGATTACAAGCATTTTGTTGTTTCTGCTTAAATGGTAAGTGAAATACAGTGGGAAATGTTTCCAGTTACCTCCACCGAAAAGTTTGCATTATGAAAATCATTCCATGAAAATAGATATTCAGCTCTGTACTAAGAAAGGAGATGTGTTTGAAGGGGGTAAAAATAGCTTCAGGAAGATCCATGTGTACGTGTAAATATTTGGGTCAAAATTAATTTTTTCAAAAAAATAACAATCTAGCTTGCCCATTTCTTTTCCCCAACCAGGTCATCAGATTGTGCTCTATGATGAAATGCACTGTATACTTGCATAAAGCAAAACCATTTCAGTTTTGTGTTCCTGAAATTTCCTGCAGCCCTTGGAGTTGAAAAAAACAAGATGACTGCTAAGAAAGTTTTCCTCTTTCTCCCCTTAAAAGCCTGCTGCATTTTATTTAGTCCTGCACACACCGCAGGGAGATTATATATTCAATGAGGCTTAAATGTTTTAAAGAGATGCTCAGTCTTTGAGGCTGAGGGTTATCCACAATGTCTGTAGCTGAAAGACATCCTAAAATATTCCATTCCAGGCGTAATCAAAAGAGAATATTTCCCCCCTTTGCTTGAAACTATAGCAAAATATGCTTTAGGGAGGGATTCTGCGAACTGTGTCTTTGTGCTTGATGTGGTAGAATGCTCTGACAAAGGCAGGTGTCAAATATCTCGACAGAAATATGTCTTGAGTTGTGCTGATATTGAGTTGTGCCACCCCAACCAGAGAATTCCTTATGCTAGAATGTGTCGCCTGGTGCCTTGCCTGACGCCCAGGGACATGGTGGCTATTTAACAGAGACTTGTTCATCAGTCAGCCATTGCTGCACCCCATGTTCCATTAGAGTTCTGTTCCAGTCTGCCTCGGTATGCAAAAGGACTCTGTTGACTTTCTTATAAAACATTTCCCACTATCAGTAGAAAGCCTGGTGAACGTTGTCGCTTGCCAAGGACACTGTCTTCACATAGACCTTAAGGCTGGTGCCACGTGTGTCAATTTCCTCTCTGCGTGTGTGAGACAGCGTGCACAGAGAATGCAGAAAAGAACCCAGACCATCTCTGTTTCTTTTTAATTAAAAGACCAGAGATGAGTTCTATGAATTGTGACAAGCTACAAAATTGTTTTTAAGTTTTCAGTATATTGTGGGAACTAGGTCCGTTGATTAAAATGTCCTGGTTTGGCGGGGAATGAAAGGTGTTGGTGCAGGGGAAAGGGGTGGATAACTCAAGTATCATTATCCTTCATATTTCTGGCTGTTACTGATGTATTTATAGCAACATTTATCCTAATAACAACACACAATTCAATTAAATGACCATTAGCCATTCTCCCCGGTGCTCTGGATCAGCTAGGCAGGATACTAGCTAATAATAATCCCCAGATTCTTGTCTGTTGACCATCCTCTGTCAGTTGTCTGACGTGATTCCATCAACATATGCTCATCTTCGCCCACTCCCCGCTCCCCCACGATATTAGTAACTTGCAGATCCCACGTCTCTTCTCCTGTGTCCTCCTCATCCAGTCTTGGGATGGCTTCAGGTAACACAGGACATTTTTTAAAGCCCCTGTTTACGTCTGTGATGCCTGTATCACTGGCGATACCTGGTCATTTGGGCTGGTATTGGAGGAATATTTTTACTTCAAAATTAAATAAATATAAGGCTACTTCCTTATAGGTAAGCATTCTGACGGCACAGCAGCTTAAGCATGGGCTGAGGAGCAGCAAGGTCGAGGTCGGAGTTCAGACCCACCAGCAGCTCTGTAGGAGAAAGATGAGGCTGTCCGCCCCCATCGATGGACAGTCTCAGAATCCCACAGGGGCAGTTCTATCCTCTCCTGTAGGGTTGGTAGGGGTCAGGACTGACTCAGTGACTAGAGGTTCCCTCTAGTCGTGTGTCCTATAATTTAGCCTTTTGTCAGTCTTGAACTATGAGCCCTTGTGGCGCAGTGACTAAGCACTTGGCCGCTAGCCAAAACTCAGCAATTCAAACTTAGCAGCTGCTCCCTTTCTGGAGAAAAACACCTGGTGACCTGATCCCATAGGACTTCAACCTAAGAGACCAGGTGCCGGCTCTTCTTCTCTGTCAGCGTCAACTGGGAAGTTCGCACATCAGCTACTGCAGTGAAATACAGCTTACATTTAAAATGCGTTTAATTGACATTTTAAATGGCTTTTTAAAATATTTTTGTGTATATCATTATATCTATTAGTAGATGGATATGGGGGTGGGGTCAACAGAATAGTATTCAAATGACGAGGGCTTAGAAAACAATGTTCTAGATGTAGCGAAACCAAACCAAACCCATTCCCATTGAGTCCATTCTGATGTATGTTGTTAGGGGCCGTTCAGCTGCTTCCTACTCAAAGCAACCCTAGGTAGAACCGAACAAAGGCCTGCCCAGTCCTGGGCCAGCCTCACAGCTGGTCTTCGCTTTGAGTCTATTGGTGCAGCCCCGATGTCAGTTCCTCTTGTCTGGGGCCTTCCTTGTGCTGTCCCTCTACTTTACCAAGCATGATGTCCTCTCCAGGGATTGGTCTCTCCGGGCAACATGTTCTCCGACAACGTGACCAGTTCTCACCACTCTAGCCTCTAGGTAGCATCCTTGCTGTCCTTCTTCCAAGACAGATTTCTGACTTAGCAGCGACACTGCATAGGACGGAGTCGGACCCCTCCATAGGGTTTTTCGAGACTGCACCTCTTTACAGGAACAGAGAGCTTCATGGCTGGTATGTTTGAACTGCTGACCTTCCAGTTAGCAGACCAATGCTTAACCCATAGTGCCACCAGGGTGCCTTAAGGATAATGAGATAGAATGCTTTTTGTTATTTGAAAAGCAACAGAGAGAACTCTTCTTGGGTAAGGCGATGCCTTCATTTGGAAAACTGCCTTTCTAAGTGGGAGTGGCAAAGCCTGGGTCCTTCAGAGTAGAGGGTCGTTTGCTTTCTCTAAAGACAGAAGAAAATGAGCGAGCAGCCCAGGGGAAGATTGGAGAAGAGAAGCTTCAGAGAAAGAGGAGGGACCAGGCGAAACCTCCGGTGGCTCGGTGACTGTCAGGGACTTTGAGCAGTTACAGTACCTTGTGTGCAGCTCCTCTGGAGGCAGCCCTGGCCCTCTGCCCTGCAAAGATGGCAGCAGCGCTGCTCCGCCAACACGGGGACACGGGGAGTCAGAATCTGACAGCACACACGACAAGGCCTTTCTCTCCTTCAGACATTTTACAACCTTGTGAAACAGGCGGGTGTTTGCATCTCAGATCATCAATTTTGTATTCAACAGTTTAAATTATTTAACCAGTCCCGATCACTTGACCCAAGCCATGGCATTTTCAGTTGCCTCAGATGCATGTGAAAGTTGGACATTGGCTAAGGAAGACCGAAGAAAAATTGATGTATTTGAATGATGGTGCTGGAGAAGAATATTGAAAGTACCACGGACTGCAGAAAGGACAAACTGATTTGTCTTCAAAGAAGTTTGTCCAGAGTGCCCAAGGATGCGCACGCACTTAGACGCAAGGATGGCAAGAGTTCGTTTTAATACTGCAGACATGTTGTCAGGAGAGACCGTCCCTGGAGAAGAGCATCATGCGTGGGAAAGCAGAGGGGCAGCAAAGCAGAGGACGGTACTCAACGAGACGACGGACTCTGGGGCTGCAGTGCCGGGCTCAAACAGGGGACAATGGGACGCTAGCCAGCACCCGACAGTGTTTGAGTCTGTGGTGCCTTGGGTCACAATGGGTTTGAACCAACCCCCTGGCACCTCACAAGAACCCCCTCTTTTGATTTTTCTTGTCCCTCCTGTGGCTTACTCTCTGCCCCTTCTCCCAAATGAATCCTGCTAGTCCTCTAGCTGATTGCTTCCTCTTCCTTCCCTTGCCCTCCTCCAAAATCTGTTCCCTTCAGTGTCAAAGTCTTTCTCTTGTTTGTTTGTTTTTTTACAATAGTCCTTTTGAATGTAATGAGTGTGCTGACCTCTCTCTCTCCCCAGATCTAGTCCATCAATATCATTTTCTAGTTTGGCTACTATGCACGAGACATCATGAACTGTAAACTTGATGTGGATTATTCCATTTAATTTGAAAATAACGTTATGGAGCATGAGCCATTATTATCCCAACTAAGATACACAAAAAGGGTTATGTAATTTTCTCAGGGTCCCATCACTACTATACTGCAAAGGCTTTATGTAAGTGTGTGCATGTACATGTGAGAGAGAGAGAGAGAGAGAGAAGAGAGAGAATGAATGAATTGATGAGTTGGCTGGCATCGCTGTCTGCGTATGTGTTTTCAGAGAGAGGATGCATGTGAGGGGATGGTAGCACAAAAATCACCGGACAGCAGGAGAAAACTGAAGACATGTTTCAGGCTGTAGAACTGACGGCCAATTTCCCCAGATAACAAGGAGCATAGAAGTTCTCATTGATATGTCTGAGTAAAATCTAACACAGCAGTAGTTTTCCATGCCATACTGACCACTTCTCTTTTTTGCTTGCTTGTTTGTTTTTATTTAATTCAGTTTGCTCATTCAGCCTGATATTCCTTGTTACGTATCTGGATCATGCTTGACTACAAGCATCAGAAAGGAACTCTGGCTAACTGAATCAAAAGTAATTTGGGGTGAAGAAAAGGGTAGAGACTTAAAATATTGAGGTGAAAAGGTTGCAGACAAAGGCTGGAAGTAGAAAAAGAATTTTGGGAGTTCCAGAAAAGCTAGAAAGTGGAGCATTGGTCAGCCACAAGAAGGGACCAGCACAGTGTCCCTTGGTGGCCCAAACGGGTAACATTCTCAATTACTAACATGCTTGGCTGCTGACTTAATAACCGACAGCTTAAATTCACCCAGAGGCACCCCAGAAGAAAGATCTGGTGGCCTACGTCTTAGAAATCAGTAACATTTTAAGAAATTGAGAAACGTCTGGAGCACATTTCTACTCCGATGCAGCTGGGATCACCTGGAGTCAGAATCCACTGGAAGACAAATAGTGTTCATCGAAATGAAATAATGCTGTTCTCTCTCAATGTGTCTGGATGATGATTCCTTCATTAGTCTAATGTACACGCATTCACTGTCTACACTCTGTGTCAGGACTAAGACAAAAGCTTGTTCCGAGGGATCTTATCATCTAGCTCCAAGTCAATTACTCACATAGAGTATTTAATGTAATAATCAAATAACCTTCATAGTGAGATACAGTATGAGCTGTAGATTTTTGTGAACTCCAAGGTAAGATTAAAAAAAATTTTTTTTCTTAAGTACCAGGCCTTCTTTGTCACAAGATGAGAAGCATTACAAGCAGAATTCTCTTCAGCAACACCATGTAGTGGAGGGCAGTCCCAGCGAGAGGAACGACGCATGCCTCAGGTCCTGAATGGACCGTTCCTGGGTAAATGCTCTCTCATACACTTAGTGCTGACAAGGCAGCTCTCTCCAGACAGCCTGACCCCCGATGGCTGTTTTCTAGTCTGTGTGCTCCCCGCTGGACCTCAGGTAGAGAGAGCAGTATGCTTTTGGAAAGGAAAATAGAAACAGTAGCTTTAGGGATTTTGCAGCCATTATTTTTTACAGAACATTTACTTGAACTTTGAAGTTTCTCAAGGTAATGACCCAGGGCATTGAGTGGACACAAAGTTTATTTTGTAGCTTGATTTTTGAGCGACAGAAGTACCTCCCCTCCTGTCACACCTCCTCGCTCCTGGGCTCACCACAGTGTCCACTCGGGCACTGGCCCTGCGGACTCCTGCACTGCTTCTTCTTGAATAAGAGCACCTGGCTCAAAGCTCGTGTGCATTTTCATTAATGCTTCTCGTTAGCAATGGAAAGAACATCTTACAGGCATCATGCATCACATAAATGGTAGTATTTTCCTCCCTTTGCAAGAGCTTCTAAGAAACTCACACCAATTCTATAAAACCCCAATAGCAAGTGTGACACTCTCCCTAAGCACATATTATGACTGTGCCTTGGCTTTATCTTCTTTTTATAGCTATGTTTGTGACTTTATCTGGCTTCCCTGGCTTTCTCAACAGTAATATCTTCCCTTTATATAAGCCACCCACTGTAAAGAAGGAAGAAAAGGGTGAAGGATGCAGGGAGGGAGGGAGGGAAGGAGGGAGGGAGGGAAGAGGAACAGAGGGAAAAGGGAAGAGTGAGAGAGGAAAAGGCAGGGAGGGAAAGAAGGAAGGAAGGAAGAAAAGAAGGAAGGAAGGAAGGAAGGAAAAAGGAAGAGAGAAGATCAAGGAATCCCAAAGGGACTTATTTTCCCAGGAAAAGGATCTTCCTTCTGTGAGTCCGTTCTGACTCCGCGTGACTGTCCTGAGCCGCTAAACACTTTGAACAGTAGATCAAAATGACAAATCTTTTATAGAAGACAGCGAATCTAGTAAATGTCCACAACTGTACACGTTAAAAGTAAAATGCATATCCTTGATGTAAAATATATATCCTTCCTTGCAGTATGCATGTAACAATAGTAATTAAAAACCATAACAAAGATGAATAGCTGACTTAGGGCATGAAAGAGACCCCCATCTCAAATATAATTTAAGGAGAACATGCATTAATTTTATAAGGGACAAAAACAACACAAAGACATGGACACCTCTTCTGGAATCCACTGGGAGGAGGTCCTACAGGCATCTGAGGATACACAGTCGGGATGCTAGTCAAATAATGCATGGAACAATTCTCAAAGTCATGATTGGTGGCAGATAGATATTGTGCAATTATAATGAGACTATAGAAGCCAGAATAGGACTTTGATTTTATAAGATTGGTCTAGGGCCTTCTCACCAAGACTATAGGTGATGATAGAGTGTGACTGATGGCTAGGTGACCCCCAGTACTGTCCCCAGTATGGTGATCTCCATGAAGGACACACACAATCAAGCCCCAGAGAGGGACTCCCAGAGGCTGGCTGGAGAGAGCTGAAGGTAATCCATCCTCCACTGCATTCTCCCTGGGGGTAAGAGTGTCTATGACCCTGGTTTCTGATCAGAAAGGATTAAGGAGCCTTAATCATATGCATGTAAAAGTTGGACATTGAGTAAGGAAGCTTGAAGAAGAATTAGTGCATTTAAACTGTGGTGCTGGAGAAGAACATTCCAAGTACCATGGACTGCGAAAAGGACCAACAGACTCGTCGTGGAAGAAGTATGGGCAGAGTGCGCCTTAGAGGCAAGGATGACATGTTGTCAGGAGGGACCTGTCCCCGGAGAGGCACATCACGCTTGGTAAAGTGGAGGGGCAGCAGAAAGGAGGCAGGCCCCCAACAAGACGGACTGACACAGCGGTTGCAGCAATGGGCTCAAGCACAGGAACAATGGTGAGGGTGGTGCAACTGTTTGCTCCTGTTGTGCATGGGTCGCTAGGGGTCAGAACTGACTCAACGGCATCGAACAACAGCAACAATTTCTGTGGGGACTCTCCAAAAGGGTCTGGGGCTGCCAATGTCATCCGAAGCCTTTTGTAGACCAGGATGCTCATAAGTTCAGCTCTCATACACGAGGACGTACCTAACTTTTATTTCTGTCATGGCACAAATTGTAATTCATTATTTCAAATCAGGAAATGAAATGGAAAGCCAATGTTACTACCAGAATTAATTGAAAGTACCTGATCATTTAGAAAATGAGAGCTATTTCTTAAATGAGAGCGTTATTTGGGGGTTTGATTAATACTTTTGACAATGCATGCTGATGTTGGCGGCGGCTCCTTTTAAGTCAGGTGTGACTCATGGTGATCCATTGACACAAAGTGGATTTGCTCCAGGAGGTGCCCAAGCCTGTGACCTTTGGAAATCAGATTGCCAGGCCTCATTGCCAACGAGTCCTAGGTGGGCTTGAATCGCCAACCTTTTGGTGTAATCTAGGATTGAACATTTATGCTATCTAGGGAATGCTGACCATGCACAAGCTTTATTGAAGCCTGAATACACAGTTGGTAAAGGTTTTAATGCTAAATACTCGACAGCAGTATTTTCCAAAGTGGGGGTTAGCATCCCCTGGGAGATGTTAGAATGATGGGGGGCGGAGCTGTAAAAGCCTATACTTTATTCTGGATTATGAGCTATAGCACACGTGTTTAATTTCCAGGGGAGCATGGAGTTATTCTGGTTTTTCTTTTCTTTTTTTTTTCTGAAAAGGGAACATTAGACCAAATAAATTTGGGAACCTATACTTAGCATGTTGAAATAATTCATAGATTTTGCACTCAGTATGTGGAGGTTGCCTACTCTAAATATGTATCAATATGGGATTGATTTGGCATTGGAGTTGATTCCTGTTTATAACCTGCCAATAGGAATTGTGATCGTGTGCAAATTTAAGGCAGTGAAATGTTTTGCAGGAAATCTCTCTCCAAGCTTTGAAATTTGTGACATGCATTAGCATATAAGGAGAAAGTGAGTGGGTACCTTTTAAAAGGGGTTATTTTTATGTTGCTTTAGAAATGTAAATGAGAATAATACTCAACTTCATTGCTTAACTGATAAAATGGTGATTATTCAGTTAGTCCTTTGGTTAGATCAGGAGCACCTCAGATGTGAGCTGCTGCTCAGCCTGTGCTGGAAAGTTCTGTGTCTCACGGGGTCACACGGAAACGTAACTGGAGACCTGGAAAACCACCAGGGGGATGCTGGATGGCACAGTCACACTTCTGAGCCAGTGGTTTCCTGCAATGTGTGAAATTTGATTGTGTGGAGCTGTGCCAGTAACCTTCTACATGCCTGTGACACCAGGTCCCCTGCCTTGAAGGAGCTTAACTAGCAACATGACAGGGTAGTGGAAGAGCAGGGTTTGGGGAAGCAGAAGTCCTGGCTTTCTTGCTTATTGTCTGTCTCTCTGAGGTTTCATATTCAACATGAGCTCTTGTGATGATTATAAATCATGTAGCTAGGACTCAAAGCACAATGCTTTGCACAGCATGCACGCTGGATAAACCATAAGTCCTGCCGTTGTCGTTTAGGGGCCTGGGGTCAGCTCTGACTTGTAGCAACCCAACGGAAAACGACTGCTCAGCCCTTGGCCATCCGCACAATTGTTATGGTTGAGCCCATTTTCTCGCACTGAGCAGAGCCTCTACTTTTACAAGGATGATGTCTCTTCCAGAGACTTGGCTCTCCTGATAACATGCCCAAATAAGGAAGACATAGTCTTTCTATCTTTGCCTCTAAGGAGCATTCTGGCTGTACTGCCCCTTAGACAGATTTGTATGTTCTTTGGCAGTTTATGATATTTTCAGTGTTCTTTATGAGCAGCTTAAATTAAAATACACCAGTTGTCTCAGGTCTTCCATATTCACTGTTCAGCCTTCACGTGCATGTGAGGCAATTGAGTCAGGCAAACGTTAGTCCTGAATGTGACACCTTTACTCTTGTTAACACTTCGAAGAGATCCTGTCCAACAGATTTACCTAGTACAATATGTCATTCGATTTCTTGGTTATTTAAAGCCAGCATACATTGAAATAGATGACCTTATTAATAATTTGTTAAAAGTTTTGAATATTTGCTTTTAAAAAATCATTTAATTGGCGGCTCATATGGCTCTTATCATAATCCATCCATCCATCCATTGTGTCAACCACATTTGCACATATGTTGCCATCATCATTTTCAAAACATTTTCTTTCTACTTTAGCCCTTGGTATCAGCTCATTTTCCCCTCCCCCATCCTCCCTGCCTCATGAACCCTTGATAGTTTATCATTTTTTTTCATGTCTTATACCAGTGTTCTCAAACTTCCTAATGCCTCTTCTTTTTAATACAGTTCCTCATGTTGTGGTGACCTCCCCCCACTATAATATTATTTTGTTGCTACTTCATAACTGTAATTTTGCTACATTGATGAATTGGGTGACCCCTGTGAAAGGGTTGTTCAACCTCCAAAGAGGTCACCACCCACAGGTTGAGAAACACTGTCTTACACCGACTGCTATCTCCCTTCTCCCATTTTTCTGTTCTCTGTCCCCTGGGAGGGGATTATATATAGATCATTGTGATAAGTTCTCCCTTTCTCCCCGTAACTTTCCTTTACCCTCCTGGTATTGCTACTCTCCTTATTGGTCCTGAGGGGTTTATCTGTCCTGGATTCCCTGCATTCTGAGCTCTTATTTGTACCAGTATATATGCTCTGGTCTAGAACTGATAGTTCCTGGAGGACAAGGGGAAAGGGGAGGCAGGGGAAAGGAAGAGGGTTGTCAACAAATCCAGGGACAAGGGAACAACAAGTGATCTAAAATCAATGGTGAGAAAGGCATAGGATGCCTGATCAAGGACAATGTAGCCGAGAGGAATTACTGAAACCTGAATTAAGGCCGACCATGATAGTGGGACAAGAGGGAAGTAAAAGGAAATAAAGGAAAGAACTAGGAGGCAAAGGACATTTATAGAGGTCTCAATACAGGCATGTACATATATAAGTATATTTATATATAATGATAGGAAAATAGATCTATGTACATATATTTATATGCTAAGTATTAAGGTAGCAGATAGACATTGGGCCTCTACTCAAGTATCCCTCAATGCAAGAACACTTTGTTCTAATAACCTGGCATTCCACGATGCTTGCCTTCCAGATACGATTGCTGAAGACAAAGTGAGTGCATAAGCAAATAAGGTGAAGAAAGCTGATGGTGCCCGGCTATCAAAAGATAGCTTGAAGATAAACAAGCGGCCATCTAGCTGATAAGCAACAAAGCCCACATGGAAGAAGCACACCAGCCTGTGTGATCATGAGATGTTGATGGGATCAAGTATCAGGCATCAAAAACCCAGAACAAAAACACATATCATTGTGAATGAGGGGGAGTAAAGAGTGGAGACCCAAAGCCCATCTGTAGACAATTGGACATCCCATTACAGAAAGGTCACAAGGAAGAGACAAGCCAGTCAGGGTGCAGTATATCACCGATGAAACATACAACTTTCCTCTAGTTTTTTAATGCTTCTTCCCCTCCCCCACTATCATGAACCCAATTTTATATTACACATTTGTCTAGACCAGAGATACTTGCTCTGAATGTGCCCATTCTCTGATTAGGAAACCAGCCTAGACCCTCAATGTTAATGGGTTCATATGTGACGTAGTTGAAAGGAGACCCTTTCCCTTAGCTATTCAGCTTTATTGTCTCTATACTTGCAATGTCCTAGCTTTAGACTAGTTTTCCATTAGGAATTGGATGATCTATGATTAAATAATGTGTTTTTGTCTTCTGAACTTGTGCTTTATTCAATACAGCTAGTTCTCCTTTATGTGCAAGTAATACTATGATTGATGCTGCAGGTTTCAAAAAGAACACTTGTGGCTTGCTTCTCTCTGTTTATATCTGTTAATGTTCAGTCAGGAAACTGGAGATTGTTGTACATGCTTCAAGCAGAGGAAGAGCAAATGCATGGTATTGGTCATGAGATTACCCGGAAAAGCAGGATGAACAGGTTGCTAACCAGAGATCAGAAAGCCTCATGAGTCTCACTGCTGTCACGCAGAGGAGACAGTGCAGCAAACCCAGCTGTTGCTTATGGAACTATTAGTCACATCAAAGGAGCTTGTGACACTGGTCCAAGGTGGGCAGATTCCCAGGGACAGGGTGGTTGAGAGGCCAAAGATAAGAGAGGTGTGCCAGCTGGTATGTCTGAGAAGACAAAAGGACAGCATTCATTGTTGAAAATCCTGACTGTAATCAGTTAACTTTCCTGGCAAACCCTGCATGTGTGAGTATTCCATTGCAATTGATTCTCAAACTCACCAGAGGAGTAGAGTACCATCTGAAGGACAATTGCTGTCAGCATTGGATAAAGCAGGATGGAGGGTGGAGGCATGTGTGATCTCTGCCTCATAGCAATCATCCTTGGGCAGGTACGCAGTTGGCTTTTCCTTTCTCCTTGTGCAGGAGGTCAGGCGTGGCTTCTACTCCATTTCTTCACATAAAAATAGAGTAATCAAAGCAACTTGTTTGTTTTTTAAAAAATTATAATATTATAATTTTATAATATTATAAAATTATAATATTATAATTTTTAAAAATTTAATCATTTTATTGGGGCTCATACAATTCATCACAATACATAGATCAATTGTGTAAAGTACACCTATGCATTTGTTGCCCTCATCATTCTCAAAATTCGCTTTCCTCTTGGGTTCCCGGAATCAGCTCATTTTCCTTTTTTACCTTCCACCTCCCTTCTCACTCCCCCATTCCCCAGGAATGCTTAATAATTTATAAATTATTATTATATCTTATCTTACACTGCCTGGCGTCTCCC
>NW_022111372.1:84948819-84950039 GCF_000313985.2 Echinops telfairi
GCATGAGGAGGCCCAATGTCCACCTGCCACCCTACTACCAAGCCTATAATTATTTGCACCTAGGTCCATTGCCCCCATAATCTTAAATATATTTATATATGTACATGTCTGTATTTAGGCTTCTATGTATGCCCTTTGCCTCCTACTTCTTTCCTCTATTTCTTTATGCTTTCCTCCTGTCCCATTACCATGTTCAGCCTTCATTCAGGTTTTGATAATTCCTCACAGTTACCTTGTCTTTGGTCACTCGCTGCCAGTCCTCCCATCCCCTCCCTACCATTGGTTTTGAACCATTTGTTCCCTTGTCCCTGGGTTGGCCAACCCTCCTCCCTTCCCCTACCTCCCACGCTCCCATGTCCCTCTGCAGCCATTGGTCTCTTTATTTTCTTCTCACATTTTTTTGTCCAACCTCTCTTATCTAGGTGGACATGCAGACATATCAATGTGTGAATAAAATTGGGAATGGCTTTGACAGCACAGCGCAAAAGCAGCACATAAGAACATGGTGATGACGGCAGCACTCACAAGCGAACAAACAAAAAAGCCACTGACATACAAAATTTAAAAGAAGAGAAAAAAAAAACAAACAAACAGGCTGAAAAAGAAAAAAAAAAAAAGCCTGTTAGCAGATCAAGGTCTGTTTTTTGACCTTTAGGAGCGTTTTCCGGACGAGTCTAATGGGGTGCCATGTCCTGGCCCCAGAGTCCATCGTTTGTCTTCCCTTGGGACCTCCTTGCTCTGCTTCCCTGCCGCTCCATTGCATAACCCCAGTGTTTTGCCTCAGTGTGGTGGGACCAGCTCAGTCGTCCATCCCACACTGTGTCTCTGGTGCTGTCCCGTGCAGGGCCATGGGTCAGCGCAGGACGCCGCATCTCACAAGGGGGGGGAGGGGCAACCACACAGTCCTCTCTGTACACTGGGCCACCCTGAGCTGGGTCCTCGTCCTCTGAGTTTGGTGGGCCCAGTTGTGCTCTGCTCCTTTCCTCCTCTTTCCTTTGCCCTAGCTTCCCTGGGTGTGGTGTGGTAGGTCAGCTCCCCTCCCACACCAGACGATCTACTTCCATCCTCTGTGCTGCTCCCTTCCATGGAGGGGGTTGGGCCAAATCTGTTTAGGGCCGGCGCATGGTCCAGTCTCTCCGTGGATTCCTCTGCGTGTTACGTTGCTCCTCTGGTTTGGCGTGTCCTGATGGGGTCTGTATGCCCGTCCCAGTTCTGTGGAG
>NW_022111372.1:84951303-84981061 GCF_000313985.2 Echinops telfairi
CACCACTTGTTAAAAAGGGAATCTGCTTCCCACTTGATAGTTTTGGGGCCCTTGTCAAAGATCAATTGTCTATATGTTGATGGTTTTATTCTTGGGCTTTCTATTCTTTTCCACTGGTCTGAGTGTCTGTCGTTGTTCCAGTACCATGCTGATTTGACCACTGTAGCTGTGTAATAGGTATTAAAATCAGGTAAGGCGAGTCCTCCAACTGTGTCCTTCTGGGTTTCTTCCCTCTCCAAATGAAATTGGTGGTCAGTTTTTCAATTCTTTGAAGAAGGTTGATGGTATTTGAATTGGTATGGCATTGAACTTGTAAGGTGCTTTAGGTAGGATTGTCATCTTTACTATGTTGAGCTCAAAGCAACTTGTTACTGGTATAACACTAGACACATAGGCCAAAGGAATGGAATTGAGGGTTTGGAAATAAATCCACACATTGATGTCCACCTACTCACTGCATTGAATCAGTTTCAACTCAAAGCAACCCTATAGGACAAAATCGAACTGCCACTTTGGGTTACGGGCTCTAAGTCTTTATTAGGGTAGTCACAGTTTATTATTCAATTCTACAATTCTACCTCTTAGTTTGTTACATAGTCCTTGCAGTCTTAAAAACTTGCAAGCAACCATCCAAGACAACAATTGATTTCTATTCACTTGTTGCAACAAAGGAGGAAGGAGCATCAGGAATAGAAGGAGATCATGAAATGATGGTTAATTGCCAGCAGGAACAATTGGCCTTCTCTGCCATGAGACCAGAAGAAACGGATGGTACTTGACTACCATTTTGATTCTGTAGTAGAATTGTATAGAATCATAGAAATACAGAAGCTATAGCAGGATCCAAATTAGGAAACTGCACAGCATAAGTCTTATTGCCATGGGGTCAGACTTCCTAGAGCCATGAAGATTTGATGAGCCCCTGACACTGTTGCTCTGAGACAATCTTAAAACCTTAAACAAAATATGTCCCTGAAGCATTCTTAAAACCAAACAATAGTTTAACTTATCTAGTTAAAACTCTCTGACTTGGGCATCATGTTCTTTTAAGAACTACATTGGATCAAGTCGAAAGCAACAGCTTGAAAGAATAGACAAGAGCCATAGGGGACAACACATTAGGTTAATGGAACGATTCAAATGCAGAGTCAGAAGGGCTGCCCAACTTGAAATGCAATCATCATCACTGAATTGTCCACGTGGAAACATTTGAATTGGTGTGTTTTCCTTGTACATCCATGAAAATTTTATTAAAAAAAGAAAAGAAATATAAGACCAAAATAAAATAAAAAGAAGCATAAGACTGGTCTCAAGAATTGTTTTGAAATTCCCTCTATGTTTTCCCTTAATCTGGAGCCTTGTCTAGGATTTGTAGCTTCTTAGTGTCCCACAAGACACAGGGGACGCAATCAATGATAAAAAGACTATAACATCAGTGTAACTGACTTTTCAACCTGATCTTATCTCAAGAGGCTAAATAATATTTTCTACACCCACACAATGAACAAGTGACTAATCTGAGAATAAAACTAATGTCTTTGTCTTTAAAATCACTGCTTTATTCAAATTACCGCCTAACTGTGAAAAGACAACAAGCTATCTTCTAAAGTGTACATGATTTTTATTTAAAGGTTACTTAATTAACCATGTCTAAATATGAAAAAAGGATTTGTCTTATAATAGGAGAATATTAAGTCATTTGTTATTTCGCTGCTTTAGCATTTAGTGTTTGACATATGAGTCAAACACTCCTCTAAGCATGCAACTTATGTTAAATTATTTACATAATCCTGGCAAAAATCCTGTGAGCTCCTTCCTGATAATGGCCCTATTATTACATGTGAGATAGCTGAGGGATAATAGGAGGATTCACTCATTTGTAGTCATCCTTGTAGCACTTGTCATACTTGTAACAGTTGTAGTAAGGAGTGAAGCCAATCTTATCACTAGTTCATTTGACATCAGTCTTTCTATCCATCTTCACAGTGTTTGCAAAGATTTCTCCACTGCAGAAACTTTCCAAACTGAAGGCCTACAAGATGGATTTTGACTTCAAGCCGGATTTTAGCATCAATTAAAATGCCCTTACTATGGCTGAGAACTCTCCAATTTACGGGAGTAACCATGATTCCCTACTACTTGAAAGACACCATTTAAAGTCTTAGCTCACCTTTCACTGGCCCCTAGCACAACTGGGCAGGTGCTCCTGTAGACCTACCTTGCTCCTTGAGGCTCTTTATTTTATCACTTAGATTTTGAGAACAGTGGCAAGAATACTTCTAATTTTATAGACCATATTATGACATTTACTTTCTGATTCCCCATCTCCCCACCCCACCCCCATCCCTGTTCCCTGGAAATTTGTTTTATTACCTTTTAGCAACTAGGTTTGTATTGAATTT
Organism: Echinops telfairi; assembly: GCF_000313985.2. Taxonomy (NCBI): domain Eukaryota; kingdom Metazoa; phylum Chordata; class Mammalia; order Afrosoricida; family Tenrecidae; genus Echinops; species Echinops telfairi. Next base: position 84,953,706 of record NW_022111372.1, read on the forward strand.
AAGACCTCTTTTCAATTGAGGAATTGCACCGGTTTCTAAATAAATACCTGCTAGATTATTAGCATTTTATCAGTCAGGTAATGATATTCAGCCAACAGTTCTATCTGCATTTCTAAAGCAATGTAAGAATAATCATTCTCCCTCCATCCCCCCATATTTCTTCCCTACCTACTCGCTTACTTTCTAAATTATAATGTCTTTATTAATTTCAGTGCTTACAAAAGGTCTTAGGCAAGGTGTTCCTCTTTGAATCTTCAGTACTATCATATTTCTCTGAATACCAGATCTAGATGCAAACTTGTTAAAGACTATAACATCAGTGTAACTGACTTTTCAACCTCATCTTATCTCAAATGACACCATTGTTCATGAGCTATAATTACAGGTGGTCTCCAATTTACAGTGTCTTTATAAGACTCCATACAGGACTCCCTTGTCAGTTACTCTGAGGCAAGTTGAATGCCTGCTTGTCTGTTATCAGTTTCCATTGTGTATAAGTTTGAAACCCTCAAGTTGGGGTCTGCATGTATTACAATTCAAAATCTCAAAATTTGAATACCAGAAAAAGTGTGTATCTAGGTGTGGTGCATATATATAGGTTGAATGACTATTTAATGGTATTTGAAAATTTCTGTTGTAAAGAGACATATGAGGGGTACCCCACCCCACCCTGCAAAAAAAAAACAAAAACAGAAAAAAGCTCCACTGGGCAGAATTTTTATAGTAGGCATTTCCCCCACTAGGTTAGCATCCAGCAACTCATTCTGAGTTAGTGCACTCAGTGGCATTACCTGGGATGGTCCTCTCTGGAAACTGAATTTTTTCATAAAAGCAGTTTCACTCATACCTCATTTTTTTTTGTGATGGCTAATTTAAGAAAGCAGCATGCAGGTGTGAAATTTTTAGCACTTTTTCTGCTCGGGAAAAGTGCCATAGGAGCTGGTGTGATGTTGAACACAGCTTACAAGGACAGCGCTGTAGAAAAAACTCAAGTGTTATGAGTGGTTTTTTCTTTTCAAAAAACGTGAAATATTGATTGGTGACAAACCTTGTTCTGGAAGTCTGTCAACTTCCTGAGCCGATGAAAATGTCAGCTTGCAGTGCATTTGGAGATTATTTCCTCAGGTCAGACGGTTAATCAAGTTTTCCATTTGGAGGTTCTGATAAGATTGTGTGACAACGTGCTGCAAAAAAGGCCTGATTTGTGTTAGGTGGGGGGAGTGACTAGTTTTGCCACCAAGACAATACACCTGCTCATGCAGCCATCTCAGTACACCAGTTTTGGGCAAAAACCAGCATGCTTTTCTTACCCCATATATCTTACTCACCTGACCTTGCTCCATGTAACTTCTTTTTGTGTCCGCAAATGAAGAGGGCCATGAATGGACAGCGATTTGATGACATAGAAGAGGCGAAGAAAACTATGAGGAAGGTGCAGTCAGTTATACAAACAGATGAGTTTGAACAATGTTCCCAACAATGGAATAGCAAATTTGACAAATGCATTAAGTGTAATGGAGAGTTCTTTGAAGGTGATAAGGTTGTGTTGTAAAATTTTAAATACATAGCTTTGAAAAAAATTCTGGTTTTGGGGGGGTGGGTTACATCTCGTATATAACAAAACATTTGCCATTTCAATTATTTTTACTATTTGGCATTTCAATACAGTGACATTAATTATGTTCCTTATGTTCAACCTTTACTGTTATCTAGTTCCAATTGCTCCATCTCCTTTAACAGAAACAATAGCCTTTAAGCAATCCCTCCCCACCACCCTACCCCCCTGTCTATTGGCACTGGTAACTACTAATAAATCTCTTGGTCACTGTGCATTTGCCTATTCTAGGTATTTCATATACGTGATATCATGCAATATTTGTTTTAATGTCTGGCTATTTGAAGGTGGAGGGAGGGGGCTGGAGCAGAAGGTGAAGAGCCCAGAGGAGCTGAGAAGTGGCACTCCTGGCAGAAGGTGAGCGGTTCCATGAGAAGAAAGCAGGGCGCATCAAGAGGAAGCACAGGTGTCTGACTTGAACATTGGGTAAATGAAGAGTACTGGACTGAAAGGAGGACCGTAGAGAAGGAGTGAAGGAATTCCGTAGATGATTGAGAGCAGAAGCTGTGAGATATTCGCATGACAAAGATCTAATAGAAGTTGGCTAAACAGGCATGGGGTTTCCTTGTGAAAATGCTTTGGGGATGATTCTGATTGCCTCTGCTGCAAGGTGACCTGAATAGAATAGAAATTGACACCAAGAAGGAATAATAACCTTTCAGATTAGGGGAAGAAAAAGACAGCCCGTCAATTATTCATATCAAGGAGGTTGTCTTTATATGACTCACTCCCAAGCCCTCAGCGGTACTTTCATGGTCTAGCTTGTGCACCATGGGGGTGTGTGCAAACGTTATGCAAAATTGGGATGTTTGTAACAATTATGTGCCATCAGGCTATTGTTTAGAAGCTTGGACTTTGACACTTTTGATCTCCTAAAGCCACCAAGCTGATGGGAGCAGGCGTCCAGCCAGCACCCTCACATCATCTGTGAATTGCGGCATGATTTCCTTCATGCTTCCTTTCTGGTCAGTGTGGTTGTGAGGATTGTGTCTGCTCTCATAAATATCTCTATGGCTCTCAGGGGGTTACGCAAGAAACACACAAGCACATGGGGAATAAATAGTGCTTCGGGTTAGTGTGAGTTTTAGACAAACAATGATAATTAAGGGTTACAGCACATTTAGTACTTTCACAAAGGATCAGATAAAATTATTTCCCTGAAAGAGAATGTTTCCATAGCTTGTTCTGGGATCCAACCGAATAATTGTGTCATTGCACCATTGAGAACAGTTTCACAAAACAAATGGAACCATCCCCAGAGTTTCTGATAATCATGCAACCAGTGGCTAATTGCTCTTTGTAACTTAAAATACGCTATTTTCTATGGTCTAGCTATTGGCGGACTGTTACCCAGTTTGTCAGCACGAATTTGTGGGGAGGGAAATCAACCCTCTGGGCTCCATGTTGAAAGCTGTATTGGCCTCCCAGACCAGTGCTCTAGGCAACGAATCACCCTGAGGTCAGGGTAACTCCTTTCTGTAGTAGTGGCCGGGAATCGCTGTGCTATAGATCAACGTTGGGGTCTGGGAAATGCATTTTTGGGACCAGAATCAGAAAAGTCACAGGCTCAGCCCGCTTCCGAAAACAGTTTATTGCTAAATACCTCACTTTTAAATTGTCTGCAGAAAAGTCAGTACTGCTAATGAAGAGCTTGGGATTTTGGAGGTGTTTTTTTTAATACTGCATCTAGTAAAAACAAGAAACTACAGTATACCCTTAATCATATTTAAAAAAACTGGGACTCATATTTGATTAATTTTGATTTGCTTTTATCTAATTACGTGGAGCTGAAGAGGTTCTATTCCATGAGTAAAGAAGAGAAATTCTAACCTTTTTAATACCAGCTTCATTTTAGCATTGTTTTAGTTTCAACTAGGTAACCTCTACTCTGACACCACCCTCTCCCTACTTCTCCTGCCATTGCTGTCTCCAGGCCTCAAGAGGGCTTTTCTGAGTGATGGACACTAGCCCCACACTCCTCGAATGAAGTCTTCCTCCTCTATTCCAGTCAGCTGCTAAGGGACTTGCCACCTTGCTATAGCTGCGGTCTATTATGCCCGCGCTCTCTCTGTTTTGGCAGCCTCTCCCTCACACCCTGCAAGTCTGAACTTGCTTCTCTCCTGGTCCTTCCCTACTTCCGCTTTCTGCCCCAGGGCTCTAGGTATACATCAAGGCTATTCAGGTCACGGTTGTTTGCAGTGTCTGTTGAATGTGTCTGCGTCCTCAGCTGAGCCTCACATGCCCACTAACCTAAGAAAGCCACGAGTCAGAATGGACCCAAGGGCAGCTAAGGTTTGCATCTTGGAAGAAAGCTTCTCTTCCATTTTTCAGCTCCTTGGGCAAGTTGCCACCATCACTGGAGGTCTGTCCTAGGTTTGTGCCCAGTAAATATTAAGAGCCACCACCTCCGTACCCCATCTGTCATGCACACTGGACACTGTTTGCAACAATGGATTCTGAGGCTCCGGGATTTGGAGCCGAGAGGGGAGAATGAAAAGGACACAAGCCTATCCTGTAGCGCTGTTTGCAGATTTCATGTCAGGGGGCCTCTGGCTACAAGATCAATAGCCCTTTTATTTTGTATGCCCTACCTGGGGTTAATCCCTTTGCCAGTACTGCTGCCCCACCGCCATTGATGGCCACCGATGACAACACTTAGTGACCCAATAGAACAGGGTAGAACTGCCCCTGAGTTTCTGGGACAGACTGGATAACGGTTTACAAGAGTAGAAAGCCTCATCTTTCTCCCTCAGAGCTGCCGGTAGTTTCAAACTGTTGACTTTGAGGTTAGTGGCCCAATGCATAAGCCACTACCCCAGCAGGGCTCCCTGCTATCACTGGCTAACCGGTGTTACTTCCATTCAGTAAGTGTTCAGTGCTGTGCTAAACCCTTTACAAACATTTTTATCACTCACTTTATATAATAGCAGTCTGAAGGGATGCTCTTATTATTTGCATTTTATAAACAATAACATTGAGACTCAGGTTATTAACTCGCCCACGTTCCTACAGCAAATAAGTGGCACATATGCTTGATAACACAGAGGGTCAGTGAAGATGAGAAAGTCCCTCAGCGAGATGGATTGGCACAGTGGCTACAGCCATGGGCTCACTATAACGATGGTGAGGATGGAGCAGGAGGCAGTGTCCCATTCGCCTGTGTAGAGGGTTGTTGTGCTCCAGAACCTACTAGACAGTACCTAATAATAACAACCAGAAAAAGCACTGAGTGGTGGAGCTGATTATCCAGATCTAGGTGGTCTGAATCCAGAGTTCATACTCCTTGACTGCAACTGCCTTTCTACCACTGTGCTGGTACAGTATTTTACCAAGACTACTATTATTATACTGAGTCATAAGGCCACCGTGACTCAAATTACTTCAACAACTGCTATTACTACTCCAACTTTCTTTCTTTTTAATCAATCATGTTATTGGGGCCTCTTACAGCTCTTATAATCCATACATCAATCGTATCAAGCACATTTGTACATAGGTTACCATCATCCTCTCCAAATCATTTTCTATTTGAGCCCTTGGTATCAGCTACTCTTTTTTTCCCCTCCCTCCCCACACTCCTCCCCTCCTGACCCCTTGAAAATTTATAAATTATTTTTATTTTCATATTTTACACCATCTGCTGTCTCCATCACCCACATTTCTATTGTTTATGCCCCTGGTGGGAGGTGGAGGGGGTGTTTGTATGTCGATCATTGCGATAGGTTCCCCTTTTCTACCCCCCTTTTCCCCCACCGTCCCCCTACCCTCATGGTATCACTGCTCTCAATATTGGTCCTGAGTGGTTTATCTGTCCTTAGTTTCGTGTGTCGAGAGCTCTTATCTGTACCAGTGTATATGCTCTGGTCTAGCCAGATTTGTAAGATAGAACTGGGGTCATGATCGTGGCTGAGGAGTGGCATTAAAGAATTAGAGGAGTGTTGTGTGTTTCGTTGGTGCTATATTGCACCCTGGCTGGCTCAACCCTTCTTTGCTTGTTTAACTTCAAGCCTTTAAGACCCCAATGCTATATCTTGTAATAGTCGGGCACCATCAGCTTTTTCACCACATTTTGTCTTCAGTGATCGTGTTGGATTACTACTGCAACTTTCATTCAATCCCATTATCCCTATTATGTCCTGAACCATAACCACTGGCTGCTACTATTTTTGTTTATTTCAGTCACTGTGATACATGCACGGCTTCTTGATTCAGCACTCCCTCCGAGAAGCAATGCCTCCACCATCCAGGAGGGATGAGTCTGTGCCTTTCTCATTCAGACTATCCCTCAGAGGAGCCTCATTCCAGTCAGTAGACTTTCCATTCCTTCTGGACCACCCTTTTCTCAAGGAATTCTCCCTCAGCACTAATCACAAATCTTCCACCTCTCTGCCTCTATCATCTTCTTTCCTGCTCATTCCTGAAAAGGCCAGCTAGGGGTCCAGGGTGTTAACACAGGGAAGGTCCTTTAGAGGTACATTGTTGAAGCTCTCCCCTGTACCCCGATTTTTATTGCAGGGTCCAAGAGAGAAGCCATGCTGCTTCTACTTAAACAGTACTGTTCTCTTCTTCAGAGCTGGCCAAGTTAAGGTTCTTGTTAATTAAATGTAGTAATCAAGAGTATTTAACGGAGAAATCACAATGGGATTGAGATTATATGGAATTGCCCACTTTTTCACAGGTCTGGCAATGAGATTTTTATCTGACAGATCGTTTAGTCTGTCTGCTGCCACCCTACACTCTTACTTTCATTTTCTGGAATTTTCATCCAGAGCAAGCATTGCCTCTGTGGAGAAAGCAAGGCTCTCTGGCTTTCCATATTAGGTTGAATGGACATTCATTAAGACAACTTCAAATGACCAGTTTTTTCCAGTCTAATTTAAGGCTACTGGGGAGCAAATAGCTCATTGTTATCTTAATCCTTAAGTGCTTCTCGATCTATTTGCTCTGGTTTAGGAGTGTCTCATGCCTCTGATCTGTCACGCTTTCCTGTCCCCTGCCATCTTCCCTCCTCTCTCTTTCCTATGCTGTGTGATGGCCAGCTTGCCTCCCACTTGCTCTGTCCTCCCTGCTAGTCTTCCTCTCTCTCTTTTTTCACCCTGTCCAACACTCCTCCGGTCTTTCACAACCCGTATTTTCCTACCTCTTCTTTTTCCTCAACATCCTTATTCATTGTCAAACATTTTCTTTTTGCCTTCCAAAGAGATTCTTGGAAGTACGTCCATATACATTTGTGAACTGACAAGTGCTTCCTGACTCTCTACAATGTCTATGGCTCTTCATGGTGGCAAAGAAGTTTGAGATGACCGTTTTGGTTGGTGACAGGCCTCATACTAATACATTTTAATATGGTACTTCAATGTTTCCAATATGCTTTCCTATACACTATTACCTAACTTTCACAATACCCAACCAACAAAATAGTGCAAGTATTATTAACTCAAGTTTAGAAAGATAAATTAAAATCCGAGAGGTTACTTTGAAAGAATTTTTCTTTCACTTAACATCGCAATGGCCAGTAAGTGACAAGACTAAGATTAGAGTTCAGATGTTGTAATTCTCAGTCAATTGCTTTTCATGCTACACATGTGGCCGTAGGTGAGTATAAGAGTATCGTAAGTATATCAACTTGTGAAGAGCAATAAAGATAGCGTTTGAATAGATTAGGGACTATGAAGGGTTAACTGCATTGTCAGAGGTTCAGTGAGAACTAGCTGAGTTCTGAAGATAAATCTACCCATGAGGAAATGATACATTCTGGGGCATATAATATGTGCAGGATAGGAAGCAGGTTAGTTCATAAAGTCATCTAACATTAATATGCAGCAGCCAAATACAAAGAGGCAGTATTTAGACCAGAGCAATAGAGAAATCTCAAAATGGCCATTTTAAATCACATGGACTTTTCTGTTTGTTTTTTTAGGAAAAGTTTCTAGAATTTTCTAGAGACTCATATAGAGTTTAAAGATGGTCAGGTGGCCCCCAATCTTGAAATGTGGAGGGAGTATCACAGAGTCAGGAATAGGGGAATAGATACCAGTTGGTTCTGGAATGCAAATTGGCATAGGGGGTCTCAGGACTCATACAAAAGCTAAAAGCTCAGAGTTAGGACATAATCCAAATGATCAGCAGAAATGATTTGCTATTGAGGAACTTGGTAATTGTCCATAACCCGGCACCAATTTTGGAACAGATCCTTGATCATGGATGGGCCAGATCTCCCAGATAAATTCTAATAATGATAACCATTCCCTATATATCGTTTGATGAAAAGGACAGAGAAGAAGGAAAATGCTGGATGGGGTGACATAATTAGAGATGACTTCATGAGAAGCTACCCTTTGACTTAAGGGGAAAATAAAGATTACTTATGTTCCTGATTAATATTAAAATAATGCTTTATTGTACTTTTGGTAGAAACCCTATACTGGGATGACCTCTCCGTGAACTGGTTTCTTGGAAGGACATGTTGTTGTTATTGTTATTGCTGCTTTAGCTGATGTCAAGTCAGTTCTGACTCATTGCACCCCCAAGTGCAACAGAACGGAACACTACCCAGTCCTGCTCCATCCTTAAATTCTTTTTGTTTGAACCAGTTCTTGCAGCCTCTGTGTCAATCCATCTTGTCAAGAGTGTGCCCCTTCACTGCCCCTCCACCTTCCCAAGCATGATGTCCTTTTCCAGGGCCTGGTCTTTCTTGACATGTCCAAAGTACATGAGATAAAGTCTCTCCATCCTCGCCTTGAAGGTGCAGTATGATTGTACTGGCTCCAAGATTTATGTGCCATTTTGTCAGTCCATGGTACTTTCAGTATTCTTCACCAGCACCATAATTGAAATAAATCAACTCTTCTTGGTCTTTCTTATTCAGTGTCCAACTTTGAGGCTATTGAAAATACCATGGCTTCCGTTAGTGGTACCTTAGTTCTCTAAGCAATAGCCTTTTTCTTCAAGACTTGTCAGGGGTCTTGTGCAGCTGATTTACCTAATGCAATGCATCATTTGCTCTCTTACCTGCTGCTTACATGAGCATTGATTATGAATAAAGGCAAGATGAAATCTTTGACACCATAAATCTTTTCTCTATCATGATGTTAGCTATTAGTCCAGTTGTGAGGTTTTTTGTCTTCTTTACGTTGAATTATAATCCATACTGAAGCTTGCATTCCTTTATCTTCATCAGTAAATGCTTCAAGGCCTCCTCACTTTCAGCAAGCAAACTTGTGTCATTTGTATACCACTGGTTGTTAATAAGCCTTTCTCTGATGCCACACTCTTCATCATATAATTCAGTGCTCTGAGGATTTGCTCAGCACATAGATTGAACAAGTATGGTGAGAGGGTACAACCCTGATTCATACCTTTCCTGATTTTAAACCATGCAGTAGTTCCTTGTTCTCTTGACACAATTGCCTCTTAATCCGTGTAGAAGTTCCCAATGGACACAATAGAGTGTTCCTGAATTCCCATTCTTCTCTGGGTCCTCCACAGTTTATTATGGTCCACACAGCCAAATGTCTTTGCATAGTCAATGACAGACAAGTAAACATCGTTCTGGTATTCTCTGCTTTGAGCCAGGGTCCATCTGACACCAACATCGATATCCCTTGTTTCCCATCTTCTTCTGAAGTCAGCCTGAACTTGGCAGTTTCCTGTCATTGTGCTCTTGTAACCATTGTTGGATGACCTTAAGTAAAATTTTACTTGTGTGTGATATCAATGATATTTATTCTATAGTTTGAGCACTTCTTTGGAATTTCGTCCAGGCAGTTGGCCCCGTAGCTGTCTTCCACTTTTCCTGGCATAGACCAGTGAGTGCTTCCAGTGCTTCTTTAGCTTTCTGAAAGATTTCAGTGGTTATTTTGTAAATCCCTACAGCCTTGTTTTTGGCCAATGTATTCCGTGCAGCTTGAACATCTTCCGTCAGCACCACCGGTTCTTGTGCATGTGCTACCTCCTGCAATGGTGGACTGCTGACTGGTTCTTTCTGGTCCAGGGACTCTGTCTATTCTTTGCATTTTCTCTTGATGCTTCCCCCATCATTCAATATTTTGCCAATAGAATTGTTCAACATTGGAATTTGAGGCTTGCATTTTTTCTTCAGTTCTTTCAGCTTCAGATCTGCTGAGAGAGTGTTCTTCTCTTTCGTTTTTCTAACTCTAGGTCCTTGCACATTTTATTATAGCATTTGACTTTGCCTTCACGGGATGCCCTTTGAAATTTTCTATTTAGCTCCTTGGCCTCACCCTTTCTTCCATCTGCTTTTGCTGCTCTACTCCCCATAGCAAGTTTCAGAGGCTCCTGTGACATTCATGCTGAGCTTTTCATTCTTTCCAGTCTTTTTAATGACCTTGTGTTTAATTCATGTAGATGTTCTTGATGTCCCCCCACAGCTCATCAGTTCTCTGTCATTAGTGTTCCATGGGCCAAGTCTGTTCTTGAAATTCAGGCAAAATAGGCTCAAGGCCTTATTGTGGCTCCTGGGGCTTCTTTAATTTTCTTCAACTTACATATGAGCAATTGATGGTCTGCTCCACAGTCACCCCAGCTCTGTTTTTTCCTGCTGATATTGTGCATCTCCCTTGTAATTTCCCACAGATATAGACTATTTGATTTCTGTGTATTCTATCGGGGGGTGGGGGAGGGGGTGTCCAGGCATATAGTCACCTTTTGTGGGGCTGAAAAAAGTATTTGTTATGAACAAGCTGTTGGTTTTCCAAAGTTCTACCATGCAACCTTCAACTTCATTTCTATCACTAAATCCATATTTCCCAACCACTGTTCCTTCTTCTTTGTTTCCAATGTTTGCATTCCAATCACCAGTAACTATCAATGCATCTTGATTGATAATCTGATCGCAGGTACTTTGGTACTTCGTGATGGAGTCAGCAATAACCTTTCTGACAATGAATGCCATGGCCTTCCTCTTGGTTGTGTTACCCCGGCATCGTAAAACATGATTTTCTGATTCAAAGTGGCCAAATACCAGTCCGTTTCAGGTCACCAATGCCTAGGATATTCATCTCCATGCAGTTTATATCATTTTTGATCACTTCCTATTTTCCTAAATTCATGCTTTGCACATTCTCAGTTTTAATCCTAAGAAGAATTTTGAAGCTGTTTCACTTTACTTTGAGTGAATCTCTTCACCATCAGCAAATCAAGATCCCAAAGGCTCCACTCCTGCAAGCTTTACAGGACTCACGCCACCATGGTCAACTCCCTGCCAAGATATCATCTTTTTGGTCACATTTCCAGTGCCATTGGAGTTGAGGGGCGCATCTGCTTTATTTAGGCTTTCAATATCTGTTCTGCTTCCTTTATTTAGGCTTTCAATATCTATTCTGCTTCCTTTATTTAGGCTTTCAATATCTGACAATATTTTCAAGCTGTGCATAGGTTTTCAGAAGCTCCTTCCTCCAAAGTTGGAAGCTGAGTCCTCTTTATAGTCTGTTCTCAGTCTGGAAGCTCTGCTGGGACCTGTTCACTTTAGGTGCGCCTGATGATTATTGAAACACTTGCCTTCCCACATCACAGCAAACCCAAGCCACCATGGTGACCGACTGACAAACTAACCAGCAAGTGCTACCAAGGGTCCCCAGGAGTCTGAATGGAGTTGATGATGCGAGTGAGGTAAGGCACAATCAGCCCGATGATGGTGGGTTTGGGGCTTTATTTTACCAGACATGAAATTGTCTAGCAATTTCCTTATGGTACATCCAGAGTAAGCTAATACAAGTCTGCCATTCTTGCTTCTAAGGAGCATCCTGATTGCAGTTCTTTTCAGACAGATCATTTCGTTCTTCTGGTCATCCACGGTAGATCCAGTCCTCCTGGTGTCCTAAGTCAATATCGGATCTCAGTTACATCCCTCCCCCCTTACGCTACCTGCCCTTTCCTCACAATACCAACAAATTCAGGTTTTCAATCTCAGTTTTTTGATTACCTATTTTTGTACCCTATTTATAACAATTCTATTTACCATGAAACATCTCAGCTCTTAATGTCTTTTTAACCCTCAGTTCAGAAGGAACAAGTCATATTTTCCAAGCTCCTTCTTTGGGCATGTAATATTTCACATTCTCCCCACCCCCCCTATTGCCCAACCCTGTTTTCTTCCGCTACTCTGTCAAGTTACAGCTCATTTTCTGCTTTAACAACCTTTTCCATTTTGTTTTAAACTTCCTCCCACAGCTTCCACGATCTCGCTGGACCAGAGATCACACAAAGATGGGTGAGGACTCCTTCCTCCCTGGCTTTTCTGTTCTCTCTGATCCTGCCTTGCTTCGATGGCCTGGGTGTGCGGGCTCCCGCTGGCTTCATTAGTGCTTTTCTTGGGCTTCACTGCAGATCCCTCTTATAGCTTCCCATTGTATGCACATAAAAGTTAGCATGCAGCAAGATACTGAACAGCAACAACAAAAACACACACTTTCTTATGAATTGAGGTCAGTGATTTAGGTTTCTATCAAGTCATTAATTTAACTGACGGTCTACTTTGCAAAATAAATATTTGCTTTTCTGGACATTTTTACCTAATTTAGTGAAATATCACTATTTTTTGGTTTCTTTGACCTGGTAGCATTTGTATTATGTGTTTTGTTTATTGAAAGCATCATTAATTTTAGTTCATTTTCACTTAATGGGCCATTAAAGCTGGAAGGAATCTTCAAGGTTATTTGTTCCAATCCCATTGTTTTAGAGATCAGGACAAGGAGGTCTGGAAAGAGGGATATGTACTAAGGTCACTTGCAAAGAGTCAAAGGCAAGGCTGGGCTGAGTTTCCAGGTAGCCTGCCTCCCAGGTCAACATTCTGTATCATTGCATTCTTTGGTTACTTTTTCCTCCTTTCCTTATTCCCTTAGCCATTTTTCTCTTTTGTTTTTAGCGCTAATATAAAGCTATGTTAACAACACTGACCAGGGAATCATCATTGGTTAGATTGATATCAGAGGCAATCTACCAAACTATCTTAAAATGAAGGCAGTTGAAATCACTCATGGGTGTTGAATCATCACACTTACTTCTGGTCACCAAAGCCTAGTTAATGATGACCGGGAATGATGCTTAGCTTTGAACTTTCACTCCTCATACTCATTTCTTGAATGGAGAACTTAGTAATTAACCGGGCTTATGGTTCACATGAAGGAACACCAAAATAACTTGGAAAAATTGTACTATTTTCCACAGTAACAGCGGACTGCCTTAGCTTTTAGAGAATCAGTCCCACCCACACCCCCACCCTTAGACATTGTATTTGGTTTGGTATGAACAATGCCCCAGGCTCCAGAGCAGTCCTGTTCTCTACACCTGTCTGCCCCAGGCCACAGTGGTTGGTTCAGGTGGCTATAATCAGAATGATTACCTGGAATAAATCAAAGGACTGTTCTTGTTCCTGGGACACAGAGATGATGAGATGCTGTCAGGCTTCTTGACTTGCTTTGGAGTGATCGTATTGAAGAAGAATTCCATTCCAGAGGAGGAAATGGCTGAGCAATAGAGAATGTGAGGCCAAGTCCTTTGGACCTTGTTTGAGTCCATATGCCCTTACTTGATCTTTCCGTTGAAACTTTCATTGATGAAGCCATACATTCTTGTGCATCGGCCAGTCTGAATTAGGGTTTCTGACACTGAAGACCAAAGTGTACCGGTTCATTATTGTGTAAGACCTGAATAGACCCTGAACTGGGGTAATACTAGTAGAAATGGAAAAGAAAAATAGGAGAAGACTGGGGAATTAATAAAGTTAGGAGGTAAACAAAAATATAAAATAAGATGACGATAATTACCTTTCTTCAAACGGGTTCCTTATCATGTCTTTTATCTCTATGTCATAGTTTTTTAGAGCAGCTACAACAGAGATTTCACGAGTGGATGACTTTATCAAAGGGAAGTTTATTTTCTCAAAGTCAGGCAGCTGAAATCTGGAATTTAGATCACCGGCGGTAGAGGAAGACTGTCTCTCTCTTGGCTCTGGGGGAAGGTTCTTGTCTCTCAAGCCTCTGTTCCTTAGCAGTCTTCGTGTGGTATGGTATCAAACTCCCCTCATCTATAAATTCTTCCTTCCTTGCTTGTCTGTTTTTATGCCTAAAATGCTCTTTTTATATCTCAAAAGTAATTGGTTTAAGTAACATCCTACACAAGGATGATCTTATAACAAAGAAAATGCTATTCCAGAATGAGATGACATTCAGAGTTATAAACCGAAACCAAATCTGTTGTCATCAACTTGATTCAGACTTATAATGACTCTATAGGACAGAGTAGAAGTGCCCATAGAATTCCCATAGTTTTTCCCTAAACCAAGGGCGACATCTTTCTCCCGAGGAGAAACTGGTGGGATTCAGCAGCCAAACCGTCATTGAGCAGCAACTGCTTCTCCACTGCACCACCACCATTTGTAGCACATGATTTTGAGAACAAAATTCAATTCCTAGCACCATGAGTCGTGAAACTAACTGAATAATTATGGTATACTATAGTTGAGTTTGAATTGTGGTGCTGGCAAAGAATAGTCAAAGTACCATGGGCTGCCATATGGACAAACAAATCCATCTTGGAAGAAGTACGGCTAGAATGTTCCTTAGAGGCAAGGATGGTGAGACTTCATTTTACATGCTTTGGACACATTGTCAGCAGGAAACATCCTCTTGGAGAAGCACATCATGCTTGGTAAAGCCCAGGCGCATAAATAGAGGAAGGACCTCAAGGAGCTGAACGGACAGTGTCTGCAGCAATGGGCCTGTCAAGCATGGGGACTGTTGCAAAGGTGGTGCAGGACGAGCCAGTGTTTCATTCTGTTGTGCAAAGGGTTGCTATTGGCCACAATGGATTCAATGGCACCTAACAACCACATCAATAACACACAGCCATTAATATCTCTGTTGGCCATTGTTGACATTATCATGAAAGATAGAGCTATATACACAAGTCATGCAATTATGTAAGTAAAAGCAAACCACCTGTGTATGAACTTGTGTGCAGAGGAAATCATGTGGAATGATAACCACCAAAGTAGTGAGGATGTTTGACTTTGGTGAACAATATAGCGGATGCTAAGCTGTGGTCATGTGTGCGGAGAGCATGCATATTCTTCTTTCAAGAACAATGAAATCAAACAGAGTTAAAAGGAAGCAGTGCTCTATCACTCATGGGGCGTCAGAGTTGCTGAGCAGGCGATAGTAAAGACTCAGGTCCCTCTTCGCTGGGCAGGGTGAATTGTGGGAAGAGGGGTAAAAAACATGCAGAAGATTTGGTGGGGGCTGTTGAAATAGCTCCGGCTACAGGTACTTTACTTCTGAAATAAAATACAAATAGGGCGATTCTTACCTATTTTCTCCTCTTGGTCTGATGATCATGATAACATACTGTCAACTTTCCATCGAAGAGAACCTTTAAACACCTTTCAGAAAAGTAAACCATGAGAAAGGTGTAAAACGAGTGTCTTTCTCCTTTCGAAGCAATTTCAGGAGCGTGTATGTCAATAAGCACCAGCCCCTGCGGTTCTCAAGACAGTTCACATGCTGGCTCCTGCATTTCTCCTCTGTGCAGATGCCCAGAATCCATTCATTGAGCTCTTATGTGGACCATGTTGCCTAGCAACAGTTGGGCAATTGCTATGTGTGTTTCTTAATCACTGTAAAGTCATGTCTTTTTATTTTACATCAAAAATTAGAAAAAAATAAGTAGAGAAACACTGTGGAAACCAAACTGAGAAAGAATATGCCCAAATTGTATCTTCCAGTTAAAAATTAAATTCTTATATCTGAGTAAGTTCAAGTAGGGATTTTTTTTTTAATTAATTGCTCACACCTGATGGACAGAAGTTCTGAGACACCGTTTCTCCTGAGCAGTCTGAAAGAAAGGAGATCCCCAAAATTTAACGTTTCTTTCTTTGAAGAAGTTGATACCTATCAGGCAATGAGAGCTGAAGAAATAGCCCACTCACTCCTCTGTGAGACTGTGACGAGCCAAGCTTCATTGGAAGATCGACCTCATATTAGGGTTACTCTGATCCTTCTCTCTCTACTTTTATGGTCCTCCTGGAATCAATTTTACGGCCTTTCTTCCAACTTCTGGGATAATGAATTCCACTAATTTACTTTCTCCAGAATTGTTTCTTACCTGAGGGCTTCTATGATCAATAGCTAAGGTGAATTTTCATAAGTCAATACCACCCTGGAATATTCTGTAAGCTGTGTCCACAAAACATTCTATAAAAAATTGGAGATGAATGTACCATCTCTCAATAAATCCCCATTGTTATGCTTCTAGTGGTGGACCGCATCATTGTTCCTTCCCTAAAGATCTGTAGAGAGTAGCTGGTTTACTTCTTTTGTGGTGAAGCATGTTGTTTGAAAATCCCAAACTGGAGTATTACGAACAGGTTGGCAAGTTTTTCACCCACTGAGAAGTATTGGAGATGAACTGAGAGAAGAAACAGAAGGTACACAGCTGAGTTGGGGGCCTGGGATCTTTCATACAATAGAGAGCAGAACTGTCTAATATATTCCCCTCTTTATCTCTCAGAGTATACAAAATGAGTATACAGTCTAACTCCATTATGAAAATTAAAAACCCACTGTGGTTGAGTCAATTCTAACACATACTGTTCCTATATGGGGTTTTTGAGGCTTTATGAATCATTATGGAAACAGACAGTCTCATCTTTCTACAAAGGAGCAGGTGGTAGATTTGCATCATCGCCAGTTAGCCATTCCATGCTTCCCCAACAGTGTCACCAGGGCTCTTTAAACTCCATTCTAAGTAGTGTTTCTTTTTATTGTCATTATTTTATGGCTATTTACTCATTGATGGGGGAATCCCTACTTCTGTTACTCCAAGAATCAGTAAATAAATCATTGTTCATTCTTATTTCTCATCTTCAACAAGAAGCAAAGAGCTGCAGCCTTGAAAGTGATCCTACGATACAACCTAAGAACCAATCACCTACCTGATACAGGGCTGCTTCTGTGAATTTCCTTATAGACTACATTCATCTTCATTAAGCACCTACTACTTGAGCTGAACATCAGGCAAGCTCAGGCATCAATGAAATATTAAGCCCAACTGCTTCCACCTTCTTAATCCCTCTGAAACCCTATTCTAGTTCTCTGACAGCGTCTCAGGACCAGTTCACTATCACTAACCCAGATTGCTGCAACAGCCTTCCAACTGATTCCATTGAGAGACTGATGGAAACATTGTCCTCTTTCAGCTCGCTCCAAAGAATTCTGTATTCTTCATTCATGGTGAGGTTTCTAAAGGGTAAAACTTGCCAGGCAACACTCTTGCTTAAAACCCTTCAGCAGCTCTCCATTGCTCTGAGATTAAAATCCAAACTCCTCAATGTACCTGTAAAGGACTTTTAAAAATCTAGCTTCTGGTCTATCCCTTTTCTACTTTTTCACTTCCCAGCCTAGTGCATATCTTCAATGTTTTATATCTAGAACTTGTTCCTCACTTCTTTAGCGAATTCGTTCTTTCACATCCTTCAGGCATCAGCTTAGATGTCACTTTCTCTAGGGAAGCGACCTGGCTCACCCAAGGCTGTATTAATCGCACCTCTAGGTGTCTTTATGGCATTCTATTTACCTTTCCCATTGTTGTTGTTGTTGTTGAGTGACCTTGAGTCAGCTCTGGCTTATAGTGACCCCATGTACAAAATGGAACACGGCCCTGTGACAAGAGACCGTTGTTTTTTCTTCTGAGTATATATATATATTGCCAGCAACATAATTCAAGCACACCAATTCTTCTCTGGTGCTCCTTATTTATTGTCAAGGTTTCACGTATACAGGGAGTGATTGAAAACACCGGGGCTTGGGTCAAGTGCACCTTAGTCCTCACAGCAGCTCTTTAACATTAAAAGATCATATGCGATAGAGTTCCCCACTGCAATAGTCTTCTGATTTCTTGACCTCTGTTTTAATGAGCATTCGTTGTGAGTCTAGGTAAAATTGAACCCTTGAAGACTTCATTCTTTTCTCCATTAATCAGGATGTCATCTCTTTCTCTAGTTGTGAGGTTTTTTGTTTTCTTTACATTGCGTTGTAATCCAGACTGAAGGGCTGGAGTTTCTTGCTTTTGTTTTCAAAATCTTCATCAGTAAGTGTTTTAATCCATTTCATTTCACAAGTAAGTTTGTATCATCTGCCTATAGAAAATGGCTCACAAGCCTTCTTCCAATACCAATGCTGAGCCCTTATCCCTGTAGCCCAGGTCCTGTGTTATGTGCTAACCCTTCAGACTGAATAAGTGCCGTGAAAGTATGCAACGCTGATGCACACCTTTGCAGATTTAAAACACGCAGCTCAGCTCGCTGCCATCGAGGCAGTTCCAACTCATACTGACCCTGTGGGTGTCAGAGACTGGGACTTTTTTTTTTTAACCAGAGTAGAAAGCCTCCTCGATCTCTCATTCAGTATCCCCTTTCCTGTTCAACTGGCTGCTTTGGGGTTTATATACAGGTTCGACGTCAGCACAGTTTAGTGTTCTGGAATTCCCATTAACCACAATGTTATCCATACTCTCCAATGATCCACAGTCAAATGCCTTTACATAGATAACACAGTGTGAGAAAACACCTCTCATTTTAATACATATTAGCTAATGGTTACCTGACTGAGTTTTTGTCCTGTTTTGTTTCCCCTATGAGACCTTAAGATGCATGAAGGCAGGCACTATCTTATTTTGTCTGATTGCTCAGGATCATACATGAATATTAGCTGAGGGAACGTACAGCAAGCCATGAGGACATTTAGGGCTCTGAAACTGCCGTCATGGCCTCTTGATACGACAACTCTTCATCCAACTAGATGTACAGGCCCAAGCCTTTATGAACCATTTCTCACCTTAGTTGCTACCTTTCTGTAGTAGACCGAGGCATCGCATTAATAACAGGGACATTTTTTTCCTCCGTGAAAAAAATGAGGAATTGGAAGCAATTTTTCTAAAGACAAAAGAGAAGTAAGAGAATTGAGACTTACCTCTGGATCGAGCTGACTCAAAGTCAGTGCTTTTACCACAGTATCTTTTTACTTCCCTCTTCCATCATGGAGAGTGAGTCGAGCAAAGGAGTCCCTTTATTCTCCAGCACTGATTTACTTTGACATTGCTTCAGGTAGAGGTGCATAGCAATATTATAATTAGGCTTTGTAGCTCGTAACCAGTACTGAAGGTTTCATAGCAAAATATCCAAGGCCTTCAATCATCTGTTGCAAACTCCTAGTAAACTGCTATTTTTGACATGAAACTACTTCCTGGAAATGACAACTGAGCTATAAATCTATTTTTAAAAACTATTTTTCTATGAATTTGCCTTTTAACATTTTAAGTGAATGTATCAAATACAGGATTATAAATACAATTTGAACTAACTCCAAAGCTGAATTTAAAACCATCACTATATATAAATTTGGCTGTCACCTTCATCTTAAAATGAATCATGGCAGTTAACTTTGACCAAACATTCACTACCTGCTGGGCCGAGCCTTCAGTGTTTCAAGTTCATTACTGCATTCAGTGTAATAGGTAGGCGTTTTTATTGTGCTTACTTTATAGATGAAAAGCCTGAGGCTTGAATGTGTTACATAATTTGCTCAAGGTCTCACACTAGTAATAGGGTTCAATTATGGGAAAGATTTTGCTTGTTAGTGATCTAGTACTGCTATAACAAAAACCACACCTTTAACAAATATACATTTTATTGTCTCATAGCTCAGGAGGCTAGAAATCGAAATTTAGGGCACTGACTCTTGGGAAAGATTTTCTTTCTCCTTGGGCTTCGGGGGTTTGGCCCGGTCTTTATTCTTATCTATTCATTGGCCCTTTGGAGATCTCATGTGTTACATACAACCCCCTCCACCTGGGCTTTCTTGCTGCTTGCTTAATCTTTGATTTTCTCTCTCCAAAGGGATTGATTTAAAACACACTTTACACTAATAATGGCTTATTGAAAAAGAAATCCCTAGTCCCAAATTAAATTCTAACTATGGATGAGGTAGGATTTATAATACACATTTTTGAGGAACACAATTCAATCTATCACGCTTCAAATTTTTAGCCATGATGTTATATTCAAATTAAAGTGTCATTCACATGAAAATGAAGATTCCCGAGGCTGGCATTCAAAGTGTCCGAACTGATTTTCAGCCTTGTGATATCTCATATGTTTACAAGTTGTCCCAACTCTATCAGGACAGATCCCCAAATGTTCCCTCCCTTTACCCAACTCTATTTTTTTGTGTGTTTTCTATCTTCTCTCAAAATTGTCCTCATACCCCCTCTCTGCCTCTCAAAATCCTTCATCCTTCTCATATTTCAGGTCCATTGGAAGGGTGCCGGCTCTTCATTTCCGTTTCCCTCCAGTCTCTGCCATTCCTGATGAGGCTTTCCTTCACTTTGTAATCTCAAGGACTTTTATGTTTGCTCTTTGCTTCCAGATTGTAAGATGCTGAGGGCAATTGCTCGTCCTTACTCAGCAGAGCATAGGGCCTGCCATCAGTCCTTGAGAAGGGTCTGTGGAATTGAGTTGAGTCATTAGCATCAAAGGCTTTGCATGGTGCTTGACAGGGAATGACACGCCACATACTGCACAGCAACATTTTGTTTCCTGGTCTGTAAAATTATCATAAAGGTCTGCCTATATGATCTGATGCCCGTCAGGTCTAATTGGTCTTGGTCTTTCTCAGTGTTCCTCTGCCTCTCCCTATGCAAGGGACCGCTATGGCACGGGAGCATCATGACCTATCACAAGTTCGCTTCGCAATGTGAGAAATTCTCATCTGTGAGAAGACAGAGAATCCACGGTATGGAGAAGAGAGGCCTGGTAATCTAAACAGATATCTTAACCACAGTTGATTACTTATTTTTCTATTTGTCTCTTATCTGATGCCTCTTACTGTGGTTAATGTGAGAATTTTCAGTGGGTTCCTATAGTGCCTAATGGATCAAATACAATGGATGTTGGGAAACCTTCTTTATGTAATGGGTTGGAGGTTACAAAGTGCTTTCCCTCGACGCTGGTATTTTTAAAGATACTGGATAGCCAGTCATCTTCTCCCTTAGGTTCCCAAGCAGCTGTTCCAGGGAGGTGGTGGAAGAAATATTATTCTTAGAACAGATGTGCCCATGACTTCACTGTTTGTACAACCCAAAGGTTAAAGCTATATGAAGGATGAAGTAGTCAGTGTTTGTAACCCCCTTATTATGTAAGTGGCATTATTATCTTGTTAAGATGTCAACTTTGATAAGAGTGTTCGTGTAATCCTTCAGTTAAAAGTTGGATTATAAAGTCAAAGGGAAATGTCAGGAAGTATAGGAAATGAATTGCATAAGAGAAAATACACTAGAGGCAAACCCAGGTGAGAAAAGCAAATGCAGTTATTGTAATGGAAGGACAAATGATACCAAGGAAGGTGCCCAGATCATAGACTTGGATAGGTGTTCTTGAACTGAGAAAACCCAAGGAGCCAACCACTCAGTCAAGAAATGCAATGTTACTAACATTAATAACCAACCCTCTCCCTCAGTCACTGCTGCTCTCTCACAAAGATAGCCCGATCCTGCAGCAGCTACTCGGTGTATGGGTTTCTTGTCATATGTCTGTCGCAGACATTTTGCCGATTCAACTTTACAGATGGACCCCATATTGACAGCAATTGAAATAATTTGTTGTACTATCTTGTCCTTAAGCAATGCAACTTTTCCATCACTATAACTTGCAACCCCTTCCCCAATCCTCCCGTCGTAGGTAGCCACTAATAAATTTTAGTGTCTATACAATTTCCTTTCTTTCTTTCTCTCTTTAAATATAAGTGAGGTCATATAATATTCATATTGTAATTTACTTATTTTACTCAGCAAGTTCCATTCTCCCCATATTATAGCAATTCAGACTTTGGTTTTCCAGCTGAGTAGAAAATACTCCACTGCATGTTTGCATCATATTCTACTTCAACATTCATCTGTTGATTGGTATTTAAGTTGTTTCTACATTTTGGCGATTGTGCATAATTCTGTAATGAACACTGATAAGCAGAAGTCACATTTTAAGCTAGTCCAGTTTATCAGTGGCTTATTTTATGTCTAGTGTTTAAAATATTCTATTTAAGAAATCTCTGGATACTCAGATATGATGACAGATTCTTAAGGTTCCTTTTAGCAACTTTATTTCTTTATCTTTCATATTTTTAATTAATTGCATGCAATGTTTTACATGCTACAGGGTAGAGATTGAGACTGGATTGGATTTGGCTGTCTGACTGACCCAGCACCATTCATTGAAAAGACCATTTCTTCTTGCTGCACATCGTGTGGCCATTGTTTCAAATCAGCGTCATTGTGTGTGGATTTATTTCTAGGGCTATGCCGTTCTATTGTTCTATTCTCTACTACATCCACACTCCAGTCTTAATGGTGATAGCACTTTAAAATCTTGCTAGCTGATTGTTCTTTAAATTTGACTTGGCCAGTTTAGGTTTTTGGAAGTTCTGTAGAAAATTTAAAGTCAGCTGGTAAATTTCCTTTAAAAGTTCCAGAAATTTTTATTGTGATTGCACTAAATTTTAGATCAATTATGAGGAATATGATATATTTTCATTATTAATTTCTGCTAGTACACATGCTATATTTGTCCATTATTAATTACTCATTTAATTCCTGTTAATAAGCATTTTAATTTTCTGTATTGTATACTTTTGCATAGTTTTGTCCAGGGTTTTTGATGGTTTGCATGCTGTTGTTAAAGGCACCACTTGCCATTTAATTTGCTTATTATTTGTGACTGGTATGCAGAAACCCAATTTATTTCTAATTTTATTTTTTTTAAATTGATTAATTTTAAAACAGTTTGATTGGCATATAATTCAGCAATAATCCAATGCAATAGTTCAATCACATCAAGGAGAGTTATGCAGTCATCAACACAGTTAGTTTTAGAATATTTTCTTCATTCTTGTACTCATCGTTATTAGCTCCCTAATTACCTCCAAGGGACCATTAATCCAGTTAATGTCTCTATCAATTTACCTATCCTGGATTTTAAATGCAGAAAAACATTAAAAACAAATAAAAAAGAACTAACAACAACAAAGCAAAGCAGATTTTAAAACCTGCATAAAAAAGAAAGCAGAAAATGTGAAAAATTAGAATTTAAATGATTCAAGAGGGAGATCAAATGATAATGTATAATTTTCACTAACGACATCTGCAATAACCCACTTTCAAGCGCATTGTTCACGAGAGCAAGACTGCTCACATCCCTGGTCTGTGATCAGAGGCGATTTACCAGAGGCTTAATCCACATGTATTTCCCCTTCACGTTTTTGTTTTTCAAACCAAAACAAGTTTTAAATGGGTCAAAAGGGAGATCAAGGGATAAGATATTACATTTTAACCTAACCATCTCTGCCATAAACAACTTTGCAAAGATCTCTTTCTGATAACAAGTCTATTCACATCTCTCAACCATGGCGGCTTCTTCCATGTGCAGACCCTGCAAATGGATTTGGGGTTTCCACTCTCATCCTTTGCCTTATGCAAACTAAGTGTTCACAATTTAAGCTCTGATATCATTCTCTCCTTCAGATTTGGGTTTTATTATTTACAGTCCTTGGACCACACAGGCTGGCGTGCTCCTTCCATTTGGTCGATGCCTCCCTTAGATGGCGACTTCTTTGAAGACAAGCCTGTAAGACCCACCCCAGATACTATTCATTTTGAACGCCCGGCACCATCTAGGTTCTTCATCTCATTTCGTTGTAACACCCATAACCTCTGTGACCTTTTCATGAAAATAACCATCAAGCAGTACCAAATCACAGGAACTAATTGTTCTTAGATAGGGGCTAGAAATAAGTGCTAGCCCAAATCTAATCACATATTATAGTTTATATATGTCTCCAGTTCACCTTAGTGATATCATTGTCATTTTATGTTAGACAACATTATCAATCACCACTTTGCATTAGCATGAGGTAATTCTATTAATAGCATCATTAATTTAACAAATAGTATACATTTTAAAATACTGGTGAGAAAAAGAAATTATATGAGTATAGGCCAGCTATGAACCACAATCCATGAAATGTTGACTTGTGTACAGGACACTATTTACACAAACAAGGGGAATTGGTGATAGGATAAATCTTTCAAAAATATTCATTCATATGGCAGAGCCATTCTTACCAGATTAATACATATCATACATAATAAAGCAAGGAGGGCCTCAAAATAGCTAAGTATTTGGTAGTTCTGAGCCACCAGGACACCCTCAAGGCAGAAGATCTGAACCAAAGCCCAAACCAGTACTATGTCCTTGGGATAGCAGTCATCTGGGGCTGCGGGTGATTTTGAGGTAAATCCCAGTTCACTTAGCAGAGTTTCCACATCAAGTCCTTCTAGTGTGACCTATGAAGGATGGTTTGCAGCTCAAAATAGCAGAATCTAAAGTCCCAGTAGTCTGCAGCACATGGCCTGGGACATCAAAAATTGGTTAGAAACTAGGTAAGAAATGTCCAATTAGGAACATAGTACCAGGTGTATTCTTCCTGTGGGTTCTATATTATTACTGTTAAGTGATTTTTTTTAACCAATGGTAGATTATTTCTCCCTACATTCCTGCCAACATAAATGTAATTGCCTTCTCTGACACATACATGGCCCCTCCCCCATCTTGACTTGAATTTTCAGCAAGGTGTCTGATTCTGCATTATTTTTTGCAGTTAATTAAGGCAGTTCTGTGTACACAACCATGCTTCTTGTGAGCTGTGGTGCTTTTATTGTTTGCACTGGGTAAGAGCTCAAATACACTGCTGAAACGAAAACAACGATGCCTTTCTCTTGACGCCATAGAAAATTTTCCAATATTTTCCATTTAAGAACAGTATTTGGTACAGGTTTTTCTTGGCTCTTCATATAAATTAGGAAACATTCAATCCCTTGCTAGTTTGCTTAATTATCCATTTAAATCATGAATGAGTGACATATTTCCTCAAATGCTTTTTCATAAGTGTTGATATGAACATTCCTGCTTGTTTCACTAAAGCGGTGACCGGTGAATTAACTTGCTTTAAGTTTGAAATTAATCTTATGTGACTGAAATAACTCTCATTTGTTGTTTTATCTGTTGTTGCATTTAATTTGATGTACTGTATCTTGTTTAAGATCAGTGCATCGATGTTTATGAGTCAAATTGGCCTATAATTTGTCCTTTCACATTTTGTTGAGTTTATTCTGATCTTGGTTATCTACAAGATTTTATTGAGGAGTCAGAAAACCCAAAACAATGAGAGCCAGGGGGTCAGAGTGGAGACCCAAAGCTCATCTGTAGGCAACTGGACATCCCCTTACAGACAGGTTATAAGGAAGAGACAAGCCAGCCAGGGTGAAGTATAGCACTGATGAAACATACAAGACTCCTCTAGTTCTTTGATGCTTCTTCCCCCCACTACCATGACCCCAGTTGTACTTTACAAATATGCCTAGACCAGAGTATGTACATTGATACAGATAAGAACTCTCGACACACAGAATCCAGGACAAATAAACTCCTCAGGAACAATAATGGGAGTATTGATACCATGAGGGTAGGGGGAAGGTGGGGGAAAGGAGGAGAAAGGAAGAATCGATCACAACAATCTATGTAGAACATGTTCATATGATCCATTTATTACCTTTGGAGTTGAGTACAATGTGTTATGAAATCATGGGAGATAACTAGGCCTCAGCTGCCAAACCACTGAGGATCTTAGCCCAGGAAAGTTAACACAAAACTTCATATCACATATGCTATTAACTGTCCTGCTGACATATGGAGTTACAAGTTGGATTGCTAACTACAAGGTCAGCCATTCAAACCACCAGCTGCCCAGTAAGAGAAAGATGAGGCTCTCTCTTCCCATGAAACCCAAAGAGGAGGCGTCCTCATTCTCCCTCCCGGCGACATCATGCACTACAAGGAGAAGGAGCTGCAGGCGCTCTCCCGGCAGCCGGCTGATATGGCAGCCGAGCTGGGCCTGCGGGTCCCCAAGGAGGGCAGCGTGGTGAAGCGGTGGCTGATAAAGCTGGTGGCCAATTTCCTCTTCTACTTCCGGACGCACGAGGCCGAGCCCATCGGAGCCTTGTTACTGGAGCACTGCCGAGTCACCCGGGAAGAACCCAGTGCCTTCTCCATCAGCTTCCTCGAGGACATGGAGAGGAAGTACTGATTCGAGTGCTGCAGCGAGGAGCACTGTCAGGAGTGGATCACAGCCCTGAGCAGGGCCAGCTATGAGTTTATGAGGCGGAGTCTGGTCTTCTACAGGACCGAGATCCAGAAGATGACAGGCAAGGACCCCCTGGAGCAGCTGGGCATCTCCGAAGAGGCCCGGTTCCAGCTGAGCAGTTTGAAGGCATGAGCCCGACCCAGAGGCACCTCCTTGGGTAGGGTGCAGGACTGGCTGCTTCATGGGGCCATGTAAGGCAGCTGGATACCAGCACCCACCTCCAGAAGGCCGCCTCCCCAGCAGCCCTCCTGGAGTGGCAGGGAACTTCCCAGCGGAGGCTGAATGTAAACAAGCTGTGAAGGGCACCAGGGCTGTGCTCACCTGAACATGCCCCTGCTACTGGGGCTAGGTGCCAGGCAGGGTTTCCCCCAGTGGGCCTCTTGATGAAATAAATGGACCTCCTCCCCACCCCCCCAAAAAAAAGAAACCCAAAGAGGAAGTTCTGTTCTGTCCCACGGGATCACTGTGAATCAGAATGGATTCAATGGTGGTCGGTTTTGCTTTTAAATGCATAACAGTCTGTGGAAACTATGTCTTTCTAATGAATTAATAGTTTTGTTATTCATCAATATTCCTCTTTACCTCTGAAATGTTTCGCATATTAACATAAGATTGGAGTTTTACAAACCTATCCCAGATTTCTTTTAACGTTCACATGATACATTTTCTCCCCATATTTTACTTCTGTCTTTGCATTAAAAAATTGTCTTTCTTATAAAAAACAAATATATATATTTTAAATCCAGCAGGACCGTCTTTTTTATTTTCAATGAAATATTTGAGCAATTACACTCCCATATGCTGGGTTTTATGTTTACTATCCTAATTTTTGTTTTTTGTCAGA
This sequence comes from Echinops telfairi, assembly GCF_000313985.2. Taxonomy (NCBI): domain Eukaryota; kingdom Metazoa; phylum Chordata; class Mammalia; order Afrosoricida; family Tenrecidae; genus Echinops; species Echinops telfairi. The sequence goes on from NW_022111372.1 coordinate 84,980,428, forward strand.
ATAAGTTTACAATTATTTCCTCTTCTCTTATTTTATGTTAATAATTTTCCATTTATTATCATATTTTCTCAGTTATTAATTTAAAAATGTATATTCCTTTAGTGGTTACCAGAGAGCATATAGTGTGTAACCATGCTTAGTTTAGATTTGTACTTTACCACTTTCCAGACAATGCTAAACCCTTTAACCCTCTGACTCTATTTATCCTCTTACTTGCCTTTATATTATATGTATTAAATTTCCCTATGTTTTAAATTGTGCTGACATTATTGCTGTTGTTTATACCATGAAAACAATTTAGATTTACTCATATGTTTATATTTTTCATTGCTCTTTGATCTGATTTCAGCAGCCTGTTTTCCCCTGGGATCATTTTTCTTCACAAGGATAATTCCCTTTCAAATTACCTTTAGTACAGGCCTGATGATGAAAAAATTTTCTAAATTTTTGTGTTTGGATACTTTTTTAAAACTTTTCTTTGTATGTCAAGCACATATGTACACTTGTTGCCATCATCATTCTAAAAACATTTGCCTTCTACTTGAGCCCTTAATATCAGCTCCTCATTTTGCCCCTCCCTCCCCACTACCCCCTCCCTCATGAACTCTTCATAATTCATAAATTATTATTTTGT
>NW_022111372.1:84985433-84995035 GCF_000313985.2 Echinops telfairi
AAAAAAAAATGAGCATCATCTTGATCTTTGATTTTGCTCTTTTGGGGGTGAGGTGATGATAGTGTCTTTCAAAGGCTTGATTGATGCTTGCTTGCAGGGTCATAGGAATAGCACCATGTCTTGTCACCAGTAATGACCTTGGAAAGAAGTCTGAGTCACTTTCAAGCTGTTCTTTCACAGCCTGGCATGTTTCTAGTCAATGCTCTTTTTCAGTCATAACCCAAGTCATACATTTCGTAGCAACCCTTCTCATTCCCAAATCTTCCATTAAAATCCGATGAACGGAGCTCTAAGATAATCAGATAACTTCCCCATCTCTTCAGTGGTCTGTCGTCAGTCTTTGAGCAGAAGTGCACACAGTTTGTTGATATTTTCGTCCCTTTGGGAAGCTGACAGATGTCCATAACCAGGTTTGTCATCAATTGACATTTCACCTTTTTTGAAAGGAGAAAACAACTTGTACACGTGAGTTTTTCCTACAACACTGTCCTTGTAAGCTAAGTTCAACATTACAACAGTTTCTGCAGCATTTTTCCCAAGCAGGAAACATAATTTCACCATTCTCTTAAATCAGCCATCACTAAAAACAAGGTTCAAGTGAAGCTGCTTTTATGAGAAAATTCACTGTGACCAGAGAGAGCCTTTGCAGGAGACTCCACTGGGTGTACGAACTCAGAGTGAGTTGCGAGTTGCTTGCCTAGTGGGGAAAATGCAAACTACGAAGTTCTGCCCAGCGGGGATTTATTCTTTTTTTGGGGGGGGGGTATCCCCTCTTGTAATTAAGAATATTTTATCAAGTACATTTAAGTATACTTTCACTACTGTGCATAATGAAGAATAATGTTACCATTAATAAAGATATAATAATAGTTCTTGCTGAAAAGTAATTGCAGTAAAAATAACAGATTCGAAGGGCCCAAGCCTTGTGACATTGGTAGTAGTTAAGAGATTACACATGTTAGATTAAAGAATTAGATTAGTAGCACCAGAGTAAGAGAAGTAAATTGACTCTACAAATATTAAAGAGATAGAAATCATAGTTTCCATTGTTGAAATAAGAAAAGTGAAGTAATTAGAATGATGCTAGGCTGTTTTCCGTATCTCTCTCTTTTGAAATAGCTAATTGGCATTAACTTTACATATTATACAATTTAATTGTTTAATCATATTAAAATGATTTGTGCAATCATCACCACAATCAATTTGAGAACATATTCTTCTCATACTCATTATTTTTAGCTCCTTATTTCCCTTCATCCTCCCCTAGGCAGTTTTTAATCCAGATACTGTCTCTAAAGATCCACCTGTTTTGGATTTCATATATGGGAAATTATGCAAAACAAATAGGAAGCACACAAGTAAACAAATGAAAACCAGCAATGATGACTAGACAAAACAGAAAAACTCAAACAAAAAGAAAGCAGAAAATATTACAACTTTAAAATGATGAGGCATTACATTTTAACCTAACTACATCTACTTTAAATAACTTTACAATGCTTTCTGTCTAATAGCAAGGTTCACATCCCTTGACTATCATCAGAGTAGTTTCCCAGGAGGCTTTATCCATGTGGAGACTCTGACAATGGATTTTGGGCTTTCACTGTCATCCATAGTTTTCTGCAAACCAAGTGTTCACAATTAAAGCTCTAATACCATTCCCTCCTTCATAATTGGATTTTATTATTTAAAATCCTTGACTCACACAAGCTATTGTGCTTCTTCCATGTGGACTTAGCTGATGCTCTAGGTTGTTTTCTTGGTCAGCTGTGTTGATGAAATTCAGAAGGGTAAGTAGATTTGAAAATGAGTGATGATAAGTTTAGTTTTGTAATGAATACATGGGACACAAATCTATACTTTATTCATGATGAAAGATTGACGTTATCAAGGATTTCATTCTGCTTGGATCCACAGTCAATGCTTACGGAAGTAGCAGTTCAGAAATCAAATTAACTACTACCAACGTCACAAGGCTTGGGCCCTTCGGATCGTTATTTTTACTGCAAATACTTTTCATTATACTTTGTTCATGATAAAAGATTGACATTATCAAGGATTTCATTTTGCTTGGATCCACAGTCAATGCTTATTAAAGTAGCAATTCAGAAATCAAGCAGTGTTATTTCATTGGGAAAATCAGCTAAAGACCTATTTAAAGTGTTGAATACCAAGGATGTCATTTTGAAGACTAAGATGCAGTTAACCCAAGTCACAGTACTATCAATCACCAAATATGTATACTAAAGTTGGGTAAGGAATAAGGAAGAATGAAGAAGAATTGATTCATTTGAAGTAGGATACTGGACATGAATATTGAAAGTACCCTGATGACCAGAAGAACAAGTACATTTGTCTTAGAAGAAGTTCAGCAATACTCATCATCCAAAATAAGAATGAGACTTCATCTTATGTACTTTGGATATGCTATCAGGATGGTAGTCCCTTCGAAAGACATGCTCAGTCAAGTGAAAAGTTAGCAAAAAAGAAGACCTTCTAAGAGACAGATTAACACAGTGGCTGCAACAATGGGCTCAATTACAGCAATGATTGTGAGATTGGTGCAAAACCAGGCAGTGTATCATTCTGTTGTGCAGAGAGTCACTATGGACTTCAATGACCTCTATGGCACCTAGCACATTGTGAGAACTCACAAAACAAGACAAATGTTATCAAGCTAGCTTTGTTGAGGTCTCACCTTTAGTGAGCGTTAACAGACCCCCAAATCAGCAGACCAGGAACCTCAAGAAATTTGGATAAATAGTTCAATTTGAGAAGGACTATAATTTAACTATTTAAAATGACTAACCTTTAAATAAGGAATTGAAAACTTAGACAATCCTAAGGCAGTGTCACCAAATTGATGGACTGGAATAAAAGTACTATACCTGAAATTAAAAATACTCAGATAAAGATCAAACATGAAAACACAATTGAACTGAAAGAAATAAGCGAATAAATCAGCAAAACTTTGACACAGATAAAAAGTATCTAAAGGACCTTCTAGTATAGAAGGAACATTTTCAGTATACATTTTTATGAATGGGATGAATTTTGAGAGGCAATATTCAAAGACACAATAATTGAATTGAACAAAGACATGAATATTAATATACAGAAATGACAATGAGCCCTGCTGCAATAGAATGGACGAAGGGCAATCCACATACAAATATTTCAGTGAAGCTTCCAAGAAACTTAGAAGACTATACATTGTTAGAAGGAAGTTTCTGTGCAAAGCAGCAACAATGAATCTGATAGTACAGAGAACCCAGAAGACACTGGATTAGTTATCCTCCAAATGCTTAGAGGATATTGTCATTTTTGGCATTTATCTCCAATTGAGATTCTTTTAATATCTATATTAAAATAAAGCTTTTTCCAAACAACATGGAGATGGTTTACATACCTGAACCTCACTTAAATATTACAGGTAAAACATAGGGTGAGGGGAGGCAGGGGGAAATGAACTAGGAAGAAGGAGTAGAATTCAAGAAGCAAGACCAGACACAGAATCTGGCACACAGGTAAGGTAATGCCAAGCAACCATCTGTTTGTGGCAGGGGATACAGACTAATTTGGGGAAAGAAAAAAAATGGTGGAACTCAACACCAGATAAGAAAGAACAGTTTAGATGTGTGATTTACATTAAAGTATCAGTAGAAAAATAAGAAAAAATCTTTAATGATGATTTTTAACAAAATGTAATGTGATTCAATAATCTTCTAATATTAAAAGATTGTTACATTGTATTATATTAGAATAGGACAACTATTATTACAAACAAAGTACAAAAATAAGCCAAAGTAGGGAAGCTGTATGAAAACCATATGATCAACAAAGTTTCATCCGTACTCAGGATGTAAAAAGAGTCTCTGAAAATTAAAGAAAAAACAAACAATTCAACCAGAAAATGTGAAACAAGGCAATTTTCAGAAAAGAACACTGAAGAACCATTAAGTCCTTGGTAAAGTAAAATCTTACAAGAAAGTAGGGAAATGCCAATTCGTACCTTGTTAGAAATCATTTTATGCCTATTATATTGGGAAAAAAAAATAATTCAAACACCACAACTTTTGGCAAGATAAGGGAATATAGGAACACTTCGTAGTTGGAAAATTAAATGATACATCTACTTTCTAAAGCAATTTGACAAACGTTGGTGTAGCTGTTTCAGTGAGCAGTAGAATTGAAGTACACCTCATCAATTTAGCAATTCCCCATCTAGGCTCTGCCCTAGAAAAACTTAATTTATGCACAGGAATGTTGATTGGAGCTTGCTAATGATAAAAAAAGCAGTAGAAACAAATTAACTACGCCTCAGAGAGAATGGATAAATAGATTATTGCTTGTCTATATAGTGGAGAACTAATTAAAATTATACCCACACATACTCTGGTGGTTCGGGGGTTGAATTCTGACCTTTCAAGTGGGAGATCTGGGTTTGATTCTTGCCCAGCTCACCTCATGTGCAGCCAACACTGGTCCGTTGAGGGAAGCTCACCTGTTTTATGATGCTGAACATTCAGAGGCATTTCCAGGTTGTGATGGACTGAGAAGAAAAACCTGGTGATCCACTTCTGAAAAGCAACCAGTGGAGACCCTATGGATCACAAAGATCTGGTTTGAAAACCATATGGATCACAAAGATCTGGTTTGAAAACCATATGGATCACAGAGATCTGGTTTGAAAACCATATGGATCACAGAGATCTGGTTTGAAAACCATATGGATCACAGAGATCTGGTTTGAAAACCATCATGGGAAAGGCACAGGGCTGGGCAGCATTTGGTTCCCTGAGCACTGACATGGGGACTAACTTGAAGGTAGCTAACAATAACACAATATACAAATAATCCATTCTTAAATTGTATATATAGGAAAATTTCATAAACATGAACACTGAATAAAATAGACAAGTTTATAAAGGATACAATCAGCATGCTACCGCCGTTCAATTAAAAAACATTAAAAATAGAGTTTTACATATATTAAATGGCCAAAGCAAACCTGAAAATGATATACAGAAGTGAGAACTTCTGGAGTTCCACACTGAAAGGCTGAGGACTTCAGCTATACCTAAGTTTTTATCTACATGGACCATGATAAACTATGGATAGCCTTGAGAAGAATGGAAATTCTAGGTCACTCAATTTTGCTCAAGCAGAACCTGTACATGGATCAAGAGGCAGTGTGTGAAAAGAACCAGGGAATACTGCGTGGTTTAAAAGTTGGAAAGGTGTGCAACAGGGTGATAGTCTGTCACCATGCTTGTTCGATCTGTATGCTGAGTAAATCATCAGAGAAGCAGCTTACATGAAGAGGAATGTGGCATCAGGATTGGAGGAATGACACAACTTTGCTTGCTGAAAACGAGGAGGACTTGAAGCACTTGCTGATGAAGCTCAAGGATTGCAGTCTTCAGGTGGATGACAGCTCCATGGAAAGAAGACTCTCATCCTCAGGTCTGGACCAATAGGTAATGTCATCATTAAAGAAGAAAAGACGGGGGTTGTGAAGGATTTCATCTTGCTTGTATCCACGATCTGTGCACATGAAAGCAGCATTCAAGGTTATCAAAAGACATCAGATTGGGTAAATCTGTTACACAAACCCTCAACACTGTTTCACATGTGTTGAAAAGCAAGGGTGTTGCTTTGTGGATTAAGGTATGCCTGACCCAAGCCATGCTAATTTTAATTGTCTCCTATGCATGTGACAGTTGGGCATTGGATAAACAAGAATGAAGAATTTATGGATTGAGCTATGATGCTGGTGCACAATACTGAACGTATCAGGGACTGCCGAAAGAACATACAGATATGCCTTGAACGAAGCATAGCCACCGTACTCCTTAGAGGCAAGAATGGCAAGGCTTTGTCTCGTGTCTTTTGCACATGTTGTCAGGAGTGACCAGACCATGTTAAAGGACACCATGCTTGGTAAAGTAGAGGGGCTGAGAAAAAGAGGAAGACCCTTGACAAGATGGATTGACACAGTGGATTCCATCATAAGAACAACTACGAGGTGGGCACGGGACCAGGCAGTGTTTCATTCTGTTGAAGACACTTAACAATTTTCCCAAAGGTCAAATACCTCCCAGACATCAACTACTGTGCTGGGACTCAACCCTTAAAGGCACCGTGGAGCCTATATAATGGTTCCTGATTTTGAATCTGAGAGCATTTCCCTTGAGACTGCCTGGTTGGTCCATCCTTGTATGTACAGTAAAACCCAACCCAAACTCACTGCCCTTGAGTGCGTTCCAAAGGACCGAGTAGAATTGCCCCTGTGGGTTTCTGAGACTAATTCTCTATAGGAACAGAAGGCCTCATCTCTCTTCCACAGAGTGGCTGGTGGTTTCAAACTGCTGACTTTGAGGTTAGCAGCCCAACAGCTCATCACTATGTCGCCTGAGCTCGTCAAAACCCATCATTCGTCATATATTTCAGAATGTTTGGGATGTTTCATACTCAGAAAGGGTTTTGCAAATGTTTGAAGAGGAGCATGGCCGACAATGCCAAGTGTTACAGAGAGGAGAGTAGAAAAATGCTGAGAAATTTGAGTGCCCTGTCATCACAGAGTTGATGGTTTAGCAGCAGACCAGCCAGAACTGGTTGGTCGCAGGACTAGAACCAAGTATGGATGTGTTTGTTCCTTCCACTTGACCGCCATGCTTCTCTATGCGGTTTATAGTCATTCAACGAGGTGGACTGATTCAACAGATAGCAATGCCATGTGTGCCAGCAAAGAACCATGCCACGCCTGTCCCTTTAGTAGACTGCTAGGTCTTTCTCTCAAGGCGCCTAGCATGGACTCTGACAACCCCCAATCGTTTGCTAGCAGCTGCATGCTGACTGATCGTCCACCTAAGGAGTCAGCTTTACCTCGGTGTGATTGCGAGATGGAGGTAAGTTTACTGTGACTCACAGCAACTCCGTGGGACCGAGGACATATTGCAGGCCATAATCCAAATGGGGATAGATCACCAAGTCTTTCTCCCAGGCAGTGCTTAACCTTTGTGCTACCAGAGAGCCTTCACATGATGTCCAAACCCCAATCAAACCCATTGCCACATCCTCATTTTCAACGGACAGTCCAAACCGATGTAGGGCTTGTGTGACGTCAATTCTTTCCTGCGAGCAGGCAGGCTCACCTTTCTTGAAAAGAACGACAACTCTGCAGTTAACAACCCAAGGTCAAGCTCTCAGCACCTCCAGGGCTGTTCTGAAGGGCCAGGGAGAGAGGGAGGGAGACAGGAAGCGCTGGACATTCTTCTCAAGGGTCTCTCGCTCTTGGGAGAAAGGGCTGGTTTGAGGGGGGCTGCTGCTCTGGGGAGAGCTTTGATATCTGCTGGGAGACTTGGCGGCTCAGTCACTGACTCTCACTCTGACCAGGACCAGAACACAGATGGGAACCTGTCGGGCCACAGCTGAAAAAGATTTCTGCAGCCTGAGATTTCCTCTGTTCAGGACTGTCTTGTTTCTTCAAAGGCTTCATTAAAGGAACAGCATTCTCTCCCACAGTTAAGATCCTTGCACAGCCTGCTCTGGAAGAGTAAACAGTAATTAGTTATATAAAATGACAGAAACGATACAGATACAAATTAGTGAAGGAGGATGAAGGCACACATGTATCATTACGCGGGAGGAGCAAGCAGCCCACCTTTCAGAGTTCTGCTCGGAGGAAAAGCCTCAGAAAGGTGGGCCCAGCCCGAGCCACATCTTGGTGACATTTTGAAAGTCTTCCACCCACCACCCAGCTTCCTCCCACCCCCAGTACCTCAAGGCATCCCTGCCCTGGACCAGACACGATTGATGTGATGCAGCCCAGTTTCCCTTCCAGTGCCTGCTCTCCGACTTGTTCTGTGACCTTCAACAGGTCGCCTACCTTTTCTAAGCCCTGCTTGACTCATTCTCAAAGGAAAGACGTGCAGTCTTCTCTCCTTGCATAGTCCACACAACAACCAGTATCACAGCCACCAATATCACTAGCCTCTTGTCCTCCCACTCATAGAATTTGACTCTAAATCGTTCATTCACTCAGGATCCCTGGTGGCATAGTGGTTATGCACAGAGCTTCAAACTAAGAGGCCAGCAGTTTGAAACCACCAGCTGCCCTATGAGAGAGGCCAGGTTTTCTGTACCTGTAAAGAGCTAGTCTCATAAATCCAGGTGGTAGTTCAAGGTCACTGAGTCGGCATGGACTGGATGGCAGTGAGAGAGTGAGAGAGATTCATTCATTCATGACCAGGTGGAGGAATTATATCCTAGCAGCAGTACGGAGATGATAAAACCAGACGCTTCCAGGGGTCACAGTTGTTGTTAGGTGCCATGCAGTGGCAACTGTCAACTCAGAGTGATCCCATATCTAACAACATGACCCACTACTCAGCCCTGTGCCGCTCTCGCAACTGTTGTTGTGCCTGCACCCATTGTTGCAGCCTCTGCATGAGTCTCTCTCCCTGAGGCCATTCCTCTCTTTACCAAGACTGATGTCCTTTTCCACGCTTGTCTGGAAACTCCTATCGGACCTACAATTGTTACGTGTTTTCCATGATACTACCCACCCACAATGATGCTATGTCCAACAGTCTGAAGCACTGGCCTGCCGCTGAGTCAGCCTCGTATTGTTGTTGTGTTTGAGCCCATTGTTGCAGCCACTGTGTGAATCCATCTCATTGAGGAGCGCCCCCCTTCCCTGGTACTCTACTGAGAAAATATTCTTCTCTAGAGACCGGTCTCTCCTAGAGACATGTACAAAGGCTTTGGGACAAAATCTTTCTATCCTCACTTCTTAGGAATGTTCTGAGTATACTTTCGAGACAGATTTACTTGTTCTTCTGGCAGTCAATAGTACTTTTGGTATTTTTTGGCAAAACCATAGTTTGAATGTATCACTTATTATCCAGCCTTCCTTATTTATTGTCCAGATTTCAGATGCATATGAGGCGATGTATAATACCATGACTTGGGTCAGGTGCACCTCAGTCCTCAAAGCTACAGCTTTGCTTTGTAACATTTCCCAGGGCTTGTGCAGCAGATTCGCCTAATGTAACCCAGTGTTTGGTTGCTTGACTGCTGCTTCCCTGAACATTGCTTGCATATTCAAGGAAAGTGAAATTCTTGGCCACATCAACATTTTCTTCATTTATTATAGTATTGTCGGTTGGTCTAGTTGTGTGGAGTTTGGTTTTCTTTACATTGAACTGCAACTTACACAGCAGGCTGTAGTCTGTCCTTCATCAACGAGGGCTTCAAGTCCTGTTGGGTTTCAGTAAACACGGCTGTGTCACCTGAGAGGCCAGGTTGCTAATGAGATTTCTTCCAATTCTGATGCTGTATTCTTCACATAGTCCACCTTTTCACATTGTCTGCCCAGTATATAGATCGAATATAGACTTGTCTGTCAATTTGTCATACTCTGGTGGCTTGTGTGTTGCTGTGATGCTGAAAGCTATGTCCCTCCTCTTTCAAATACCAGCAGGGTCGCCCAAGGTGGACAGGTTTTTTGGTTGTTTTTTTTTTTTAGTGAGTGAGTGAGTGAGAGTGAGACAGTGAGTGAGCGAGTCAGTGAGTGAGTGAGACAGTAAGTGAGTGAG
>NW_022111372.1:84995247-85041980 GCF_000313985.2 Echinops telfairi
CAGTGAGAGAGTGAGAGTGAGTCAGTGAGAGTGAGTGAGGCAGTGAGTGAATGAGACAGTGAAAGAGTGAGAGTCGGTAGACAGGTTTTAACAGAGCTTCCAAACTAAGAACAGACTACAAAGAAGGAGTAGGGTGCCCACTTTAGAGAAATTAGCCCCTGAAAACCCATGGACACCATTGAAGCATAGGATAGAAGCAGAACATTGTCAGAGAAAGGACCAGCAGGTGAGCCCCTCAGTCAGCAGGCACTCACAATATGACTGAACAAGAACTCCCCTCTCAAAGTAGAGACTCCTATAATGATGCAAATATCATGCAGCCTGAGGGAGTGAAGCCATAAGACCTTCACTTGCTGATGGAGCAGAACTCAAAATGAGAAGAAAGAGCAGCAAAAATCTAAAAACCAGAAGTTAGAATGTATGAAGTATGAATGTAGGAAAAGTATAAGTTGTCCTAAAAAGAAACGGCCCTCATAGAAGTCAATATTGAGAAGTGGATGGCCAAGGAAACCCTATGGTTCCTGTCCCGGAGTGAGACAATCAAGAGCACTGGCATGCATTCATCACCACAAGGGGCACTTCAAGACCTACCTTGATGTACAATATTGTCTGTGATACAATGGCTACTTCATACAAAGAAAAACAATTAATAAAAATGTTATTTGAAGTTATTCACCAACTGCTAAAGCCAGTGATGTAGAAACTGAAGAATCCTACCGATATTTTCTGTCTAAAATGGATCAAACATGTAATCAAGATGTATTGATAATTATTGGCAATTGGAATGGACAGGCTGGAAACAAAGAGGAAGGAAGAGTAGTTGGTCTTGGTGATAGAAATGAAGCTGGAGTTGAGTGATAGAATGTTGCAAGACCGATGACTTCCTCATAGCAAATCCTTTCTTTTCAACCACACCAATGGCAACTAATCCACAGAAATTAAGTTGACTGTATCTGTGGGGAGAATGAATGAGACGGTCAACATCAGCAGATAAAAAGCAGGCCAGAGGCCGACTGTGGGACACGCCATCAGTTGCTCATATGGAAGCTGAGGTGGAAGCTGAAGAAAATGAAAACAAGTCCACAAAACATGAGCTGGAGTCTCTCCCACCTGAGTTGCAAACACATCTCAAGAACAGATTTATACAACAATCACCAATAACGGAAGAGCAGAGGAGCCGTGGGGTGACATCAGGACATCCCACAAGAAGGAAGCAAAAAGTCATTGAAAAGATAATAGAAAAGTATGTCAGAAAAGACTCTGAAATTTTATCTTGAGAGTCACATAGCAGAAATGTGAAGAAATGACAAAGTCAAAGAGCTGAACAGAAAAGTTCAATGTGCAGTTCAAGAAGACGAAAGAAAAATGTTATAAGGAAGTGTGTAAAGACCTAAATTTAGAAAACCAATAAGGAAGAACATGCTCAGAATAACTCAAACGGAAAGAATTGGAAAAAATTCAAGCCTCAAGTTACAATATTAAAAATTCTATAGGAAAAATATTGAATGATGTAGGAAGCATCACAGGAAGATACACTGAAAGTCACTGGACCAAAAAGAAGTACTCGACATGCAGCCATTTCAAGAGGCAGCATATGAGCAAGAACTAATAGTGCTGAAGGAGGGATTTCAAGCTGCACTGGAAGCATCAGCCATACAGAAGTCTCCAGGAATTGATGGATTACCAATCGCAATGAATGTTTCAATAAGTTGATGAAGCATTGGAAGCACTCGCTGTTCCATGCCAAGAAGTTGGAAGACGCTTCCAGACCAACTCACTGGAATGTGTGTTACTAAAGAAATATGACACGACAAATTGCTCAAATGACAGAAAAATGCCATTGATGTCACATGCAAATAAAATTTCCTGAAAAATCACCCGACAATGGCTATAACAGTGCCTTGACAGGGAGCTGCCAGAGGTTCAGACCAAGTGCAGAAGACAACATGGGACAAGGGATATGTAGATCTTGGCTCAAAGCAGAGCATACCAGAAAGATGTCTACTTGTGTCTTATTGACTATGCAAAGGCATTCAAATGTGTGTATCCTAACAAACTATGGAAAATTTTGAGAAGAATGGGAATCCTAGAACATCCAATTTTGCTCATGCAGAAGCAGTACATGGGTCAAGAAGCAATTGTGCCAACAGAACAAGGAGAAACTACATGATTTACAATCAGGACAGGTGTGTGTCAAGGTTTTATCCTCCGACAGTACTTCTTTAATCTGTATGCTGATCATATAATCAGGAAACTATATGAAGAAGAATGCAGCATCAAGATCGGAGGAAGTCTTACTAACAGCCTGTCATATGCAGGTGACATAACTTTGCTTGCTGAAATTAAGAGGGCTTGAAGCACTTGCTGATGTGGATCAAAGATTTGAACCTTCAATATGGATTGTAACTGAATGTAAGGAAAACCAAAATTCTCTTATCAGAACCAATAGGTAACATCATGATAAATGTCTGGGGCTGGATTTACACCAGGGACAGAAGTATCCAAGCCCTAATATAAGTATGGGGCAACGTGTGAAGGAATTTCAGAAATCGAGTACAGTATAAGGGTTTAAGAGCATTGGCCACAGCAGAGAATGAAGAAAAAAGAGTAGCGTTAGAATCAAGGCGCTCGAATTTAGCCCTAGCTTCCACACTGTACCTTGGAAGCAAGTCTTGGTTTTCATATTCATCCTGCTTTACATGAGCTGAGGGGTTTTATTATGAATCTTACATCTTGTGAAAATTAATATGAAATGTTTCATGATTCATTCATTCACTCAGCGTACATTGCCAAATATAGCTCATGAATATTCATAAAATAGGAATTGCCTCTGAAGGCTCTAATTACACAGCTAAACTACAGTCAGCAATCATTTCACAAATATTTATTGGGTGCTAGTTCTTGTTCCAGGCATTCTTCTGGCTTCTGATTGGCAGCCGTCAATGGGGAAGACAGATAAAGTTGTGCTTTCTGTAAGCCAGCAATAAGTACGTGAGAAAAAAAGGCGAGGGGGGCAGTATAATTTCAGCTGGTTGTAAATCCTAGAGAGAAAATGGACTGGAAGCGGTGGCTGTCTTTTGGGGGGACGTTAAAACATGAAGCAGTTTTCAAGCCGAGGGTGCAATGATAGAAAAAAATCCACTGCACAAAGGTAGAAAGGTAGAGCAACCAGAGAGAAGCAAGACCCTGTGCTCAAGCTGAAATGGGTTTGATGTTGGTGAGGGGACAAAACAGGATCACTCTTTGTGAGCGAACAAGAGATAGTGGTAGGAAATGAAGGGGACTCAAGGGTCAGAATATATTCCTCAGACATTGGGGTCGACAGCAAGTGACACTTGCCCATCCTACCGCCATTGAGGCAATTTGGACGCACATCTACTCTATAAAGGGTGACTGAGGTTATAAATATAAAGGGAGCAGACAGCCTGACCTTTTCCCTCAGAATGGCTGATGAGTTAATAGCCAACCTTAAGGTTAGCAATTCCACACTTAGCAGACAGTGCTCTGTGATACTTGTAGTTAAACAGCGTCGAGGCCATTCTGACTTACAGCCACCCTGTGTCCAGCAGAAGGAAACACTGCCTGATCCTGCACCATCCTTACAAGTGCTGGTACATTTGAGCCCATTGGCTGTAGCCATGGTCAATCCATTTCCTTGCGGCCTTCTGCTTTACACTGACCTTCTCCTTTCCAAACACGGTGTCTTTTTCCAGGGATTGAGCTCCCTGACAACATGTCCAAGCGCATGAAATGAAGCCCCTTGCCGTCCTTGATTCTAATGAGGATTCGAGCTGCACTTCTTCCCAGACAGATTCACTTTCCTTCTGGCAGTGTATGGTAATTGTATTCTTTTTCAGCAGAACCATAACTCAAATGCTTCTTTTCTTCCTCAGTCTTCCTCATTCATTTCCAAGTTTCACCTGCGTGTGGTGTTATGGAAACGCCCTGGCTTGGGTTAGGTGCACCTTCGTCCTCAAAGTGTTGTCGTTGCTCGCACTTTAAAGAGGTCCTGTTTGCCCACTATATGTCACTTGATTCCTTGATGTTGGTACCTGGGGATGTATAAAGACTTAAATCTAGAAGTATCACGTTATAGGGAAAAGATAAGCATATCTGAATTAGGAAACTTTGCTTCTCCTTCAACTTCTATGTCTGCAATTTAACTGCTGTGTGACCCATGCGAGTCAGAAAGTAATTTATCCTCTTTATTCTCCTATTTCCTCATCAGTTGAGATAGACAATCAGATTAGATGCTCTGCAAGAAATATCCCCACTGGAATATAAAGCTTTATGGTATTAGAGATTTTATCTCATTTATTTATGGCTACTCTAGATGATGATAGATGATAGATAGATAGATAGATAGATAGATAGATAGATAGATAGATAGATAGATAGATAAAATCACTCAATAAACATCGATTGGATGGATGATGAGCTATCCTTCTGTGTTAGGCTGGATTGACTAGAGAAATTCATTGATACCCATATATGTGTAAGAAAGAGCTTTATATTAAAGAGCAATTGCATATTGAGAATACATTCCATCACTGTTCAGATAAAGTCCCTATGTCTGACACTATTCCATAAGTCCAATACTAGTCCATATATCCCTCTTCAGACCCACGCAGTCAAAGCAATGATGCCAAATGCACAAAGATTACAGGCCAGTGAGAGAGAAATCTTGTGGATCCAATGGTGGTGGAAGCATCTCAGCACTGGCCGGGGTCTCCATGTGGCTCCTCCAGGTCTCTGAGTGTCTCAACAGTAAGAAAGTCAAGCAGAGAGAGTGTGACTCACCTCCTGGAAGAAAGAGAGGAAGGTCCCAGAATCCTCATGAGAAGATCACACCCACAAGGAGGCATCGTATGGTTGTGACCCGATTGACAGGCTAGATTCCACCCCTACAGTTATTTGTCAAGTTGACATGAAATCATGTAACTACCACACCTTATAACTGTAGCATTCTAGGTTTACAAGGCAATCTTTGATGACTATTCACCAGCTTTACTTTGCTGATTTGGGCTTTGCATGATCAAGTTAGATATCAAATTGATAGGCTAATTCAATAATATTATTTTTGGAGCATCCAGATCTACTTTACAGACATCCTCTGGATACAATTGGGATGACAATGAAATATTTTCCGAGACTGATTTCTGGGCTTACCCGTGCTCTCATATAAGAAGCAGTCACTATTGCATTCATTCCGACTCATGGCAATTCGTGTGAGGAAGCGTGGAATTGCGTTTCATGGGGATTTCAGTGGCTGAGTTTTCCGACGTAAATAGCCAAATATTTCTTCTAAGAATCCCTTGGCAGACCTGAACCTCCAATCAGCAGCCTTGCCTGTTCACTGTTTGCACCACCTTGAGGAGGTACTCCTGAAACATACAGCACATGGAACACAATTCTACTGTGATGTACAGGGAGCCATCATGAACAGCAACTGGTTCTTTGTTTAACCATATATTAAAGGACTGTGGTGGGTCTGCACCATATTAAGGAGATGATAAACAATATAAAACTAAGGATTAGGACTCTTTCCATTTTTTCCATTCCGTTGCTCCGAGTGTATGCCGCCAAGGTGTCTGCTACCGTTCTAGCCATCAAATTCAGTCTCAAAGAAAACAGAGAAGAAAGGGAACAGCCAACAATGTCCATCCATTTACTCTGGAAAATAAAAGTCTTCCACAAGCCCCGAGCCATGTCCTGCTTATAATTTACTAGCCCAAACTGTGCTTGCTGAAGTTGAGGAGGACTTGAAACCCTTGCTGATGAAGGTCAATAACTAATTTGTGTTTTCACATCAAGGTACATAAACCCACAGGCTCAGAGTCACTAAGTAAAGCTTTGGGAACTATAAACCAGATACCAGGTGAAGTCACATCATTGGAAAGGGCATAGCACGCTTTGTCTGCCTTCTCTCATCCACCCAGTTCTGGCTTTGCCATTCTTGTGTGGCTTCAAGCAAATCCCTTCCTTGCCTCAAGACTCAGTTTCCCCATCAGTAAAATGAGGAGTTTATACAAAAGGAAGTATTAAGTCTCTTTGAGTATCACCTTTCACTAAACCTGTTTGTCAATTATAGGCTGACATTTAAAAAAGAAAAGGGAGAGTGTTTGTGAAATAGGCAGAGACTATTTTAGACACTGTTAAAACATTTAATTCAAATAATATCAGGTAGAATGTATTTAAAAGAGCTTCACTTCACTTAACATTTGTTAAGATGGAGTGAGAAGCTTTAAAATAAAAAACAGGTACAATTAGATAATGGGAGTTGCATAACCAGAAACCAAAGATGAAATGTAAATGCAAAAAGGGCTGCACTTTGTACTGAGTAATGCAAACCTGCCGTCAAGTGTTTGGAAACTTCTAGATTCTGGCATGACAAGTTCCAGAGCAATAGCTTCAAAAGAAACTCTCCCTGGGGTGCTGTTAAAGAACCAGCCCCCAAATGAAAGAGATGCTTCCCTGGGCACCGTGGCTCCCCTGAAAGGCCTTGCCAAGTTTTCCGCATCTTCACAGCCTTTCTGTCCTCAGCGTGGGGAATGGGTGACTGGGAGGTCCGGCCGGAGACTCCGGGTCTCTCCCTCTCAACATAAAAATGCTAATGTGGTTGTGTCAGAACCTGTGATTAATGCTTTGCAGGTCTGATCTCTAGGCCTCAGTTTCTCCATGCAAAATGGGCAAGAATAGTCTTTGCCTCATTCCCTAACGAAAACTAATTAGGACCTTTATCAGCACGAGTCCCTAGAGGAACCTCTCTGCACTAGGCGCATTTCAAAAGAGCTGCTTCTAAGAAGAAAGGAGATCCTAAATATAGAGAGCCTAAGCCTAAGCCTACTCAGTATTTGGAAGCTTTTTAATATTATTTCATTGTATTCAAATTTTTTTTTTATAGTTGAGTCTCACAAAATCCTAATGGCCTGCTGCAGCGGCAGGCAGAATTCTAAGTCACCCCCCACTCCCAGGATTTTTCTGATCCCTGGTGTGCACACAGTAGCACTTGAGTGGAACAAATTGTTAAAGGCTCAGGTGTGACCTGAAAAGTTGGTGGTTTGGACACACTCAGAGGTGTCGTGGAAGAAAGTCTTGGCAATCTTTCAAATGATCAAAGCCATGGAATCCGTATGGAGCAGAGTTCTAACACGGGCTCACCATAAGTTGAAATCAACTGGATGATACTGGTTTTTGCTTTAGTGTACCAACACCTCCCAGTTATACAATCAAACATTCATCTGAAGAGATCTTAAGGTGTAATTGAGTTCTCAAATCAGTTAAAATAGGGAGATTCCCCAGCTAACCCTTTATATTTAGAACGAGAGGTTCCAGAAAGAACCTGACAGTCCAATGGTTAACTACTTAGCTGCCAACTGAAAGGTCCACAGTTCAAACCTACCAAGTAGCTCAATGGGAAAAGTCCTGCTGGTGATGTGCTCCTATAGACATTGTATTGCTATTGGCTGCCACCAAGTTAACGCCAACTCACAGAGACCCGATGGACAGCAGAAGGAAGCCTGGTCGGACCCTGTGCCACCTGTGCAATAAGTGCCCTTATTGCAGTCACTTTGCCCATTCATCTTGTTGAGGGTCTTCCTCTGCTACACTAAGCCTCCACTTGACCAAGCATAATGTCCTCTTCCACGGACGGATCCCTCCAGATCACATGTTCAGAGTTTACGAGATGGAGTCTCACCATCTTCCCTTCTCAGGAGGATTCTGGCTGTGTTTCCTCCGAGTAAGACTTGTTTGTTCTTCTGACAGTCCATGCCATTTTTAATACTTCTCGAAAACACCCAAATTTAAATGGATCACTTCTCCAGTTTTCTTTATTGATTGCCCTGCTTATGAGACTATTGGGAATATGATGGCTCCATACACCCCAGTCCACAAAATCAGATTTTTGCTTTTAAACCTTTAAGGAGGTCTTGTACTCAACTAGGGCAACTTGACATAGTTGCTGTATATGTTGTTGAAAAAGGATGCTTACCCTGAAGGCATTGGTCTTGCCAAACTTTACCATGTGATCTCCAGCTTTGATTCTATCACCATACTCATATTTTCCACCTGCCATTTGTTTCAGACTGTAGCATTCCAGTTACCAGTAGTAATCAATGCCACTTGATTTCATATTTGGTCACGTTCACATTGAAGAAGTTAGTAGAATTAATTTTTCATCGTTGGCTATAGTGATTTCTGCATAAATTTGAATAGTAGTGGTATTAGTCAATCTTCCTTGTAGAGATGCATATAGTTTCTTATTACATGCAGAATTGTACTTCAAATGTTCTTGCTGACAGTGGATGGCTATTTACTTTGTCATGCCTGACATAGTAAATGATATGATTTTTTGGTTCAAAATGGCCAGTGCCCGTCCATTTTACCTCTCCATATCAGTCTTTATTCTTTTTTTTCCATTTTATTTGTAATGAATTATATGTACCAGATGTATGCTTTTAACATTCCATGCTCCAAATATTAAAGGATATTTGCAACGATTCCTTCTTATTTTAAGCTGTGGTCCATCGACAAAGGAAGGTCCTGAAAGCCTTACTTCAACTATGTCATTAAGGTTGATTCTACTTTGAGGTAGCAGCTCTTTCTTGGTCGTATTTTGAGTGCCTTCCAACCTAATGTGCTAAAATTCCTGCACTATATCAGACAATGCTCCACTTCTATTCAGAAGGTTTTCAATCCTTCAGAGGTGGACTGCTTATTCTGTCTGCCTAGTTTGTCCTAGTTAGGAAGTGTCACTAAAACCTGTCCACCATAGGTGACCCTGAAGTTATTTGAAATAAGGAAGGCATTTCAAACCAAAGCAAACCAAACTCTGCTACCGAGTAAATGCTGACTCATAGCAACCCCTTGCGACTATCAGAGACTGTAACTGTTTACAAGAGTAAAAAGCCCAGTATTTCTCCCATGGAGCTTCAGATGGTTTGGATCAGCTGGCCATGAAGATCGGCACAACACATGACCACTACACCCCCAGGGCTAACTGCAGGATGAAAACCACTGTGATTCAATACACTCACAGAGGAGTAGTAGATAGAAAAATCACAGCCTAAGAAGTTCGAAGATCAGATTGCTATGAGTCAAATCCATTTGATGGCACCTAACATCAGCAACAAATGGGGAGTCAGAGATGTGACAGATGAGAAAGATTGGACATAAAGGGAAATTGTCTTGCTGGTTTTAAAGATAGAGGAGTTTATGTGGCAATCGATGTAGGGCCCTTCATTTAGGAATTGAGAGTGCTCCCCCAATCCCAGTTCATATCCAGCAAGAGAAAGAAATCCTTAGTCTTGCAACAGAAAGGAACTGAATTATGCCAAGCATCTTATAAAATGGAAAGTGGACCCTCAGCTCCCAACGACATGAGCAGTACCCTCTGCTACCGTCTTGATTCCTGCCTTTGAGTTCCTAAGCAGAGAATTCATTGACCCTGTGCCCAGACTTTAGATGGATGAAGTTGTGAGCTTAGTAATATATGTTGGTTTCACCCACGAAAATATATATTTATAGTGTATATTTGAATATTTAAATATCTATTATGTGACTCTATATTTATAAACAAAAACACACAGAGAAATGCATACACTTACCTTGGGGCATTTCATCAGCTAGTGGAAGCTGCAGGGTTTGAACTCAAGCTTGGATGACTCCAAAGCTATGTTCTCAATGCCTTATACAGGTAAATTATGCAAATTCATATTTTATATTAAGCAAGAAATGGGCTTAAATATATCAAATTGCTAAGTGCAAGAATACAATGCACCTAGGTGTTGTGATGATTTGTAATAAACCCTGAGAACTGTGAGAAAAACGAGTTGCCTGAAAATAAATTAATTGCTTGGAAGTTACACAGCCCGTGTGAAACTCAACATAGAATATGATTAGAATGAACTTGAAAACGAGTAAGCTTGGCTTTGCCTCCTGGCTTAATTTAGAGATGAGTGGTGACATACAAATACCGAGAGGGTTTCTCTAGTTGCCAAATTCACTTGGCAAACGCTGAAAGCTATGAGGGGGTGAAGAACTTCTCCCCGAAGAAAGGGAATTTGACAAATGGAGCTTGGCGTGCAGGAACCAGAAGATGGGATATTGCGATGGTGTCTGCAGGGACGGGCACAGGGACCTCCTGACAAATCTACAGAGTGGGCATGCATGGGACTTGGTGTAATAATGTTTCCCTGTAAGGCCCAGCCTGTTGCTGTAAATAATCATCTTGTATGTCAGGGGGTTACTATTATCAGCCACTTCTAGGAGCACTTTACATGAACTTCCTCAAACGACCTGAAGAGACAGATACTGCGATGCTCTTTTACACCTGAGAGTCCTGAGCTAAGACTCAGTGTTGACTCAGGGGCTGCAGCCCAGGCAATCTGCCTGCAAGGCTGTGCTCTTGATGGCGGGGCACTTCCGCCTGCCAGGACCAGCTCTTCAGAGATGATAACGCTCCGGAAAATGCACGACTGTGTTATTGCTAAAGAAGGAAGGCATTTATAGCCGCAACACCATGTTAAAGTATGCATCCTATATTATCACGTATGTCAGAAGTTTATACATACACACACGAAATTCAAAATATTCATGGAAAACTTCCATTATGCTTTCATTCAATTTTCCCACCAACTTTTGAAGTTCCCTCCTATATATGAGGGTAAGTGAAAAAGAATTGCTCCCAAATTTGAGGAAACTTCTTGCTGTTATTATTAGTTGTTATTGAGATGGTTCATAGCCACCCTATGTAAAACAAAATGAAACATTGCCGGGTCCTGCATCATCCTCACAATTGTTTGAGTCCATTGTTGATAAACCTTAATTAAGCAAAAGTATAAAACTGTGATGCTATAGTTTCTGGACAAATCCCTCATCTACAGCTGTTTGCATCTCACGGCAGGGTTTGCCTCTCTCTGCTTCTCTCTCCGAGAGTTCTGTGCTCTTCAATTTACACCATATCCAAAATGTCAGTTTCGACATCTTCAGGGCACTCAATTCATGTTCCTTTTAAATGTTCTTTGTGTTTGGGAACAAAAAGAAGTTTGAAGGTGTAAAATCAGGCTTATTGGAGGTATGGAGGGTTTCCCGATGAAATTCTTAATGGACAGCCCTTGCTACCTTCTAAGACTGTGCAAGGTCCTTGTCAGGATGAAAAAGAAGCCGAATGTTCACTCACCACAACTCCTTTGGCCCTTTTTCCTCCGGTGCATTAAAAAATTTTTTGTAAACGTCTTCCTAAGAAGCCTGTAATCATCCTGTGTCCTTTGAGAAAGTCTATCAAGATCCCCTCTTTTGAGCCCCAAAAAACAGGCTCCATCATCTTCAGAACTAACCTCTCAACCTTGAATTGAACTGGCTCGGCAGATCCCCTCCTCAGAAGACCCTATTTTGATGTCACAGTTTTTTTTTGAAGTCTTCCTAATGAGACCAAGTGAGTGTGTGACTGAAAGGGCTTGCTTGCAGCCCTAGAAGCATGATGAAACACATTCTGTTTGGAATAAACCTGTGCATGTTTGAATTGGAACTTGGGTAGCAATACTTTTGCCTTGGCTTTGTATGGATGTATGCACACACACACACACACACACACACACACACACGAGAGGGTTTCAAAAGTCATGGAAATTTTTCTCTTAATTCCATTGTCCATGAATGTTTTGAAGCCCTCTGATGTTCATGGATGGATAAATATAGATAAATAGGTAGATAGGTAGATAGATGATAGATGATAGATAGATGATGATAGATAGATAGATAGATAGATAGATAGATAGATAGATAGATAGATAGACAGGTAGATAATCAATTAGCCATCTATAACTCTGGAGTATTTTGAAGGTCTGCATAAGGTTTTCAGTGGCTTCTTCCTCCGGAGTGGGGAGCTGCATCCTTCTCGGGTGTCTGTTCTTAGTCTGGAAGCTGCTCAGAAACTTGTTCACTCTGGGTGACCCTGTGGGCATTTGAAATACCACTGACATAGCTTCCAGCTTCACAGCAGCAGTCAAGCCTCCGCAGGACAACAAACTGATAAAGAAGTGGTGACAGATAGTGCAGTGTTTCCTTCCATTATGCACAGGGATGCCATGGCTTGGAGCCGACTCGCTGGCACCTAACCACAATATCCACCTCTGGAGTGGGCTAGTGATGGGCATTTGGTAGTGATCAAAGTTAAGGTGAAGTTTAGGTTATTTGAAATATTTCTATTGTTTTCCTAGAGTGTTTACAACTTGTTATAAAACAAGTCAAATGAGCAAAATAGCCCATGGTATAATGAAAGAAATTCACATATAGCTGCCATTCACTTTACACATCATTCTCGTTTGGATCCTCTCTCTTGCCTCCATACATGTGATTGCCACCCCACCACCCCAAATTTGATGCCTATCGACCCTGTGCATTTAAAATGTGTGCTTTAGTGTATATTCCAAATGATACTTGTATTGTTTTTACTTGGTTTTAATTTTGCATAAATAACATCACATCGCATTAATTATTCTGCAACTTGCTTTTACTTCTGACCGTTATGTGTGAAAATATATCAATATTGATATGTCTTCACTTGGTTTAGTTTAAGGAGGCCTTGAGGTGCAATTGTGAATCCCTTACCTGCCAACTAACAGCTCAGCAAGAGAACCCACAAACCACTCTGCAGGAGAAAGGCACGGGGTCTGCCCCTGGGAGCCCTATGCACGACAACTGTGGCGTATGCACTGGACTGCTAAGAGCAGTGCCAGCGGTTTGAAGCCACCAGTTACTCTGCAGGAGCAAGATGTGCTTCCTTATCCCACGAAGAGTCACAGTCTTGGAAACCCACAGGCGCAGTTCTACCCTACCCTGTGAGTCAGAGTGGAGTCCACGATAGTGAGTTTTTAAAATAATTGTTACAGCATTGTGTGCATCTTTACCACGTGGCGCGGTGGTACTCAAACCTAGAGTACATAAGAAACCCCACAATTTCAGATCTCTGATGATCACATCATACTTGTTCATTACTGCTAATCTAATTTTGTTAACCTAAATAATGTGCTCATGCTCAGGTAAATCTAAAAAAGAAAGGAAGCGAGGGAAGGAGTTGAGAGAGATTGGGAGGGGAAAGAAGAGAGAGAAAAGAAACCAGGATGGTGCTGAAGCTTGGGTGCAACTACAGGCTTTGGATAGGGTCAAACCTGGAAGACCAAGTGAAGGTTTAGGAGTCCCTGCATGGTGTAAACAGTTAAGTACTCAGTTGCTAGACTAAGTACTGGATTGAGTCCAGAGATGTCTTAGAGGAAAGACCTGGAGATCTACTTCTGGGAATTTGGCCTTTGAGACCCAGAGCTACTGGAATACCAGGGAATGCTCTGAGCCAGCATTTAATTGATGGCTACTGGTGGTGACTGTGGTGGTGGTGCTGACAGTGGACTGCTCAGGCCTTCTTTTACAAAAGCCAATGCCAGCTTCAAACTTGGAGCTCGAGAGGAGCATGTGGTGGCAGAGGAAGGCAGAGGGAGGGAAACAGAGGTGAAGCACACCGAAAAACTTCTTTCTTGACTGGACTGTAGTTCAACCATGTAGTCAGGCAGCCATGTTATCTACAGGGGGGTTGGCGCATTCTCTAGAGTGCTTGGGGGTTCACTCTCATGTGGACTCTCATGTGCTAAAAGCTAAATAAAGCCCATTTCCTCATGAGACGCTATAATCAGCTCTATTATGAGGACATTTCATCAGCAAAAAAGCCAGGATATTATTTTTCACATGGTGATTCATGTGAAAATGAATTCTGTGGTGGGTGGAAACGACTTAATGTAGAATGTCAAAGACAAATGATTTCCCCAAGAACATAAGAAGTGCCATATATTACAGGACAAATGGTCCACCAAGCCCACTTGCATTTAATCAACCCTTGCAATGGCCATGTATTGGTGCCAAGGTGGATCTCCATGATGTCAGTTTTTAAGGACTAGGAAGTCAGGTGGTTACAGTTTCTGGCACAGCTTCATGTAGGTATGGACTCTGTAGGTAGACAAATAAGCATCTGTGAATGAAAAATTCACAGAATCTGGGTTTCCTTGCCTGAAAGTGTCAATTCTAACCATAGCCCCGAGTTCTCTGATTTATGTGGCTTATGTAGGGATAACCAGAAAAGGTTTTTAAAACTGAAGGCTCAATTCCAATGCTAATTTTCAAAATCTGTGTGTGTGTGCATGCATGTACATAGGCTTTCATACTACATAGACATCCTTCAGAATACTGGGTAGTACAAACTGTTAATCACTTAGCTACTAAACAAAAGGTTCAGGGTTCAAGTTCACCCAGAAGTGCCTTAGAAGAAAGGGCTGGTGTGTTAGGTCGGGTTGACTAGAGAAACAAATCCAGTGACACTCATATATGTGTAAGAGAGAGCTTTAGATCAAGAGGTCATTGTGTATCAGAAAACATCCCATCCCAGTCCAACTCAAGTCCGTAAGTCCATAAGTCCCTCTCCAAACTCACGAAGCCACATGCAGTAATGCAGAATGCAGGAACATCACCAGCCACAGGATGCAAGGTCCCCTGGATCCAGTGGCAGTGGATGCCTCTCCAGGGCTCTTGCAGTTTTCAGCGGGGCTCATCAACAGGAAGGTGTAAGCAGAGAGACTGGGGGAGTTTCCTAGGACCCTCCTTATGAGAAGGCCACACCCATAAGGAGGTAACATCAGTCTGTGACCTGATTGACAGGCTAGCCTCCACCTCTACATTTTAAGTATCAAGTTGAAATGAAATTCTGAAAGTACCACAGCTGGCTACCCATTTCTGAAAATCTAGCCATTGAAAACCACATGAAGTACAGCTTTCTTATGACACATGAGGAGTTGCCCTGGACTTTCATGTCATAGAACCCCCTTATCTACTGGATAGTGTTTCACAGATTGGCAGTAGCAACCCAGCACCTCTGAGCCTTTTGATCTCTAAGCTGAACCCCTCATTTCTTCAAAGGTTCTGTTTCTGATGCAGGGGCTAATTCGAGAACCTTCTGTTTAAGTAGGTCCAACTATGTCAGAGTAATCCTGATCTAAAATAATCTCCAGGAATCCCTAGAGTACACTTAGGACCTGTGTGACAGGTACATGCTCATGTGCTTAAGATGGAGCCTGACCTACGGGAAGGAGATGATGAACAATGAGAGAATGTTAGAATCCTCCGTTTGAACATCCGGAGAGAAGCAAGTAATTGTTGCCGTTTGGAGTACGACAGGATTGAGCCTTAGATATAGGAAAGAGTGGAATTGGAGAGTGGAATTTGTGAAAGTGGGACTATGGGGAATAAGAATGGCTGATTCTGACAAGTTCAAGATTTGAACAATTCCGTGAGTAATTTAGGAATTACGGAGCTCAACTCCCTGGAGGAGGGTAGGTTAAGGAACTTATAACTCTTGAAAGAGTTGTCAGAATTATTTTACAAGGTAAGCTTTTACATTCATCTATATTCCAGACTCTATTTTAACTGTTAGTTTATCTCCATAACTGATACCGTGTGTTATTAAATCTTCTCTAGTATTTTGAAACATTCATCCTAGTACATCAGAGGGGGTGAAAAGCTCAGGTCCTAGAGTCAGGAAGACCTGGATTTGAAAGCTGAACCTTCTACTTAGGTGCTTTGTAACGTTGGGCATGTCACTTCCGATATGTGAGCCATTTCTCTGTGGGTCAATTAGGGATCGCAGTGACACCTGCCTCCATGGACATACTGCGATGATCAAATGAGTTAATACACGAAAAGAGCAGCACTTTCCTGACACAGAGGAACCCTCATTAAATGACAATAATCACTCTTGATTGAATTATTATTAAAGCAGAGAGGCCAAAGGGGCCTCTTTGGAAAGCTGCCATAGACAACCCTAGGGAAAACCCTTATTACGCTAGCACATATTTTCAAGTTAACCACAAAATATTTTACTATTTTACTGTTTCTCAGCTATTTAAACACATGGAAGGATTTTCATTTATTAGTTTGATGAATAACACACTCCCTCCCACCCTTGCACCATGTGAAAATGCTACAAATTTGATTTATAAAGATTGTCAAATTAGATATTCACTGAGTAATGAAATACGGCTTTCTCCGAAAGATGTGTGTGGCAGCTGCTAAGACTCCCTCGGGGCTGCGAATGAGAGACACTCATCTCAAGTCTCCTGATAGGACAGGAGCGCACAGCACGGTCTCTGCGGCTGCTTTCCTATTTCCAACCGCTGACCTTCACTAGCCAGGGTGCTTGCGAGAGAGGAGTACAGAAGATCAGAGGCATATATCTGCCCCGAACAGTTCAAACTTTGTCAGTGGATCCCGCTGTGCTGCAGGCTGGATCTGGTTTCCAAAATTTTCTGAATTTTTGTTTGTATGGTTTTCTTGGTGTTGTTGGCTCATATGACAGTGTATCTCAGAAGTGGTATGTCAATGGGGGTCACCCCCTTGCTGCTGTGTTATATGTGTGTCCATTTTTTGGTATATGCAACCTTAGACTGATGAACCTCGAGGGACACCAAGTAGAAAAAGGGGTTCAGGAGAGGGAAGTACAGTGGTGGAGGTGGGGCAAAAGGGAGATGCTGTCAAGGATAAATTACAATATGAGAAGGGAGATGTAGACGGGTCCATGTAGAGAAAGAATGTTTGGAAACTGATTGTCGTAGCAACTGTGCATTCTACTTGACGTGATTGAAATTTGGAATGATGTAACCATTAAATCCCAACGAATAGTAAAAAAAGGCCTCTCTCAGACGTTTTCCCAATGCGATATGCTATTTGATTTCTTACCTCTTGTGTCCTTGGCCGGTTGACTGTGGATCCAAGAAGATGAAACCCTGGACCCCTTCCATCTTCCTTTCTTTTTTATCGCGATGGTGCTCATTGGTCCAGGTCTGAGGCTATTGGTTTTGTTTATGTAGGGTGAATAGTATGGCCAATGTCTCTGCAATTTCAGTGTATCCGCATCATCCCTTAACTGGAATATAAAGTTGCAACAAAAGGCAAATAATTGATAATAAAATACTATATGCTTGAAAATATAAATGGTGAGGCTCAGCCACAGTAGAAAGTATAATCAAGTCGGCATCTAGGCGCATTTGTAAAATAAATAACCATGGATGAAATGACAATTCTCGGAGTCTCACACAGGTGTGTGTTTAGGTGGACCTCCTGTACCTTGAGTGGTATTGCTGTTGATGATATAATGTGGAGGTTTATTCTGAGTAACACAAACACCTGGTCTTCCCTCCATTGCAAATTATGCAAGAAAATACTTTGAGTTTGTATGGAAATGGAGTTAGGGTCTAGGTTAAATAATTACCAACTAGTTTTTTCACTTATTAAGGAACAGAGAAGACTTTCTAGAATGTATAGATGGAATGGCATTAAATTTACTTATTTTTCATAAAGGCCTGTTTTATATTGTAATGTATCCCCCTCTCCGCTCTTTTGCTCAGTACCTATGGCTCTTCCCACTCATAAGTATAACCCTATACCCCACAAATATCTCAAACAGCCTCTTGGAGGTGATTTGACCTCCACAGACAACCACTGGGTCACTGTAGATCTCCATAGACTCAATGGCCGTAAGCTTGAGTTTTAGGAGCTTTTGTGGTGCAGTGGGTATGACTTGGGCTGCTAATCTCAAGTTTGGGAGTTCGGAAACATCAGCCAGTTCCTCAGGAGAAAGACTGAGCTTTCTATTCCTCCAAAATAAATGACAGTCTCAGAAACCCACAAGGGCAATTCTACCCTCCCTTTAGGATCACTAATAGTTGACATTGACTTAGTGGCAGTGAGTTTGAGAACCATAATCTAGATAGCTTGACTGGAGCAAATGCAAGGAAACAGTTTTTGAATTAAGGGACATCTTTCAAAAAAAAATCTACTATTGTTTCTATGACCTTTGCACTCCAGACATACTAACCTAGAAATATGATCGTGTCACTCCAATGCCGGTATTTTGAGAACTAATTTGTCATTACTTAGTGAATTAGTGAATTAGTAATAAAGATTTAAATATTTAGCACACCTCCAACACCTGACTCTTGTCAACTGATATGCCTCCCTCCCTCGCTCTTTGCACTCCAGCTACAATGGTCTTCTTTGAGTTTCTGGAATAAGTCAGGTCCTTCTCACTGCTGCACGTCTCACTCCCTCATCATTACCCAGCCCTCCTGTTACCTCCTATAGCCCCTACAAATCTCAACACCTGTGTCACTTCCTTAGCAAAGTGAGTCCTGGTCTATCACTAGGGTCAATGCCACTGTGCACATTCAGTACAGCTGTAACTTACTAAAAAATATGTGGCCATTTGATTCATGCCTGTGTCCTCTAGTAGCCTTTGAGTTCCATAAGGAAAGGAACCATGCCTCCTTTCTTATCTCAGTGTCTGAAATGGAACATATTCTCAATTATTGTGATAAGTGCATATACACATAGTTGAATGGATTAAGGAGTGACTAAATGGGCAAATGAAGAAACAGGTCTATGGCTAAGCTGATATTCCTTGCCTATACCTCTTTTGGTGTCAAGTAATTTGTTTTCTGGTTGGAGCAGAGCTCCCATCTGCTTGGAGAAATTAACGTTCTTAGTTATGACCTATTTGACAAGAGCACCAAGTTAACCTTCTCTTCTAGAAGAAAGAAAGGGTTAAGGGTGTGTATGGAATATGAGAGAAGACAGGATTCACAGGGAAGGATGCAGCCATGTCATATTGAGCAAATGATACATAAACTATATTCTTATGGCTACAAATTCCAATAATATCACAAATATATTGTTCCATCAACCTCTACTTCCCTGTCCCCAAGTATTTGTGACCAAAAATTATTATGGACACAATAAGTGATTGTACATATCATCTACTTGTCTATCTATCCATTCCCAAATTGATTATAACACATGGCAATTCAATGTGTTACAGAGTATAATTATTCCATAGAGTAGGCTTGGCTCTAATCTTTCTTTTGTTTAAGAACCCCTTTATTGAGATATCAGTTACACACCACACAGTTTCACTGATTTAAAAGCACATATTTCAAAGATTTTTAGTACATTCACAGAGTTCTATGTTGATATGTTTTTTTAATTAACCATTTTATTGGGGAGCTCTTTTTTAAAATTATTTTATTGGGGGCTTGTACAATTATCATCACAATTCATGCATCCTTCCATTGTGTCAAGCACATCTGCACATTTGTTGCCCTCATCAGCTGTAATCTTTTATAGGTGTTGATTCCTAGGCCTTTCTTCCACGGGCTGATGGCTAGATTTGAACTTACCAATATTTAGGCCAGTAGTCAAGTGGAAAACATTTGCATCCCTAAGAGACATAGATGTTGTTATCAGGTTCTGGCATTGGTTCTGGCTTCATGTGACTCCATGTGACAGAATAAAACCGCCCTACAGGGATTTCTCTTCTGATAACATGTCCAAGGTGCAGGAGTCAAAGTCTTGCCATCCTCACTTCTAAGGAGCATTCTGGTTGTACTTCTTCCCAGACAGATATGTTTGTTCTTCTGGCAGTCCATGTTATTGTCAGTATTCTTTGCCAACAGCATACTTCAAATTCAGCAGTTCTGCTGTGGCCTTCCTTATTCACTGTTCAGCTTCCACATGCATGTGAGGCGATTGTCCCATGGCATGGGTCAGACACACCTTAGTCGTCCAAGATGCTGAGAGAGCAGTCCCTTAAAAAGAACGCCATGGCAAAGCGGAGGGCCAGCAAAAGAAGAGGAAGACTGTGGGGGTGATGGATTGAACAGCGGCTGCAATTATGGGCTCGTGAGGACGGGTCAGGACACAACAATGGTGATTCCTTCGCTTGTGCATGGGGTTGCTATGAGTCAGAACCAACTCAACGGCACCGAGCACTACAGACTTTCCCAGCCTGTAAGCTTCTTGGGAGCAGGTCTTTAGCCATGAGATTGCCTGGTCATTCTCTCGTGGAGACCGAGTTAAGCAGGAGACAGGATTGAACAGAGGACCTTTCCCTTATCATTCAATTGCTTAATCACAGTGTTACCAGAGCTCTTTTCAGGAACATTGAGGATGCTTCAAGAAATTTGTGTAAGATCAGCATTAAAAGATACTGAAGTTTTTCCACGAACTTTTTGAAGCCCTGTGTTATAAATTACATACACATCTCTCTTTTCTTCTGGGGTTTTCTCAAAAATCAAATACTATTGTATGTGTTGGTCTACATCACTCTCTCTCTTATTTAATCATTTGTCTTGGAGATACTGTTTTATTGTCAATATGCATACACCCTTATTTTGAAAATAACATATTTCAGACATAACCAACAGTACTGAGAAAAATATAAAGAACACTTCATCTCTGTGCTTACAACTCTGCCTAAGATAATGAAATATTACCCCCAAAATCGAAATCTTTGTTGATCAGACAGTTGCTCTCCTGTTTTTCCTTGTTTATCAGGCAGTGCAAGCTCTTGGAATTCGACTATTACATAAAGTTCTCTGTTCATTCTTTCCAATATCTGCATAGTGTTTAAGGCCACTAAGGTGCCAGAGTTTAATTGATTACCCCTAGGGCAATGGATGTTTACACTGTGTGTATTAATTCTGACAAATTATGTAGTAAAATATACGTGTCTACATGAACCTTTGAACATGCAGCTAAGTATTTGAGTGTTTTTCTGGAATACGTATGTGGGTAAATATGTTAAAAAAAACTTTTTTCAAGATACTTCCACTTTCCATCCAGAAAGCTTTGCAGGCATGTCCTCCTGCAACTTGTCCATGTCCTCCCACAACTTTTCCTGAGAGTGCCCCTTTCAGCACATCCTTACCAACTCAAAAGACTGTCATTTTGGTTTTGTTTAAGTTATATCTTCCCAACAACTGTAAATGTGTATACCCTTAAGCCAGTGCATTGCCATTTGCAGAAAGGACATTCGATATTCTGCATGAGCAGGCAAGGCATAGTGTCTGACTTAGGTTTCAACGTCTAAGTTTTTTCTAGTTTGGGGTAGAGAATTTACCACAAGGGTCAAAGATTGAAGAGAAAAGTTTATTTCAAGAATCTAAGTTATAAGTTATGGATGCATGCAATTATTGTAATTGTATCACTAAAGAGCAGTGGCTAAATTTAGTGTGAATCTGTGCCTAATATATGTGAGCATTGAGCTCCTTAAAAAGTCTATTAAGAGCTTGCCACAAGATTCTCCTTCACGTTTGCATTCTGAAAATACCTAAGCTTCCCCAGCTGTGCTCCAAGTAGCCCCCACCCCAGCTCCAGCCCCATCTGTAGGATTTTCAGAAACAATCTAAAATAATTATTTCAGGATTGCATAAAAACTCCATTATGCAATTTTCCATCACGTTAGAATTTATCCTTTTAGTTGTTTTTATTCTCTCACCATTTTCTATACCCTGCATATTTTTACAGAACATAATAAGCTGCCATCATCAAAATTTTAGATCTTAAATTTCTAGAAAAAATGGTTTAGTATCCCATTTTTATAAATAAGCATTTTCAATTGCAAGTCAGAATGTTTAAAATGTAGTGGGAAAAGCGTTGGACTTGTAATCAGAATACCCTGTTTTAAGTCAGAGCTCCATCACTTAATAGTTACAAGATGTTAATTCTCTTAGCTCCTGGAGTCTCAGTCTTTCCTTCTAGAAGGGAAACCTCGTAATATTAGACTACAGGTGAGCCATGAAGATGGAGTGAGGTTAAGGCAGAAATTTTTCTCATGTAGGGATAGCCATTTGGTTGTTGGTAGGTGCCATCAAGCGGGCTCCGACTCAATGGCCCCCCATGTACGGCAGAACAACTGCTGTCTGGTTCTGCGCCACTCTCGCTGTCCTTACCACGGTCAAGCCCATTGCTGCAGCAAAGATGGAAGAGTGCATCATGTTGAAGGTCTTTCTTTTTTCTTTTTGCTGTCCCTCTATGCTTTCAAACATGATAACTTTCTTCAGGGAATGGTCCCTCCTGAGAACAAGAATCGCTAGTTATACCTATTCGTAAATTTAACCAGAACTACGTATTGCCATTATATTCATTCACATAGAGAAAATGGCAAACTGCCAGCAAGTTTGTGGCGTTTCTTTCCTAGTGGATGAAATGGTGACTGAAAAGGCAAGAACAGAAGAGAATGAAAAATGTCCCCTAAGAATAGCTGTCAAAGAACCAGTTTAGTGGAGCCGATAGCTGAACTGTCTGGTAGCTTTTGACAGTATTCCTGGATGATGTCTGCGGCAAGCCACGCAATCCATGTGGATATTGCTGAAGTGGTTTCTGAGTTATTTGTATTATTGCTGGACTTGCATTTCTTTCCACTGTCAGTTCTACATAATGAAGAAAGCTCTTTCTATGGTGAAATTTCGCTTATCATTCATGGTATAAGTGTACCTATTTCTAGCACCTGACTGGCATGTCACACATTGAACTGGGGGCTCTCTGACCCTCACGTTCCCTCTTGATTTCAAACACATATGGGGTTAGAGGTGCTCCTCCCAGACCCTCGGAATCTGTTTTCTTTGCCTGCAAGATGAAAAGGCAGCACCAAGAGATGGGTTCAATTACAAGACTGTGACTGATGGAGAGCGCGTGTTCTCGGGCATGCTCACCACATGCACCGTGCATCAGGATGAGAGGATGAGACCTGAAGTCCGCCAGCCCAGCCTGCCTCAGCACACGGACTCCTGTGCAGTATCCAGATATGTCAGCAGCCAGGTGTCCTTAGCCACTGCGATGAGGGAGAGCTCAGAACAATTCCAGGAAACCATTGCGTATTTCCAGATGCACTGAGCACTGTATTAGAGGGCTAATCTCTCTGTACCATCTCCAGCATTTGTCGCTTTCTATTTTTTTAAATTAGGCTGTCATTGTCGGTTGACGGTGATATCTCATCATTGCTTTAGAATCTCCCTGATCGTGAACATTTTTCACATGTTTGTTAGCCATTTGAATATCTTTTCAGATTAACTATCTAAAACTGTTATGCCCTTTGCCCACTTTTTTATTGAATCGTTTGTTTTTTTGGTTTCGTTTTATTTTTAAAATCATTTTGGGGCTCTTACAGCTCTTATAACATTCCATACATCAATTGTATCAAGCATATTTGTACATATGTTACCATCATCATTTCCAAAACATTTTCTACTTGAGCCCTTGGTATAAGCTACTCTCTTTTCAGCTCCCTCCCCTGGTTCCTGTGTATTTCATCCAAGTAAAATACAAGTGTATAGTTACTGTTTATGTTATTGAAAAAAGATATTCACAAGTCATTGGTCTTGCGAAATTCTACCAAAGTAGAATTGGCAGGACGTTGCTTCTATCATCTACATTTTCCAACTACTGATCTTTCTTTTTGTTTCCAACTTTTGCATTCAAATCACCAATAATTATCAGTGCATCTTGCTTGCATGTTTGATTAAGTTCAGACTGAAGAAGTTATTTTCAAACGTTCAGTTCCTTTATTGGCTTTAACGCAGTGGTTCTCAACCTGTAGGCCACAACCACTTTGGGGGTTGAATGACCCTTTCATAGGGTTTGCCCAGTTCATAACAGTAGCAAAATTACAATTATGAAGTAGCAACAAAAATAATTTTATGATTGGGTGTCACCACAACATGAGGGACTGCATTAAAGGGTCATGGCATTAGGAAGGTTGAGAACCACTGCTTTAATAATTGATTCATGAATCTGAATATTAGTCCTATAAACTGGTCTTCCATGTGTTGTTGTTGTTGTTGTTGTTGTTGTTGTTATGCGCTATTGAGTCAGCTCCCACTCGTATCAACCCCATGCACGATAGAAGAAAATGCCGCCCAGTGCCACATGATCCTCACAATTGTTATTGTGGTTGAGCCTATTGTGACAGCCATGGTGTCATCCGTCTTATCAAGGGTCTTCCTCTTTTTCATTGCCCTTCCACTTTACTAAGCATGATGTCCTTGGACAAACATTATATTTCAAAGTAGATCTTAGACTGCTCTTTCTGACCATTAGTGTGACATCATTCCTTTTTTTATCTGTCATTCCTGCCATAGGAGACCGTATAATTGTCCAACTTAAAATGGGTGATAACAGTCTATTTCAGGTAACTAGTGCTTAATATGTTACTTATGAATTCCATTTTATCTTTTATGAATTCCAGTATTTCTAGGTTCCTTTTTCATGCATTTCATGTTCAGATTATTAGCGGATGTTTGGAGCTATTTCTTTTTCATTCCTGCCACATACGCAAATGAACGTCCTAATTTATTAAGATCGACTGTATTTTCAGTAGGATCTCTGTATCAGCTTTGAGTGCCTTCCACCCTGAGGCTCTCATCTCTGGCACTATATTAAACAATGTTCTACTCCTAATCATGAAGTTTTCAGTGACTAATCCATTAGAAGTGGACAGCCTCTCTCTTCTTCTCGTTTATCTTACTCTATTGCTCCCCTGAAACCTGTTCCCCAGGAGTGACTGCTGGTATAGTTTCCAACAGCACGGTAAAAAGTAAGCCACTACAGTATGACAAATTCACAGATGATTAATGCCAGAGCAAAATAAACCTTCATTAACAAGCATTTAGGAACACGAAGCTATTGTTTCTTGACATAATTACAGCTACACAGCTACCCACTGCTGATAATGGTGTATTCATCTCTTCAACCCTTTCCCCAAAGAATGTTGCACCATGGATTTGTACCATGTCAAAATAGTATCCTTAAGGGACTCAACCTGTGGTCGTTTAAATGTTTCTTTGAGTTTGGGGAATAAAAAGAAGTTTGAAGGGAAAAGGTCAAGCACATAAGGTACATGGAATAATGTTTCCCATAAATTTTTTATAGAACAGCCCTTGGTATCTTTGAAAAATGAGCAGGTACACTGTCATGATTAAAAAATGTCCTCAGCACAAATTTCTTGATCTTTTCTCACCAGTGTAATTTTCAATTTTCTGAAATCTGAAATATCTTTCTCAATAAACACCAGAGATCAGCGTGTGTCCCTAAAGAAAACGTATCAAGGTTACCCCTTGGGAATCCCACAGCTTGTCCCAACCCTTTGAGCTGACCTCTGTGGCTTGAATTTAGCTAGCAAACAGATTCCCGTAGAAGCCAGTATTTCAATTGGACGTGTTTTTGAAAAAGCTTTCCAATAGACACAGTGCATTACTTAGAGAGCTTGTCTGCCGCCGTTCAAGATCTCAGAGACGTGTTACACATGCCTCGTTTGGAATAAGCCTGCGTATGTTCAATGCCCTGGTCAGTTGTTGTTTCAGGGTAACTAGCAAGTTTCTGACCACTGTGGGCTGTAAGGGTTCATAGAGAAGCCATTCCTGTATGCGAAGAGTTAAGCCACAAGTTTATTAAAGCAGAAGATCATTTCAAAAGACGTGAAGCAGGTTCTTCTCAGGAGGACACCTTAAGTAAGCATACATAAGACGCCATTTGCTCGGGAGGCAAATCTGTCCCCCCTTGAGAGTTGGGAAGGGATGTTTTCTCGGGGAATGCTTCTGTTTTTGAAAATGACACTTTCAAAAGGGAGAGGGCTACCACTCTGCAGATGCTCAAGCAACTTTCTAATTACTTCCTCAACTTGTTGTTAGGTCTCTTAATTTTATCTCAGCCCCAGCTCTGGGTCAGCATGCTTTCAGACATATGTCCAGGTACACGCTTGGATCATGATATTCACTAGAACCTGACTTCAAGGTTAAGGTCTTCACTCAGCAAGTGCTTACAGAGTCCTTTGTTCACCGATTGTTCTCACAGGGTCTTTTCTTCATTCCCTTAGCAGAAGCCCTTTTTGATCTACTGTTGTACATGTGTATGTGTCTCTTCACTATCCTTGGTCTAACTTCTTTTTAAATCCAACTGTATTAGCAACTTAATTCAAAATTGACATGCCATTTTAGTGACATGAGATGAAATGAATTATAAAAAGTTTTGTATACACACGGTACTAAGAATTTCATACTATATCACATTTTATACAAAAAAGAATATTTCACATATCATACAACAAAAATGAGTCAATGACTGAGTTGTTTCAGCAATCAATATAACATTCTATTGCTCTCCCATGAAGCAAAACTTGACTTTCACTACATTTGCTTTGAATGACTCCTAGTTCAGTTTTTTCTTGTTTTGTAATAAATACTGTAATTATAAATGAACAAATAAAAAATGTCATGTAAGAAAATGTAATGATTAGTAAATATCAAAGAAAATTACTATATTTTATTTTAGATAGATCTTCATCTCTAACATGTTGTAATTTAAAATATTTATTTCTATTCTTAGCTCTTACCGATGCTTCAATGATTCTGTCACAATTAAGATGCCGAACATAACCAAATTTGTGTAAGAGGGTGGAGATGTAGTGGAGACCCACAACCCACCATCAAGCTAATTGGACAGTCCCTCTCAGAA
This sequence comes from Echinops telfairi, assembly GCF_000313985.2. NCBI lineage: Eukaryota > Metazoa > Chordata > Mammalia > Afrosoricida > Tenrecidae > Echinops > Echinops telfairi. The sequence continues at coordinate 85,021,630 of NW_022111372.1, forward strand.
GGGCCACACAGGAGGGATGATACTCCAGGGTGCAGTGTAGCCCTGATGAAGCACATAACTATCCTCTTACTATAAGGGTTTTTATTTTACTTACCTCATTAATCATGTTAGACTTGCGTATGTTCATTCGTATAAGTAAGATCATGCAATACATGAAAGCCAAGATAGATAACCCTGTAGACACAGTAACAAGAGTAATGGTTCCCTGAGTGAACAGGAACTGAGGGTGGGAGAAGGAGTGAAGAAAGTACCGAAAGCATTGATGATTCTATAACCCCGAGGGGAGCGAACAACAGGATTGTATGCGAATGGATACATTAGAGGGTGTATGATGAGACAATCAATCAATCAATCAATAATAAGGGTTCCTGGGGGGGGGGAGGATGGGAGAAGGAGAGGATAAAGGGGAGCTGATATGAGGAGCTCAGAAGAAAGAAAAGGTTTGAGACTGACTGAGGTAGCAATTGAACAAGACTGCTTGATGTGATTGAACTATGGAATGTTATGATATCTGTGAGAGCTCCCAATAAAGTCGTTTTTTAAAAAGATGCTGAACAAGATCTACTTCCATACGTGATAAAATAAATAAGTAATGTCTCACTGCAATTGAGTGAGTGGATGCTAACTCATAAAGACCCTCACAGATAGTGTAGAACTGCCTCTGTGAGTTTCCGACACTATAACTCTTTACAGCAGTAGAACGCCCTGCCTCTCTCCAGCACAGTGGCTGGTTCATTTAAACTCGGATCACAGCCCAATTCATAACCATTATGCCAAATGCTTCAGAAGTATTGAAGCCAAAGATTTACTCGGAAGGTCTTGAATCTCTTTAAGGATGAACATGAGCAATCTGTTGTACAGTTTGTAATCATTACAATGAGGTACACTCAGAAAGCAATTTCAACATTGGGAAATACCTATTGCGTTGTATATCATATCATGGAATGATGCATTCCTACATACGTAAAATTTCTCTTTCCTGAATGTATAAACTTAATTCTCCTGTAGGAGTGAACATTTTGGACCTCTTTTCAAAAGTTTGTATTTAAATCATCAGTAAAAGACTGCACTCATTTCTTGGAGGCTTTCATGAATTCTCCATTAAATATAATCTATTTGAAATAACTTCAGACATTTATTTGCATGAAAAAGTCAGATGTGTCAACGATGGTGTCCTGTGTGTTTATGCAAAATCTATCTTTGGCCTCAATATTTCTGAAGCATTTGCACCATTTACTTATATCTTTCTAGCGTTCCTGCGATGATGAACTGTTAGTCTGTATTGGACAGTGTTTGTTTTGTTGCTCTAAAAATTTCAAAATCTAATTCTGCAAAAGGACAGGATGTGTGTGTGTTGGTGTGTGTTTGCTGTTAAAATACACACCCCAACCCTGAGTGCACCCTGACAGATGTGATATGCAACTGAACAATAGCTTTCAGAAAAAAAAATTGAAAGCCTTTAAGAATAGCTACTCCCTGCCCCACCCCTACAAAGAGTCATATGAAAAAACAATGCAATTTCAGTTACCCAGAGTTCCTGGATTTTGTCACTAGAATAATGCAAGAGCTTATCACTCAGATTACTGTAGGACACGGGGTGGTGTGGTGCTGGTGGATGTGATCTAGACAATTGTGTGACCTTAGGTTGTAATCTGACTCTAAAATAAGTACACCTTTTACACGTTACTACTGATTCCTGAGTTTATCATTTTGTTAAAACTTGCTCAAGGAGTGCCTCTTTTATGTAATAAGCCACCCTGGAATGAAACTAGTCTAAAAAAATGTATTGTTCTGTGTAGCTGCAGCTGCTTATGTGAAATAAATTCATTATCAATGACAGAAAAATAAATTTCAAAATCTTCTCTGAAATTATGTTAATTCTCTGGAAGATGTCTGCCTGTGTCTTTTTTTATTAATCATTCTATTGAGGAGCTCTTACAAATCTTATAACAATCCTTCATTCAATTGTTTTAAGCACACTTGTACATATGTTGCCATCAACATTTGCAAAATATTTTATTTCTACTTACCCCCTTGGTATCAGTTCCTCTTTTTTAGCCTCCCTTCCTCATGAATCCTTGATCAATTATATATTATTGTTATTTCATGTCTTACACTGTTTGTTGTCTCCCTTCAGCCACATTTCTGTTATTCATTCCCCTAGCGAATGCATCTTTAAATTAACTTCTAAATCATGAGGGGCTTAACTTGTCCAATTGCATTTTTGCAATATCTTTCACATAGCTAGCATAATTACATCCTTTAATGCTTGCAGTTTGTTGATAATATTTCCAAGTTTTCTTTTGATATCTCCTTTTTGTGAGCTGCGGTGGCATAGAGGTTGGGCCTTGGGCTGCTGACCACAAACCACCAGCTGTCCTCGTGTCCAAAGGTAGCATCTACAGACAAACTGAAAGGTCGAGCTAGACTTATTGCACTGATATAGTTGACTGGCTGGGATCACTTCTTAGGCTATTGGGAAATCTACACAAGTTGTTTTAGACCTCTACGATGGGTTGCCTTTTCTGTGTTACCATAGACATGCGACCTGCCAAGATGAATCAAACTGAGTAAGAAGTTCAAGTCAATGCCAAAAGTTACATTTTATGGGCCCTGAAAGACTGCATTTCTTCCTTGGGGAGACAGTCCTGTTCAGTGACTGCTGTGCAGGCAATAACACAACACGAAATGCCTCTTCAATATGGATGTTCTCCACTTATTTGTGCTTCCGGTGGTTGAGCTGATTTCGTGTTTACAGATCATATTCCGTTTCCTCCAATTGCTCAATCTGTCCCTCAAGAATCATATCATTTAATAACGTAATATTGGATAGTTTGAACACAAAATAATATGCAGAGCCATCAGTTGGAGACTGCAGGAGCCACTACTGAATTGTCACGATCAGCTTTGCACCTAGAAATATATTCTATGTAGAGAGTGTTATCTTTTTTTAAAAATCGTTTTATTAGGGGCTCATACGACTCATCTAATCCATACATACATCAGTTGTGTTAAGCACATTTGTACATTCATTGCCCTCATCATTCTCAAAACATTTGCTCTCCACTTAAGCCCCCGGCATCAGGTGCTCATTTCCCCCCCTCCCCCTCCCTCATGAGCCCTTGATAATTTAGAAGTAATTATTTTGTCATATCTTGCCCTGTCCGAGGTCTCCCTTCACCCACTTTTCTGTTGTCTGTCCCCCAGGGAGGAGGTCACATATAGATCCTTGTAATTGGATCTCTCTTTCCAACCCACTCTCCCTCTACCCTCCCAGTATCGCCACTCACACCACTGGTCCTGAAGGGATCATCTGCCCTGGATTCCCTATATTTCCAGTACCTATCTGTACCAGTGTACATCCTCTGGTCTAGCCAGACTTGCAAGGTAGAATTGGGATCATGATAGGAGGTGGGGGGGAGCAAGCATTTAGGAACTAGAGGAAAGTTGTGTTTTTCATCATTGTTACATCGCACCCTGACTGGCTCATCTCCTCCCTGAGACCCTTCTGCAAGGGGATCTCCAGTGGCCTACTAATGGGCTTTGGGTCTCTGCTCCGCACTCCCCCCATCATTCACTATGGTAAGATTTTTTGTTCTGATGATACCTTATACCTGATCCCTTCGACACCTTGTGATCGCACAGGCTGGTGTGCTTCTTCCATGTGGGCTTTGTTGCTTCTGAGCTAGATGGCCGCTGGTTTACCTTCAAGCCTTTAAGACCCCAGATGCTATACCTTTTGATAGCTGGGCACCATCAGCTTTCTTTACCACTTTTGCTTGTTCACCTGCTTTATCTTTAGTGGTTGTGTCGGGAAGGTGAGCAACATAGAATGCCAAATTAATAAAAGTATTCTTGCATTGAGGGAGTACTTGAGTGGAGGCCCAATATCCTTCTGCTACCTTAATACTAGACCTATAAATATAGGCACATAGATCTATTTCCCCATCCTCATATAAAAATATATTTGCATATGTACATGTCTTTATCTAGACCTCTATAAATGCCCTTTGCCTCCCACCTCTTTCCTCTACTTCCCTTGGCTTTCCTCCTGTCCCACTATCATGCTCAGTCCCCACCAGGGTTTTAGCAGTCCATCTTTTTTAATCATCCAGAAAATGTTTACATGAGTTTTCGAGTTGTCCACTGTGATCTTAATACTTACTTGGCCCTCATTTGATCAAAAAAATATTATTCCACAAAGTAATCTGTCCCAGTCTGCAACCAATCATGGGTCGGATGCAGAACTGAGCAGGATTTGCTCTGTCGTGCCTAAGGTCTCCAGCAGTCAGGGTGGACAGGACAGACTTAACAACAGCCATTTCAAAAGAAAAAAGGCAGCCACCAAAAATCCCATTGGCAGTTCAGTGTTGACACACATGGGACCCCCATGAGTCAATGGGAATGGTTTCTGTTTTGAACATTAAACCTATCACAGGGGGGTATCCAGTGGTGGTGAGTGGGGGTACCTCATGTCAGGAGTTCAAGAAGGAAAAGAACGTTTGGAAACGGATTGTGGTAGCCATTGTACAATCGTGCTTGATGTGATTGAACTGTGGAATGATATGATATCTGTGTTAGTTCCCAATGAAGTGGTTTGGGAAAAAAGAATGAATCAAATGTAGTTTTGAGTACAGTCTCCCTGAAGGAAGACGCAAGTCCAGTGCTGGTTGGGTCATCTCAGGCTAGTAAATTCACCTCTCTAAGTCTCGTCTTCCTAATCGACCAATGGGGGGTCCACAAATCTCATGGACGCAGTGGTTAGTTATGATAACATCTTAGTGATGGATCCAGCTCTGGCAGACGCCAGGTGTGGAATCACGTGTTACAGCTGCTCTTCGTGACGTGACCTCCTGAAGGGAAATCAGGAAAATGGATGCTCTATCCTGGCTTTCAGGGCTTTCCTCAATTCCTTCTTTCGTTTTGTGTGACTCGCAGCTCCAAGGAGGGTTTCGGGTCAGTGGAGAAGGTCTTGCTGCTCATGTTTCTCTCGGCGGTCATCTTGATGGCCATCCTGGGGAACCTGCTGGTGATGGTGGCTGTGTGCAGGGACCGGCAGCTCAGGTGAGCAGCACGGGGGAACCTGGGTGGCCTTCTGGGCTCTCTCCCTGGGGCATCAGGGTTTGAACACGTTCATCCAACTGGTAACTCTAGAGGAAACAAAATACATGCATGCTGGTAATTTTTGGTACATAGATCAGGAAAAAGGGAATCATAAAACTCTAGCATAATTGAAATTAATTATGTTTTTCATCTTTTCTTTTTCTACTTCTCTTTCTTTTTTTTAATGGTTGTCATACTATGTACATAGTTAAAAACACATTGACTCTAACCTACTGTATCAGTGGTTCAGAGAAGGGATAGCAAGATTTAAACCTGGATCTAAATTTTTCCACTTCAGCAGTCCAAACACCGGTTGAAATAAGAATCATTTGAAGAGCTTTTGAAAAGGACTAGTGTGTGGTATCAGTTTGTTCCATGAACTATGTGGGAGATGAGCCTGCGACCACCGAGTAGAAGAGCTGCGCGTAGATGCCATTTGTCACCCCGGCTCCCTGCCCTGGGACCCTCCTCAACCCAAGGGAGATGAATAGCAAGGGCCTTCTACAGAGCCAAACATGAAAGCCTGCCCTGGTAGCCGCTGCCCTGAATTGTGACTTCTAGCCTCCTACGTGGTGAAAGGATTAAGTCCTATTTGTCAAAACCAATGGGGATAAAAGGAAAGACTATTTGGAACATTTTGTTGTTGTGCACCATTGAGCCATTTTTAACAATACGAGACAGACTAGAACTACCTCCTAGTGTTTCCTAGGCTGTCCGTCACCTTTACAGAAAGAGACTCGATTAAATGCTCCGCTGCTAACCAAAATGGCCACAGTGCGAACACTAGCAGCTCCTTAGAAGAAAGCTGTGGCAGTCTGCTTCCACACAGAGTGAACAGCCCTGGGAACCCTGTGGGTAGTTCTATTCTATTATCGAGGCTCACTGTGGGGCTAAGGCAAGAGGCGGTAAGTTTGGCTTTGGGGAAGGTTCAACTTTATGGGAGCAGATCAGTAGCCCTTGCCTTCTGCAATGTTGCAAGGGAGCTAGAACCACACACCTTTTAGTTTGTGGTCAGTGGCTTTCCACTGCCCCACCAGGCCTCGTTATTTGGCACACACACACACACACACACACACACACACACACATATTTAATTACTCATTGTTTATTTGAAATTCAAACTTAAGATTGCATACTATGAAGCAGCCCTAAATTAGGGTGAGAACAAAGCATTCATGTTTATAATAATTCACCAGGTAGACCACACGCATGAAGCAAATGTTGCTACAAATAAGTGTGAAAGTGCCATTCTAACAAGTGACATGCATAAGAAGTCCATGGCCCTTTGTGAGAAGAGCATCTTGGGCAGTACTTGAGAGTCTTCAAACTGAGGACTGAAAGGGTGCCTGGAGTTTACTCACCTGGTGCATGCTTGCTGGATGTGCGGGCTGGGAAGAGCAAGCACCCTGTGTAAATGCCCTGCAATGGCGCAGCTTAGAGAAGACCAATGTATCCAACCAGCGGGGAGAAGAAAAGGGGGTTTGGGTACAACGTGTGTCTGGAGAAGTCACAAGGGACAGGATCATATAGGACCATATCAGCCACGTTGCAAAAGGGAAAACGGAATCTCATCAAATACATTACACATTTGCCTTTGCCTTTTCCTTCTTTCCCTCCTTTCTTACCTCTCTGTCCTCTTCTTTTATTCCTCCCGCCCCCCTTCCTGTTTCCTTCCTCCCTCTCCTTGACTTTCTCCTTCTACTTTTCTCTCACAGGAAGATTAAAACCAACTATTTCATTGTATCTCTTGCCTTTGCGGATCTGCTGGTTTCGGTGTTGGTGATGCCTTTTGGTGCCATCGAGCTGGTCCAAGACATCTGGATTTATGGGGAGATGTTTTGCCTCGTCCGCACATCTCTTGACGTCCTGCTCACCACAGCATCAATCTTTCACCTGTGCTGCATTTCGCTGGATAGGTAAGCGCAGAGCGATGGGGAGGGCGGGGCTGCACACGCGGCAGACAAGGTCCCGATGGAGACTGCGCAGTTTCATTCTTTCTTCTCTAATGCATTAAAAGAAATGACTCTTAGAACGGTCAATTCCATTATCGGTGCATTCACTCTCTGGCCTACGTGGTGGGTTCCCTTTAGGTCGGGCATTTCCTTGGGCACTACAGAAAAGAGACGGCTAAGATCTAGAACATGCCCCAAAGGCCAGCAGTCTAGCCTATCGCACATTTCTGAGTTCAATACCGATGCTATGACCAGAATTCTGGGGGATCCTAGTGGCAAGAGTAACATGCTTGCCTCCTCTGGAGCTGGAGCAGTTCGGAGAGATCTTCTTTACATTTGAACGCGCTCTCTACCGGGAAAGACATCGGTGTCACAATGCCCTGGTATGTGTGTTAGGTATGTGCATGTGATCGTGGCTAAGACAGGAGTGAGATGCTTAAAGAGCTAATATAAAAAGCCCAGTCATACCCTGTGTTTTGGACTAGGGCCTCGGTAGCTGATGCTTCCTGTTGCTTTTTCTCCATATCTGACATTGAGAAGCTGAAATGCTGCCATCGTCCTGCTATTTGCATTACGTTGGAAATGTAGGCTTCTCACTTGCATCGGCAGTTTTCATTTTCCAAGTCCTGCTCATTTGCATTCAATATGAAAGGCAGAATGCAAATTCAAAGTCAGATGATTATCCTAACATATGCTGCCATCAGTGTAGTCATATGAAAGGGACTGGATCCAAGAATAAAGTGCGGTGTGCAACTCCTGTATTATCAGAATTACCAGGGGAGGGTACCTCTTAATGTCAATCAAACAGGCTAGCAGATCTAGTAACTTCTCTAGCCTTAGCAAAGGTCACTGTCTGGTTAGTCAGGACTAGAAAAAGTAGCCGAATGCAATTCAGGATTGTGGTAGCTCTAAAATATGTACTTTTAAACCCTAAACACTGCCCAGAGAATTATTCCCAATGAAGGAGGACCCCAAGAACCATAACCAACCGAGGGAACAGCAAATCCATCCGCCATCTCGGAAAATATGTGCTCATAGACTGGAGCTGCAGAATTAATGGCCTGCTGTATTTAAATTGCACTTCTCTCCCTCCCTCTTCCGTTTGCTCTACCAAGAACACATGGTTGAATGTGCTTAAGTTAAATGAATGTATAATGAGACGACTACAGCTAGAGAAAACGACTTGAATACAATTTCACTGTTGGTTGGGAGCCAGCCCCCTCATGTATCATAGCTTTAATTTTGTGTTTGTTTGCAGTAATTTGGATTTACTACATGAAAGGACTCTTACGGCTGTCAGTGTTTACCAGTCTCACTGCCACCTAGTCGATTCCGACTCATAGCAGACCTAGAAGACAGAGTAGGACTGCCCCTGTGGGTTTCTAAGACGGAAACTCTTTATGGGAGTGTTGTTGCTATTGCTGCTCGGGGCCATCCAGTTGGCTCCAACCCATAATGACTCTATGCACAACAGAATGAAACACTGCCAGGTTTTGTGGCTATTGTTCCTATGTCTGAACCCATTGTTGTAGTTACTGTGCCAATTCATCTCATTGGGAGCCTTCGTCTTTTCTAGTGCCCCTACACTTTACCAAGTATAATGTCATTTGCCAGGGACTCATCTATTCTGAAAACATGTCCAAAGTATGTAAGACAAAGTCTTGCCATCCTTGCCCCTGAGGAGCACTCTGGCCGCACTTATTGTAAGACAGGTTGGTTCATCCTTTTAGCAGGCTGTGATACTTTCAATACTCTTTTCCAGCACCACAAATCCAATGTATCAATTCTTCTTCCGTCTTTCTTATTCAATGTCCAACTGTCTCATGTACATGGGTCAAATGAAAATACTTCAGGAGTAGGAAGCCTATCTTTCTCTCGCATTGAAGTTAAAGGGAGATGTTTCTGCTTGGTTTTGAACCAGGGACCTTAGGAGTGTGCGGCAAGCATGATAACCACTACACTATGTAATTATCAGCAATTTGGTTTCATCTCTCTAGAGAACCCTGTCTAACATACTATGGAAACCAGATAGCTGTTGCTGTATACTGTATGTAAATAAATACTACCACTTCCCCAAAATACAATGTACAGAAGGAGTCAATATACTATGGAAGTCTAGCACCATTTGCATGTAATCATTGTCAAAATTAATGGTGAGACTAAAGGTATAATAAGCAATGTAAAATTAAGCCAAGTAAGCACAGGCTTGCATATGTTTACTTCATGATCTGCCATGAACAGCATCACATGGGTTTCAATAATTAATATGTAAATGCAAGAAAGCCATGTTATCCATACTCATTGGGTAACCCATCCCCAATTATAGAGTTTGGAGAAGGCAAGATGTGGGTGGTCAGGGCAGCTAGAGGTAATCTTGAAGTTTAGGCAAAAGTAAATGAAGTGTAGTAGAAAATGTAGAATCATATCTTTCTGGCATGGAAAATTTACTTTGGGTATCTCTGAAAGGACTGAAAGTTTTCTTGGCAGGGATGACTCCAGAATTCCAGACTTATAGTCAAGTTCTTTGAGAGTCACTAAGTACATCTGAGTTGTAATGGGGAAATGTGAGTGGTCATTAACAACCATTTGTTTTAGAATTGAAGAGATTTTGTTTCAAATCCAGGAGCCCTGGTGGAGCAATGGATAGTGGTGAAGGTTAGAACCCACCAGGTGCTCTATGGGAGAAATACATGGCTGTCTGGCTCTATAAAGACTTAAAACCTTGGAAACCCTATATGCTAGTTCTCCTCTTTCTTCTAGGGTCACTGTGTTAGGCTGAGTTGTCCAGAGATACAAAACCAGTGACACTCGTGTGTGTGTGTGTGTGTGTGTGTGTGTGTGTGTGTGTTGTGTGTGTGTGTGTGTGTGTGTGTGGAGAGAGAGAGAGAGAGTTGTGTATGAAAAGGCAAATCTTACATCAAGAAGACATCTCGGCCCACTATATTTTAATTCCATAGGTCCAACATAAGCCTGAACGCTCTTCAGACTCCCATATCTGTCCACGATTGGCATAGAAAGGTGAAGACCAACATAGGAAGCTTACAGGCTGGTGGGTACAGAGTCACATGAATCCAAGTTCTATGGAAGCATGTAGACCACTGACAACTCTCAAGGTCAGGTGACCTCTATGTAGCTGCCCGGAGGCAGGCAGAGTGTTCCAAAAGGTCAGGAAGGTGAAGGGGTAAAAAAGAGCGGAGCAGTTCTCAGTTTCTCTACTATGAAAAGGCTACACCCCAAAGGGGGCATCACCAGGCTACCACCTGATTGACAGGTTGGACTCCACCCCTATCTCTACCCAGGTACCATCAAGTTGACAAAATCTAAGCACCATTGAAATCTAGTCTCGTGAATCAGAGTCAAATAGATAGCAATTAGTTTGATTTGGATTTCAAAGATCGACACAGCCCCTTTTTTGTTCTGAGAATGGCAACGTTGGTCAATTCAGGTGAAGTATACCAGTAATGCCTCATGGCACACCACGTTGTCAAGTTTTCAAATTCTGCACAGAGGTGCTGATCTTTCTCTCAAAACCTGAGCCTCCTCGGTGAATAGCTGCTCCCACAGCTGCATCAGCCAGAACAAGCTAATAATTCCTAACGACGGTCTTTCCTTAGCTCATACATCTAAATAATGACGAGTCCTATTGATTTTTCTTCCTAAGCAGCCGTTAGTCTGTTTCTCTCCACGCTGTAATTCTAGACCAAACTAATAGCATCTCCTGCATCAATCACTGCAGATATCCTTTCCTTGTTCTCTCCAAGCCTATTTTATTTCCATGCCCTCCGTGCTCCACATAAAATATCTCCTGGCCGTTTGAAAAATTTAACTCTGATCCTGTTGCTCCTTTGCTTACAACTTGTCAACAGCATTTGAGGACAAAGGTCAAACTATTGGCCTATGTTGTTGTTGCTAGGTGCTATTCAGTAGGCCCTGACTCACAGCTACTTTGTGTACAATAGAATGAAACACTGCCAGTTCTGCACCAGCATCACAACCATGGTTATCTTTGAGCCTATTGTTGCAACCCCTATGTCAATCCATTTCCTCGAGGGTCTCTCTCTTGTACACTAACCCTCTACTTCACCAAGCATGATGTCTATTTTCCGGGAATTAGTCTCTCCTGAGCAGATGTCCAAAGAACTTCAAACAGAATCTCCTGTCCTCCCTTGTAAGGGGTATTCTGGATGAACTTTTATGATTGATTTAGTTGTTCTTCTGGCACTGCATGGGACTTTCAATATTCTCCATCAACATTATAACTCAAGGTATAATCAATTCCTCTCTGGACTTCCTTAATAATTATGCAGCTTCCACATGCATCTTAAGTAAATGAAAATTCCTTAGCTTGGATCAGGTGTACCTTAGTCTTCAAAGTGACATCCTTGCTTTTTCACACTTTAAAAGAAGTCTTGGAAGATGAATTGCTCAATACAAGATTCTCTGTGATGACTGTCTGCTGCTTCCTTTGGTATTGGTTGTGAATACGAGATGAAATCCGTGACAAGATCAATCTTTTCTCCACTTATCATGAGGTTCTCTGTCGATCCAGTTGTGAGAAGTTTTTTATACTGAGTTATAATCCCTACTGAAGGTTGTTGTCTTTGATATTCCTTAGTATGAGACAAATCTTTTGACTTTCAGCAAGTAAGTTTGTGTCACCTGCATATCACAACTGGCCAATGAGTTTTCCCAGCATCCGGATGCCCTGTTCTTCTTCACGTAGTCCAGCTTCTCCAAGTATCTGCTCGCTTACAGATTGAATGAGCATGGTAAGACACAGCCTTGAAGCACGCCCTTCCTGCCTTTAACCCATACCTTCCCTTTTCTGTTTGACTGCCTCTTGGTGTATGTACACCTTCTGCATGAACATAATTAAGTGTTCAGGAAGTCTCATTCTTCGAAATGTTATCCACAGTTTGTTATGTGACTCCCACAGCCAAATGCCTTTGCATATTCAATAAAACACAGGTAAACATCTTTCTGAAATTCTCTGTTTTCAGGCAAGATTCACATATCAACAATTATATCTCTTGCCCATGTCCTCTTCTGTATCCAACCAGAATGTTGGCATCTCCCTGTCATGTACTGCTGCAACTGTTTTTTTTTTAATTCCTTTTACCAAATTTTTCTTTTTTTTTGTTTTTATTATTTTGTTTCATTATTTTTTTCTTTTTTTTGGCCCCTTTTTTTTGGAATAAGCACAAATATGGCCAGGTAGCTGTCTTCCGAATTTCTTGGCATATGAGTAAGTGCTGCCAATGGTGCATCAGCTTTTTGAAACATTTCAGTTGATATTCTGTCATTTCCTGGAGCCATGTTTTCAGTAAAGTCTTCAGTGCCATTTGGACTTCTTCCTTCAGTACTACCTGTCCATGCTAATATGTTACTACTTTAAATGGCTGAATGTCGACCAGTTCTTTTTGGTATAGTGACACTGGACATTCTTTCCATCACCTTTTCATGTTTTCTGCATCAAGGAGACCTGGAAGCCTATTGGGTTACATGTTGGTCTTCTAGCCTCAAGGTCAATAGTTTGAAACCACCAACTGCACCTTGGGAGCAAGATGAGGCTTTTTACTCGGGTAACAGCTGCAGTCTCAAAAATCCACAAGGAAGTCCTATTCTGTCCAACCGGCTGCTGAGTCAGAGTGGACTGGGTGGCAGTGAGCTTTTGTTTGCTTGCATCATTCAGTGTTGCTAATAGAATCCTGTAATACTGTAACTCACCTTTAGTTTTCTCTCCAGTTCTTTTGACTTGAGATGTGCTGCGTGCTTTCTTCCTTTTCAATTTTTCAGGTGTCTGCACATGTCATTATGTTTTACTCTTTCTTCTTGAGCTGCCTTTGATCTTTTTCTGTTGAGCTTTTTACTTCTTCATTTTTCCATTTGCTTAAGCGACTCCAATTCAATAGCACATTTTAGAGTCTCTTCTCATATCCCTGCCGATCTTTTCTTTCCTGACTCCTTAATAATCTTTTACTTTCTCCCTGTATGTTGTTTTTAAAATCTTTTATTAGGGGCTGGTACAACTCTTATCACAATCCAAACACCCATCCATTGTGTCAAGCACATTTGTATATTTGTTGCCATCCTTATTCTCAAAACATTTGCTTTCTCCTTGAGCCCTTGGCATGTATGACGTTCCTGATGTGAGTCCATAACTCCTCTGGTCTCTGGTCACTAGTGTTTGAGTATGTTAAATCTGTTCTTTAGCTGTTCTCTAAATTCAGGTGGGATATATTCAAAATGGCCCTGATATTATTTGGGATGATGATTTTGGGTTTCTCCATCATCTGGTAGTTCATGAATACAGTCATCATTTATGTTGCTGAAAAAGTTATTTCAGTTTTAAAGTCATCGGTCTTGCAAAATCCTATCATGAGATCTCCACCTTCATTTCTGTTTCCAAAACCATACTTCCCAACTACTGAGCCTTCTTCTTTGTTTCTAAGTTTTCCATCCCAATTCCCAGTAATTATTAATGCATCTTGCTTATGTGTTTCATCTATTTCACACTGAAAAAGTTGGCTCTAACTCCATCAAACTCACTCTTTGTAGAACTTAGTGCAGTTTGAGCTAAAATTAATTGTGCAATTTTCTATTAGATGCCTCTGTCTCTTGCAATGGAAATAATTTTATGGCTGTCGATAAGGGCAAGGTCCCTAACATCATAAGATTTGCATTCTTTTGTTTTATACTTTTTATTGTGAATCGGGTGAAGATTTACAGAAACACTCCGTTTTCCATTCACCAATTCATACACATTTTTGCATGTCATTATTTGCAATCTTCATAATGCATTATCAATGATCTTGCCTCCTCCTATGCTTCGCCTTTCTCTCCTAACCCTTTCTGTCTTCTGATCTTTTGTCCTTCAGCCAAAACTGCCCTTTTGCTCTCAAATCATTGATTATTCTCAGGAGTATATGCCTCCCTATTGTTATGGCTTCCCGTATAGCAGTGGTTCTCAACCTTCCTAATGCCGTGACCCTTTAATTCAGTTTCTCATGTTGTGGTGAACCCCAACCATAAAATTATTTTTGTAGCTATTTCATAACTGTAATTTTGCTACTGTTAAGAATCAGACGACCCCTGTGAAAGGGTCATCAGGCCCCCAAAGGGGTCATGACCCACAGGTTGAGAACTGCTGCTTTAGTCTTGTCTATTGTTAAGCTTAAAATTGAACCACAGGGTTGAATTCCATTCTCAACAGGAAGTATTATTAAGGGCTATAATTTCAGGTGCTCCCCCAGTGTGTATCAGACCAATCACCTGGTAATTTTATGATTTTAGATTTTGTTCCACAATTTTCTCCAACTCTATCCAGGAAGCTCTAGTGTGATGGATTTCAGAACAGTCAGTAGTGGTGGTTGAGTTCTATCTAGTTCTTTAGTCTCACGGTCATGGAAGCTGAGATTTTCCTGGTTCCTTACTTATTTGTGCTACTTTTTCCCCTCGTGCCTTTGCTTTCTTTCATTCTTCTTTGCTCTGGAGGGGGAGAGATGGGTAGTTGTACCTTTTGGAGTAATTTGTATTCTACTGGAGGCTGACAATTAGCCAGTCATTGCATAATTAGGTATTTGGTAAGCACTTAATGAACTAATGAAGTATGCAGTACAGGCTTTTTTTGAGCAGTCTTAAAATATCCTGCCTGTAACTTCCATTTAAGGGGCCCGGGTAGCGCCGTGCTTAATCACTTGACTACTAACCAAAAGGCAAGTGATTCAAACCCATCAGCTACTTCGGGAGAGAGATGTGGCAGGCTAGATCCATAAAGATTTCTAGTCTTAGAAACCATATAGGGCAGTTCAATTTTGTCCTGTGGGGTCACTGTAATTCAGAATCAATTTGACCGCAATAAGTTTCTCTTGGACCTGCAATTTCCTTCCCTTGTAGATGGCATCAAAGCTTTCACAAATTAGTTGTATTTGGATACTTTAGTTTGGTTTTCTTTTCCTTTGGAAGCCTGGGAAACTTGCTAAGTGTCTTCAGCATTCCTGGCCCAAGGCTGAGACCTTCATTGAACAGCAAGATCCACCCTGAACATTACTCGGCAGTGTTCAGGCTGGGAGAGTATGACTTCAGCTTTCTTCCTCTGTGGCTTTCTAGGCTAGCAGTTGGGGGGAGTGGATTGGGGCCAGAACACACAGTGAGTGTCCTCAGTGAGGTGCGGTGTCATCTCCAAACCTAGGATTGTCTGGCAATATGCTCTGTGCTCCACCTTCAATTGACAGAACGTACTGTGATGACTATACAAAGCAGTGATTCTCGGGAGGAATGCTGCCTTTGATTCGTGACTCTTATAAGAGTATGAAAGTCACAAATAATGTGTTCGTCTTAATTCTCCAATTATTATGCAACATCAGAAGCAAGAGATTTGATTTAAAGTCCAGGGAATTCTAAATCTATGGCTTTAGAATGTCAGTCATCTGCTGCTTCTCACTTTAGGATATTTCAGCCTTATGACTGAAAAGGAGTATCCCAACACTTGTAATCTTCAACAGTTGTGTTCAATGCTAAGTCAAGATCACTTAGTGGGGCTTCATATTGGGTCTTTCCAGTGTTGCCTATGAAGAATGGTGCACATCTCAAAAAGACAAACTCTAGAATTCAGGTATCCCTAGCATGCAGCTACGGTCACAAGGGCAGAACAGAAAGCTAAAAATGCACGATTTGGAGCACAATACAATGTTCATTCTACCATTTGAGCTCTGTGTAAGTCAAGCTAAGCATTATCCCCAAGGGCAGGCTAACCATCCGGATTTACCCTCCACACAGAAGTGAAATGACCTTTTCAGTGACAGACACATACCCACCTCCTCTGGTCATGAATTTCCATTGTAATTCTCTGAGCATCATTGTAGGTGTGTCTATTAACTTGGTGTGACATAGGGACAATGCTTTATGGCAGGAGCTATTTGGTGCTCTTCCTCTACTACCCCCCTTCCCCGCCCCCACTGAGGAATAAAAACGTGGCCCCAGCTGAGGTGAGGCCTCCTCTGAACATGGACGTTGTAAGATGTACAAATAAGGGAGCGATAAGTGGATCATAAGCATTTGACTGACTCACTTCCGCCTTGCTGGGAGACTGGATTAAAAGATCACCTGACCATTACTGTAAGGGTAAACACCAATACAAGCCAAGGGAACAAGTGTCTGTCTTTGTTTTGGTGTTTCTCTTTATAGTAGTGCTCTTATGCAATGACTGTCCTTCTTTGATGTACTAATTGGCTCAGCATGAGATTTTCCAAGTCTGTCTATTAGGAGGTGCTTCATGGTGCAAATCTTAAATGTTATTTCTTTGGGAGAAGACTGGTTGATTTTTCTTGATAAATCAATGTGGTCTAGGGATGACATGACATGGTGGCTGAGTAGAGGTAAGGCCCTGTGTGGTAGAGTGAAATTCCTTAATATGACTCTTTTACCCTTGTCCCATATGAGAGGTTGTATTCTTTCACCATACTTGTTCAATCTATGGCTGAGAAAATCATCAGAGAAGTTGGATTATATGAAGAAGAGTGTGGCATCAGGATTAGAGGAAGGCTTATTAACTACCTTCGGTATCCAAATGACACAACCCTGCTTGCTGAAAATGAGGAAGACTTGAAGCATTTGCTGATGAGGATCAAGAATTGCAGCCTGCACTGTGGATTACAACTCGATGTAAAAAATACTGAAATCTTCACAATTAGACCACTAGGTAGTATGGTAGTTACATAATCTGGTGTCAGTTTGGGACTTGAGAGGATTAAGAGTGAAGGGTGGAGTCGAGCCTGTCAATAGAGTTTAGCCAATGAAGCCTCTGTGTGGGCATGGCCTTCTCCTGAGAATTCTGGGAAATCTTCCTTGGAGATGGGAGAGACTCTCTGCTGACTCCCTGGGAGACATTGAAGTTGACAAGACACATGGAACTATGTAGTACCCTGAGCTGGAGAAGCCACTGGACCTACCCTGATGCAACCAGACCGCTGAAGCCTGAGAAGCCACATAGAGACCCCAGCCAGCGCTGAGATGTTTACAACGCCACTGGAGTCAAGGACTTTTTACCCACTGGCCTGTGATTGTCCTGCATTCGGCATCATTGCATGCGTTTCATGAGTCTGAAGAGGACTTTACAGATTGGTATAGGCTAATATTGGACTTATGGGCTTGGCCTGAACTGGGTTGGGATGCATTCTCAATGTTCAATTACTCTTTATATAAAACTCTATTTTATACCCATCTGAGTTTCCATGGATTTGTTTCTCTAGTCTACCCAGACTAACACAGGTAACATCATGATAAATGGAGAAAAGGTTATAGTTGTGAAGGATTTTGTCTTGTTTGGATCCACAGTCATTGATCATGGATATAGTAATCAAGAGATCAAATGCCACATTGCACTGGATAAATCTGCTGCACAAGACCTCTTTAAAGTATTGAAAAGCAAGGATATTACTGTAAGGACTAAGGTGTGCCTGACCCAAGCCAAGGTATTTTCAGTCACTTCATATGCATGTGATAGTTGGACATTGAGTAAAGAAGATTTAAAATAAGAATCAATATATTTGGACTTATGCTGCTGGTGAAGAATATTGAAAGTTCAATGGACTGCCAAAAGAACAATCAAATCTGCAGTCAGAAGTACAGCCAGAATGCTCCTTAGAGGCTCGGTCAATGATTCTTAGTCTCACGTATGTTGAGCCTGCTCAGAGAGCGCAGTACCTGGAGGAGGACACCGGAGTGAGGAAAGCAGCGGGGCAGCAGAAAAGAGGATGGCCCTCAACAAGCTAGATCAACCCAGTGGCTGTGTCGATGGAGTCAAGCATAAGAACAATTGTGGGGATGGCAAACCCCTGGTGGGGTTTCCTTCTTTCGTACATATGACCCCTTTGAGTTGAAACCAACTCAGTGGTACCTAACAACAACAACAACAACAACAACAACATTCAGTTCTCTGTCATTCCCACCAAGTTATTTGGTGAAACTATGCAAATAGGACCTATGTAGCATTGGTATAGGGGACTGGCTATACTGATGTGTCTTCTCAGAAGCAGAAACAGAGAGAACTCTCAGGACCTTCAAGAAAGAAGAACCACCAGTGGGTCATATTCCAGAGCTCTGCCTGGAGTGGCAGAGGCTGGACCAGAGGCACCAGACCCTGCAGTACAGTGATCCTGGGACAGAGCAAAGGAGCAGGCTGATCAGAGGGTGAGGCAGAGACCAGGAAACAGAACAGAGGAGCAGTGGGAAGACTGTGAGTTGGAGCAGCAGGTAGGCTTCCTCAACCCTGGACTGATGACTAAGGAGAGGTGTTGCTAGGGACTAGAAAGACAGTATCCTTAGTCGTTTCTGATCCAGGCTTGTGGTAACCTGGTAACTTCCCTCATAGACCCGCATAATTGTAAATATTGCCTATGAGCTCTGTGAGGCCATTGCAGAGGATTGCCGAACCAAGCAGAGAGGTAGAGTGTTGTGGAAGGAATGGTTGGTCTCAGAACAAGATAAAGAATGGTGAAGGGTGGAGACATGTCTGATCTCTGTCTCATGGCAATAGGTCTGGGTTGGTAAGGAGGTGGAATCTCCTTTGTCCTTGTAAAACCAGAGGAGTTCAGATACGGCCTTGGACCTTGTTCTTACAGTTCCTGGCAGCTTTGCCAGAAGCATGGGGATGGGAGATTTATGGTACCACTAGAAGAATGGGCATAAACTTTTCTTAAACTGATTGAAGGCCCCAGAGAGCTCTTAATGGCACTTCAATGATGAGACAGAGACATGTTATCCTCAGTGCCTCTATATGTTAGGCCCAAACCCCCTGACCCCAAAGGGCATCCCATGCCACACGTTTAGCCTTCTAACCATCAGGTACATTTTGGCTGTGCATGGTCTACTTTCTCCTACATTTGGCATTAGGGGAAAATCCCTTTTAAAAAAAAGTCACTTTCACTTCACTAGGGACACCCTGCTCAGTAGAATTGCAAGATTGCTCTTTGGCCCACTGAAGGAGGTGTCCCTCTCCTCTGGGCGTCCTCGTACCTTGAGGCATAGTGGCTGCAAAATCCTCGAGCACTTTCTCAGGCACAGATTGACTTGTAAAACATACAAATCCTACTGAAAGGTTGTCTATTTAATCTTGCACTGGAGATAAGTAGGTCTGCATTTCTTAATGATCTCCCAGCAGTGTAACTCAATGTTGTTAGGTAGAAATGAAACATGTCTGTCATTGTGAACTTGGTGTCACACGATCACGTTCCTTCTCCCAAAAGGATTGAAATCCATTTTCTGCCAGAAAACCATATTCTCCCCCTTACTTATTCTTTGAGGACAACTTCGTTTTTTGTATATAATTGTAATATTTTGGAGAGGGGTTTGGATATCACACTAAAGAATATAAACTCTGATTTTATTATACATTTCATTAGATATTTGTTGATGATGTACTAATTTGCAGAAGGTATTTTGGGCACTGGGAACATTCAGAACAGGTCCTGACTTAACCCGGTAGAGAGAGAATACATGTAGTAAACAGGTAATTACAGTAAAATTGGCAGCCAAAGTAGTTGTTGGAGCATGTGGCTGCAAAGCAAGTAAGCGTGCGTGGGAGGTAAGTATCTTCAGGGATCTACAGCAGGTCAAGGGAGAGAAGTAAGGGATAGGAATAGATGGTTCTGGGGAAGAATGTGTGCAAAGCCTTGGAGGTTTAGTCAGTGATATCTTAGCCACCATGGACTAAATCCTTAGCTTGGCATTCGGTGATTTCCCCAAGGTGTCCTGTTTTCCCTACTTCAGTTTCCACCCCTGAGTATGATGTAACTATGTCATTCACCTTGGCTTTCACTCCTTTTCTTTTCTGGTCAACACCACCCCTTCTTCAATACGTGGTAAGATGTGCCTTCTCCAGAATGATTGGCCAGGCTTCTTTCCCCAAAGCAGTTGGTTGTTTGTTCCTCAGAGCTTCCATTGAACTTTAAATACAAACATGTCAGCTATTACTCATCTTAAATGGCTTTTATGTGTCTTATTCTACACCAGACATCCCTTGAGAGCCTGTCTTTGTTTCATCCATCCTTGTGATGCTACCACAGCCACACAGTAGCATCTGTGGTCATGTTTGGCTGAACATGCAATGGTCTGGGATGTCATTTGTGGGTGTTCGGTATGACTTTGCTGTTAGTTTGTTTGCCTTCCGACAACTCACAACACGGTAAGGACTTCTGAGTGTGGCCTGTGGTGCAAGACAATTTGGATTCAATCTCAGTTTGATGAATTATCAATTGTTTGACCAATTGGGGGACTTATTTAATTTTTCTCTGGTTT
>NW_022111372.1:85043098-85051585 GCF_000313985.2 Echinops telfairi
TTTTTTTGTTTTGTTTTACCAACACTATAATTCAAATACATCAAGTTTTATGCAGTCTTCCTTATTCATTGTCCGACTTTCATATGCATATGAAGTGATTGAAAAGACAAGGCAATGGTCAAGCATACCTTGGCTTCAATGTAGCATCTTTGCTTTTTAATACCTTAAAGAGGTCTTAGGACGTAGATTGGCCCCAATGTAACACAATATGATTTTTTTAAAAAATCATTTAAAAAAAACAACTCATCACAATCCATGCATACATCCTTTGTCAAGCACATTTGTACATTTGTTGCCCTCATCATTCTCAAAAACATTTGCTTTCTCCTTGAGCCCTTGATATCAGCTCCTCATATTCCCTCCTCCCTCCCTGCTCCCCCTCCCTCACGAACCCTTGATAATTTATAAATTGTTATTATTTTGTCATATCTTATACTGTCCACATGTCCACTGCTTCCATGAGCATTGATTGTGGATATAATAAGTAAAATAAAATCCTTGATAACACCAATCTCTTCTCTATTTATCGTAATGTTGTGTATTGGTCCATTTGTGAGAATATTTGTTTTATTTTTGTTGACATGGAATCCATACTGCAGATGGGCTCTGGGATCTTCATCCACAAATGTCGTGTGTCCTTGCTTTCTGAAAGTAAGGTTTTCTCATCTGCATATCGCAGGTTGTTAATGAGCCTTCCTAGATTCCTGAAGCCGCATTCTCCTTCATATAGTTCAGCTTCTCTGAGTATTTGTTCAGCATACAGTTTGAATAAATATAGTGAAAGGATACAACCCTAATGTACACTTTTCCTGACTGGAAATCATGCAGTCTGGGTAGAAAGGGGGAACTGATTACAAGGATCTACATCTAACCCTCTCCCTGGGGAACGGACAACAGAAAAGTGGGTGAAGGGAGACATCAGACAGTGTAAGATATGACAAAATAATAATAATTTATAAATTTTCAAGGGTTCATGGGGGGGAGGGGAAAATAAGGAGCTGATACCAAGGGCTCAAGTAGAAAGCAAATGTTTTGAGAATGATGAGGACAACAAATGTACAAATGTGCTTGACATGATGGGTGTGTGTATGGCTTGTGATAAGAGTCGTATGAGTCCCCAATAAAACGATTTTTAAAAAAAAGTCATACAGTCTTTCCTTGTTCTGCTTAAAAGACTGCCTCTTGGTCGGTGCCCGATTCTGCATAAGCACAATTAAATATCCTAGAATTTCCATTCTTCAAAGTGTTATCCATAGTTTGTTATGATCCAGGCAGTGAAATGTTATGATCCAGCATAGCCAGTAAGACACCAGCAAACACGCTTCTGGTATTCTCTGCTTTCAACTAAGAACTGTCTGACATTGGCAGTCATCTCTGGCATTCCACAGCCTTCTCTCATTTGGATTTGAACTCCGGCAGCGTCTTCTTGATGTACTCCTGCAACCAGTTTTCAATTATCTTCAGAAAAATGTCCCTTGTATCCTGATGTTGTTTGATAATTTCCACACTTGGTTTGATCACCTTTCTTTGGAATAGGAATAAATACAGGTCTCTTTGAGATAGCAGCCATCTTCCAAATTGCTTGGCAGAGACAAGTGGGTGTTCCCAGAACTGCATTCATTGGTGGAAGCCTGTCCATTGGTGTTCTTTGACTTCCTGGAGCTTTGTTTATCTCTCACGCCTTCATTGCAGGTTAGACTTCGTCCTTCAATAGCATCTCTTTTTCATGACATCTTGCCTCTTGAAATGGTTGAATGTCAAGCAAGTCTTTTGGGTACAGGGATTGCTTCCACTTTATTTGGATGTTTCCTGCATTATTCAATCGTTTGCCATTAGTCTGTAATAATTCAGGAAGAAACTGCCGTAGACTCCCCTTGCATTTTTCTTCACATGAAGAAGAGGATTTAACAGACTAGAGCATAACTCCCATTGTCACAGGGTTGGTTGCGCTTCATAGCACAGGGTAGAATTGCTCTTTAGGATTTCTGCGGCTATTAATTATCATGGAAACAGATGACCTTATCCCTCCACCCTAACTATAGCTGGTGGGTTTGAACCACCAATCTTGTAGTGTCTGCCAGTGCCAAGCTTAACCTACTATGCCACCAATGTCATTTGAGAGCAACATGGGAAACTTTACATCTGCAGAATACCTGTGGAATTGTGTTTCCTATGAGAACCAACCTGAGGGTTTCAAAGTGTACAGAAAGGACTCTCCCTCACTCATTAACAGAACTTAAAACTTTTTTCCTGGAATTTAAGGCTCTGCCTTGCGCTTGCCCACATTGTGGCTTATGGCGAGTAAAGCTGCCCAGGTCTTCTTCATTCAGCGTCCAAGTCGCTGGCAGCTCGCTCAGACCTTTGGAGACCACAATGAAAAAACCTTTAGGGTCTCCACACCCCTTCTTCTTATAGCTACTGCTGTCTTTCTCCAGTGCCTCTCCAAAGGGGAGAACAGAGGCACTAAAATATAGAGACCAGGAAGACAGCAGAGCTCTGCTGCATGCTGCCAGCCAGGGCACCACCACCCTCGCTCCTGGACCAGACCTGTCTACTCCTGCTCTGGGAAGCCAGCTTCACACGCCATCTAGTTCACAACGTACTGGGTTGAACCGTTTTTAATTATTATTAGATCTCACAATTCAGTGCGTCACGACTTTGTGCTTGGCTGAAATCACTTCATGGTATTCTCTTAGAGGCTGGGCCAAGACGTTTTGCCCACACGCCTGACACCTTGGAAGGGCAACCTGACAGCAGTGCCTCTGGGATCCTCTTTTTCTCCGTTGGAGCCAGATCTCGGTACTTGATATCTGCCCAGGGAGTTAGATTTCTACATAAGGCAGGGCTCAAAAAATGAAGTTGAAATGTAGGCTGTGGACTGGCATACTACACTTCCCAAATACTCAACTGACCAAAGTAGCCACAGGGAAAACCTGATTCAAGGAAACAGAGTAGATAGACTACATTATAATGGGAGAAATTTCCAAGAATTTCAGTTACCTTTAGCCCATCACAATGTCAAACTCGTATAAAAACTCTGGCGTAATAAATCCATTTTATACATAAGAAGAGAGTGAGACAGAGCACGTATAATTTGTTCCAAGGGAAATTCATAAAATTTCTGAGACAGTTGCTGTTAGGTGCCATCCAGTTGGCTCTGAGCCTTAGCAGCCCTGCGCACAGCGGAGGAAACGCTGCACGGTCCCGTGCCGTCTGCACAGTTGGTCCGATGCCTGAGCCCATTGGGGTCAATCCATCCTGCGGAGGCCCTTCCTCTTTCTGGCTGCTCCTCCAAAGACGATGTGCCTCTCCAGGACGGGTCTCTCTTGACAAGATGCCCAAAGGATGTGAGACAAAATCTTGCCGTTCTTGCATCTAAGGAGCACTCTGGCTGTACTTCTTCCAAGACAGATAATTTTGTCCTTTTAGCAGTCCACCGTACTTTCGCTATTCTTCCCCAGCACCAGAAGTCAAATGCATCGATTCTTCTTCGGTCTAGCTTTCACATGCTCACGATGCATTGGGGCACACCATGATTTCGGTCAGGCACACCTCAGTCCTCAAAGTAACATCCCTACTCTTCAATACTCTGAAGAAATCTTGTGCAACAGATTTAACTAATGCAATATGTCTTTTGACTCTTGACTGGAACTCACTAATTTTCTTGCTTAAGGCAAAGTGTTCCTTGTAGCTCCTGTGATGACGAACTCCATGCAGTTCTTTACCGTAGTCATGGGTTTTGAAAATAGTTATCCTGCATTTTACAAACTGTAAATTTAATATAAAAACTATTTTTGAAAAATCTGTAGTAGAAAGACTGCTCCTTTCCCGATTCCATTCTAAATGCATCTGCGTCTTTCCCCTACTCTAGTCAGGATCTCTGTCTCCCACTAATCCTCAGTAGAGATTTGGTCTCAGTCATCAGCCAGGATACCACCTTCAGCAAGTACAGATAGGGGAGAGAAGACCTGGCTTCATCCCCAAATCCTTCCACATGGAATAAACTCTGTTACAGGTAGTCCATAGGGTCTCAGTGTTTCCATTCTCCTCTGAGAACCAACTCATCATACTTACTTAAGTTGTATGCTGAGCAAATCATCAGAGAAGTTGGTTTATGGGAATAATGTAGGAGCAGAATTGAAGGAAGGCTTATTAACAACCTGTGATATGCAGATGACACAACCTTGCTTGCTGAGAATGAGGAGGACTTGAAGCACTTGCTGATGAAGATCAAGGATTGTAGTCTTCAGCATGGATTACAACTCAAAGTCAAGACTAAACTCTCACAACTGGACCCCAAGGTAACACCATGATAAAGGGGGAAAAAAATTGAAGTGGTCAAGGATTTTGTCCTTTTTGGATCCACAATAACTGCTTATGGAAGCAACAGTCAAGAGATCAGGCTTTGCATTATGTTAGATAAATATGCTCCACAAGACCTCTTTAGAATATTAAAAAGCAAGTTGTTACTTTGAGGACTGAGGTGCACCTGACCCAAGCCATGCTATTTTCCCTTGCCTCGCATGCATGTGAAAGTTGAAAATTGAATAAGGAAAACCAAGGAAGAATCGGTGCATTTGTGCCACGATTGCAGTGTAATGGCACTCTCGCCATCCCCTCCCCACACTGACCTTCGTTTCCCTTCACTCTTCATCATTCTTCCCGATCGTTCCTGCCTTCGGAACGTTATCCCCGGCCAGATGGTGCCCTTTTGATCCCATCTTGTCCATTGGTCTCCTACTAAGTGGGTATCTTCTTGGAGCGCTTGTTCACATGAGGAGGTAGAAATTTACTTAATCAACTCATCTCCTTGTGGGCCTTCCTCTTTCTTGTTGTTCCTCTACTTTACCAAGCACAATGACCTTCTCCAGGGACTCGCTCTCCTGACAATATGTGCAAAGTAAGTGAGAGAAAGTCTTGCCATCCTTGCTCCTAAGGAGCACTCTAGCCATGTTTCTTCCAAGCTAGATCAGTGTGGCTGAATGTTGAGCCATGGGGCTGAGTTCAGTTCCAGACGTGAGAGGTGTCCGGAGGCCATATTCTCAGGAATTCTACCCGTCTCTATCAGACCAGTAATCCTGGTCTTTTTCTTTTTTTGAGTTTTGCTCCAGATATTTGTCCCATTCCCTCCAGGAATTCCTACCATGGTGTCTTTCAGATTTTTTGTAGACCATAATAACAGGACACTGTCCACTTCTGGTCTCATGCTCATGGAACCTGGGGCTTACATGGTCCATCAGTCATTTGGACTAATTGTTTCCTGCATCTTTGATTTTTCTTCTTCTTCTTTTTTTTTTTTTTTGTTCCAGATGGGAAGGGACCAAGAATTGAACCCGAGCACTTTTAAGTGTTCACACATATTATTTCATCAAATCTCACAGCAAGCCAATGAGGTGGACATCATTACCCCTGCTTTGCTGATGAGGAAACTGGATCCTGGAGAGATTAAACAACTGGTCCAAGAAATAGATAAGGTTCAAGAAATGGATAAGGAGCTGATATCCAGATATGAAAACAAAGTTGGCTATTAAGATTTCCTTTACTTCTAAGATTCCAAATTGTTCTAGATGCATCTTCTCCCTCCCCTGTGGTTGAGAGGGCAGAAATTGAGGAGGTAAAATTTTACTTAATTGCAGGAGGAGCAGGAAAGAATTAGCACGGAGCTTAAAATATATGGCTGTCTTCTAAGAGTTGTCCAAGTAAATTGGGTCTCCAGAGACATTTAAAAGGAATTTGATCACACATTTATACATGAGCTGCAATTCAGGAAAGCCGGTGGTTGGTCTACCAAAAGGAATTTTAATGGAGTTTTTATGAGCAATACTTTGAAATGTTTTGCATAAGAAATTACTTTGTAACTGCCCTTGTCACATTTTAGTTAATCTTGTCCATCTGGAGCTCCACTTGTTACTTGAACATTCATTTAATCACTTTTTAAAAATCTAGTTTCAGAAGAACAGGAATTGCTCAACGGGAGAACAGAAAACAATTTACAGAATAATCTATTTCTGAGTCAGAATTCTACTCTCTCTGTTTATGTGCTTCGGTGGGTATGGGGATACAGTATTCTATACTTGTAATATATGTATTATGCATGTAACCTATTATTTAAGATGATTACATATAGCATATATGTGGTAACATATATGCATATAATATTACATATATTATCTTTAGGCCTTTCTCCATACTGTTCATATCAGCTAAATTAAACTTCCTCCTCCACTACCCTTACTCAGATTCTTAAAACTCAACTTAAAATGTTTTAATTACTAGTGATTATGTATTATTTTGTGAGCATCCATTCCAGAGTGGAGAGACAAAGAGACTCATAGGGACGCCATTTTCCATAGAACAGAACACTGCTTGATCTCTGCCATCCTCATGAAAACTGAGATATAAGATAGAGCTCACCCTTCCGGCCACTGTGTCATCTCACCTACAGCCTCCCTCTTTCTTGCTGAGCCTCTGCTTTTCTGAGAATGTCTTTTCCCCAGACAATGGTCCCTTCTTGATGATATGCCCAATGATGTGTAGTCTTACTCTTCTTTCTTCTAAAAAGCATTTCACTTGAACTTCTTCTGACACATATTTGTTCCTTGTTCAGGCAACCCATAGTATTTTCAATATGCTTCACCAACACTCTAATTCAAATGCATCAATTCTTTGGTATTCCTTACCCATGACCCAGATTTCCCATGTATTTGAGATGATTGAAAATATCATAACTTTCAGTAACATTGATGACCAAGTCAAAATTCTTGAAATCCAACCAACCCCCAAATCATAGCTTACTCAGCAAGGAGAAGCCCTTCTCTTCGAAGTGGTAGATGCGCAGACACCGCAATGTGTGCCGTGGCCTGGAGGTCCTTTTAAGCAAAAAATGCATTCTTAACTTAGAAGAAAATGTCTATCTCATGAATAAAACTTTCATTCAAAGTCATTTGGGTTGCTTTGTGAAAGGTAGGATATTTTGATTGCAAGTCATAGAGACTGCTTTTGGCCAACTAAAGAAAAGACACATCTTATTAAAAAGATATGTGGTGAATTATTTAATTAAAGAAACAAAAACCCAAGAATCCGAAGGAGCAAGATCAGGGGTCCCAAGAGCCCGAGGACTCAGGCTGATCTCCAGTCTTGCCAGGCTGCTGCTGCTGGACTAAAAGGAGCTACAATGACTCTCAGTTTTGCATCATTCTGTGTGACAGTCAGAGTCACTGAGAAAGACTGATTAGGTCACTCCTCAGCTCAAAAATCCAGAGTCCCTCCACTTGCCTTGCCAAAAACACTCACAGTGGAGGAGTGATCACTCCCTCGGTGGAGCTGGGATGCTCTGACTAAGAGAAGGGGGAAGGATGCTAAGTGGATAGCACCAAATGTTCCACCTATGCCTTCTAGCAGGAATGAGAAAGGCAGCGAAATCTGCACCAACCACAAAAATATGTCTTTACTCATTTCAAAGCCATCATTAACCCCCTATCACTAACCTCCTGCCAATGGTTAACATAACCACTAACCAAACCCCACATGAAATGTGTCTCCTGAGAGGGAAGAGCATGGAGAGCATCGCCACTGCTTGTGGTTCCTTCCATTACAGAGTGGTCTCTCATCAGCTCGTGCTGCCACGCTAGCTTCAGAGGTGGAGGCAGGCTGCTCTTTAGTCTCTGGTTTGCATTCCTAGCACTCTGCTTTATGTTTGGATCCCAGTTGGGCTCCCAGCCCCAAGAAACTTCCTAGCACAGTGTGGTCACCTGCCCCTTGCTGCCTGGTTGGGACGGTCAGAATTCTCCCTTCCTAACTCCTAAAGCATCTACTTATACTCCAACACTGGTCTCCCCTTCTACCCTCTCTCCTGACTTGTTCTATTACCACCTCTTCAAAGAATATAGCCATTGTTATATTAATTATCCTTTGAATTAAGGAGAGAAGATGTGGGGGAAATTAACAATTTATCCCTTTAAAAACGAGGGATAGAAGGGGGTGGCTCTTCGTGCCATAAAATCTTAGAGAATAGATTTAGCCTTTACCCTGTCTTTTTGCACTTAGTTTTATACTCCCCTAAGACAAATGACTGATAGACCCGCGGTAACGTTTTGCACCTTGTCAAGTTCCATGACATGCTAGGCTTGGAAGGGTGACATCCAAGGCTAGAATAGCATCCTGGAACATTCTAGGGTTGAGAGACTCGACCACTGAGTTGGGCAGGTTGCAGAGAAGGGAGCTAATTCAAGGGTAGACATTGGTTCACAAAAGGGTGATGAGCACTGTGTCCTGTGTGGGTGATCAGATCTCGATAATTGGGGGCTGTTGTTGCCAATAGATAGAAAATGATAGAAAAAGAGGCACTTGGAATCTGACATTCTTGGCATCAATGAAAGGGAAGTATCGCCTCCAGCACAAAGTTTATCTACTGAGATTAGGAAATGATAAGAGCTAGAAAGTGCTCTGAAACAGAGCTTTGTTGTTTTTTCATTCCCCAAAACCTTT
>NW_022111372.1:85051883-85149962 GCF_000313985.2 Echinops telfairi
CCCAATGGCAAAATACATCAGAGCTAAACCCCAATATGAAGAAAAATAGGAGGAAATAACCCACATAAAATGTTGAAAATCATCTCAGACCCAATGTGTACAGGAGGGATCAACTGACAAGGTTTTAACTGTTCAAGTCAGTTTTATCATTCTGATCTCTTATAGGCATCTCTCTAATGTAAGACAGAAGATTTTATGTTTAGCAGGCATTTGACTATATCGGTTAGCTGAATGTGTCAGCCACATCCCTTAGATTTCAATATTCATCAGGGTCAGTTGGGGACTCAGCTCCATTCACTCTCTCTGGGATAAAGGCTGATGGAACAGAGAGTAAAGAGTAAGAGAGTGGTGATGGGCAGTTAAATAGTTCAGAAATAATGCATGTCCACAAGTCATTGGCCAGCGTCATCACTTGGCCCTAACCAACCACCATGAGGCCAGGAAGTGCCTGTGCCTACAAACATGTGAATGGAGACATACTTAGCATACAGAGCAAACAACAGTAATGGCTACTCATCAAACTACGACTCCAGGTCCCTTTCCAACAGATTCTGACCCAGAAGCCTTGCTGTTGTTGTTGTTAGATGCCATCAAGGGCCACCCATAGCAACCTTGTGCACAATAGAAAGAAACATGGCCCAGTCCTGCAGTATCCTCATAGTCGTTCCTTTGATCGAGCCCATTGTTGCAACCACTGTCTCAATCCATCTTCTTGAGGGCTGTGTTAGTCTGGGTACATTAGAGAAACAGAAACACAGGAACCCATATGTATAAGAGAGAGTTTTATATAAAGGGTAAGTGCACATCAAGAAAACATCCCAACCCAGTGCTGCCCAAGTCCACAAGTCCAACATTAGCCCATACGCCCAACACCAAGCCACAAAGCCCTCCTCCATCCCACAAAACACACGCAATGATGCCGACTGCAGGAGGAAAGCCGAACCAGTGAATGTGTAAGCATCTCAGCACTGGAAGAAGTCTCCACATGGCTGCTTCAGCACCCAGGGCTGCGTGGGGGTAGATTCATATGGCTTCTCCTCAGGGATGTCTCGCAGGAAGTGAGCCTTGTCAACTGAAGCAAGGAACTGGCTAAGGAAGCTGCACCCTGGTCCGACCATCAGAAAGCAAGAGACCCGAGAACTAGAAAGGCGAGGCTCACTGAGCCATTTATCTCTCTGCCCTTCAATTAACCCTACATGTGTTTATCGGCCAGGTTCGCACATAATCGTTAACTGTCTCAAGGGCTTTCCTGTTTTTCTCTGCCTCTCGAATTTCCCAAGCATGGTGTCCTTCTCCAGGGACTGCTCTTTCCGGACAACATGTGCAAAGTATGTAAGAAGAAATCTTGCCATCTTTGCCTCTGAGGAACCTGTTGGAAGTATCTGGGAAAACTTCTTCCAGACAGATCAGTTTGTCCTTCTATCAGTCCATGGTACTTTCAATATTCTTTCCCAGCACCACAATTCAAATAAATTTATTCTTCTGTTCTCTTCTTTATTCCATGTCCAACTTTCACATGCCTATGAGGTAATTAAAAATGCCATGGCTTGTGTCAGGCAAACCTTATCTCTCTTAACATCTTTGCTGTTCAGTATTCTAAAGAGATCTTGTGCAGCAGATTTACCTAATGCAACACATCTTTTGATTTCTTGACTGCTGCTTCCATGAGCATTGATTGTGGATCCAAGCAAGACAGAATTCTTGAAAACTTCAATTTTTTCTCCCTTTATCATGATGTTACCTATTGGTCCAGTTTTATGAGGATTCTGGTCTTCTTTACGCTGAGCCATAATCCATACTGAAGGCTGCAATCTTTGACCTTCATCGGCAAGTGCTTTAAGTCCTCCTCACATTCAGCAAGTAAGTTTGTGTCAGGTTGGTAGCAAGCCTTTCTCCAGTCCTGGTACCACATTCTTCTTCATCTAATGCAGCTTCTCTGACTATTTGCTCAGCAGACTGAATAAGTATGGTGAGAGGATACAATCCTCATGTACATCTTTCCTGATTTTAAAACATACAGTATTCCCTTGTTCTGTTTGCACAATTGATCCCTGATTCATGTACAAGTTCCACATGAGCACAATGAAGTGTTCTGGAATTTTCATTCTTGTTTGTTATGATCCACAAAATTGATTATCTTGGCATAGTGAATAAAGCACAACTAAATATCTTTCTGGTATTCTCTGCTTTCATTCAATACCCGTCTGACATCAGCAATGATATCCCTTGATCCAGTGCTTCCTCAACTGTTGAAACATTTCAATTTGTACTCCATCAGTTCCTGGAGCCTTATTTTTGGCTAATGCTTTCAGTTCAGCTTGAAATTCTTTCTTCAGCACCGTTAGTTCTCGCTCATATCTTACTTTCTGAAATAGTGGAGTGTTGACTAGTTATTTTCATACAGTGACTCTGGATTCTTTCCATTCTCTTTGCTGCTTCCTGAATCATTCAATATTTTGGCCATTGATATTTTCATATTCTAACTCCAGACTTGAATTTTTTTCTTGTTTTTTTTTTCCAGTTTCAGATAAGCTAAGCATGTTATTCCTTTTGTTCTTTCTAACTGTTTGTTTTGCACATTTCATTATAATATGTTATTTTGTATTTTCAAGCTGCCCTTTAAAAATTTCTGATCAGGTTTTTGACTTAATCATTTTTTCCACACGCCTTAGCTACTCTATAATTAAGAGCAAATTCCAGAGTCTCTTCTGACATCCACTTTGCTATTTTCTTCCTTTCCTGTCTTTTTACTGACCTTCTGCTCTCTGTAGGAATGATGTTCTGAATGTCCTCCCAGAGCGCATCGGGTCTTCTGTCATTAGTGCTCCATGCATCAGATCTGTCCTCGAGATGTTCCCCAAATTCAGGTGGGAGAGACCCAAAGTAATATTTGGCTCTCGTGGACTCGTTTTCGTTTTCTCCAGCTTCAGCCTGACTTACGTATGAGCAACTGATGGCCTTTTCAACAGGGCCATCAGCCGCTGCCCGATATTGGCTGCTAATGAGGTTCTTCACTCTCTTCTCCTACAGAGAGAGTCAGTTCGATTTCTGAGTATTTCATCTGGAGAAGGCCATATGCATAGTCGCCACTTGTGCTGTTGTAAAAAGGTATTTGCTATGAACAAGTCATTGGCCTTGCAAAATTCTGTCATGTGATCTCGGGCTTCATTTCTGTCCTCAGGACTGCATTTTCCAATTACTGTTCCTTCTCTTTGTTTCCACCTTCTGCATTTCAATCGTCAATAATTATGAATACATCTTGATTGCATGTTTGATCAATTTCTGATTGGAGACTTTGGCAAAATAAAGCAGTTCCTTCCAACACTAGCTTTGAGGGTTCATGCATACATTTGAATAAGAGTTGTATTGATTATATTTCCTTGGAGGAAGATAGATATTATCCTATCACAGGCAGTATTGTACTTCCAGATAGATTTTAAAAGGCCTTTTATGACCATGTATGAAAGCCTTTTCTCTTTTTGGCTTCATTTCTAGTATAGTAAACCAACGATTTTCTGATTCAAAGTGCCAAGTCACAGTCCATTTCGACTCAGGATGTTGATTTTTATGAATTCCTTTTAATTTTTGTCAACTTTAATTTTTACTAGATTTATACTTCACATATTGCAAGTATCAATTATTTATTGATGTTTGCAACTGCTTTTTTCATTTTGAGTCATGCTCTGTCGGCAAATGAAAGCTCTGTAGGGTGTCCTGCCATGGCTTTATTCCAACTCCATCCTTATGGGCGACTCTAGCTGAATTCGGCAACTCAGTCGTATGTTGAGTGCCTTCCAACCTGAGGGATCGTCTTCTGGCACAAACATCTTTGTGTCCATCTCCTGTATTTCAATCGTCAGTAATTATGAATACAACTTGATTGCATGTTTGATCAGTTTCTCGTGGAAGACTTTGGCAGAATATATCAATTTCTTCCAACACTAGTTTTGAGGGTCCATGCCCCGTCGGACATGACAATGTTCTCCTCCTTTTCATGGGGTTTTCCATATCCGATAATGGTCCAAAGGTTTTCAGTGGTTAATTCCCCAGACATCGACAACCTATTCTTTCTTCACGGACTGTGCTTAGTCTTAAAGGTCTACTGAAACTTGCTCGCTTTGGGTGATCCGAGGTATTTTGACATGCAGGTATCGTGGCTACCAGAATCACAACAACACAAAAGCCACCGCAGTACAACAAACTGAAAGACAAGTGGTGGAGACAGAGTGTGGACCTCAGTATTTGGCTGGGTGCTAAAGAGGAAGTGTCCAGATCTGAGATACACTTGTCAGGCCTGGACTGCTGAGCCACGTTTAGGTCATCTCACACTGAAACTGAGCTGGAGCCTGGGTGGCCTAGTTGTTACGAGATGGGCAGCAATCTGCAAGGCCAGCAGTTCAAACTCTTACCAGTCATTCCGCAGGAGAAAGACAGGGTGTTGTACTCCTGTGAAGAGTCACAGTCTCAGAAACCCACAGGGCAGTTCTTCCTGCCCTATAGGGTTGCTAGGAGTCGGCATTGAATCAATGGCAGTGGGTTTGGTTCGGGTGTATGGCGATTGGCTACTGAAACCTAGAGGGCTGGACAAAATCCCCTAAAATATTCAGATTTATGTGTGCTGAGTTCTTAAGGAACTCCACGCAATGATGATTAAATGTGAGCCTAACACATACATTTATATGAGCAGAAACGTTTGTCCAGTGTACAGTGAACCCTCGTTTATCGCTGTTAATCAGTTCTAGACCCTACCATGATAAATTAATTTCCGCGAAGTAGGATTCCTTATATCCAAAAGTTTTACCTTTTCCTGGATGGTGAGCATCTTCCTCTGGAGCTTATTTTTATTGTCAGAAGGCTTAGAAGAAGCAGCTCGTTTAGGAGCCATCATAGGGCTTAGATAAAATTTCTTAAAAATCGCAAACAATTACAGTACACTGTACAAAAGCAAAAATGCATCTGATACATAGCTCTAATACGTAGCGATGCAGACAGAAGCGTGTACAGTATGAGCCAATCAGTGGCAGTAATGACAGAGCATGCGCTGTTACGCAAAAACCGCGATAGAGTGAAGCCGCGGAAGTCGAAGCGCGAAGTGGCGAGGGTTCACTGTATATATATTCTATTGCTTAATTTCCTTGTTTCTTTTCTTCTTCTTTCTTCTACCGATCATATCTTTCCCACCGTTCCATTATTCTCGCTTGTCTTTCTTCCTATTTTAATTCTCTGCTTCCTCTTTCAATTCTTCTCTTGTCCTTTGATATTTCCTCTTCTCTGTCATCTTTCTCCATTTCTTTCCTTCTGCCCTGTTCTCTCATGCTATTGTCCCATGCCTGTCCCTCCCGTTATGCCTCCCATGAATCACTTCCCCCTTGTGTTCTCTCTTCAGGTACTATGCCATCTGCTGCCAACCTCTGGTCTATAGGAACAAGATGACCCCTCTGCGTATTGCGCTAATGCTGGGAGGCTGCTGGCTCATCCCCATGTTTATCTCTTTTCTCCCTATAATGCAAGGCTGGAACAACATTGGCATAATTGATTTGGTGAGTACTCACAGAGTCTCCTTTGGTTTGTTCTAAGGCTCTATCTTTGCCTGTGGTTCTAAATAAGCAAACAGAATCAGTTAGCTATTTCTAAGAAAGATGCTGATAGTACCTGAGTGACAACAAAAAACAAAAGTTAATCATTTTGTGTACTTACTATATGCCCAAACGTACACTAAATACATTTTATACAACCCTGACAACATCCTTTTGGGGAAAAATATAATTAGTTTCCCAATTTTACCGATGCGAGGATTAGATACAATCTCAGTGTCCGAAAGCTAGAAATAGAAGAACAGGTATTTAAAGCTCGGCTATTGGAATCCAGAACTGAGTCTTAGTTAGGTGATGTACTTAAAGATCATAAGAAAATATGAGGTCTGCCATGACCCTGACAATACATGGCTGGAGGTGGTGAGGGAATGGAGGGAGCTCTGGGCCAGGGTTAAGTGAACCAGGCCCCAAGTCTCCCTGTGTCATTGATCCACTTTCTGGGGCAGTTTGAGAAGATCCACTGGTCTTCAGTGAAGAGGATTCTCTTCCAGGAGTATAGGATAAGGACGTATGGCAACTACACCAGGTAATTGTCAACCTTGTCCAAATGATCTTTAAAAGTCCCTCTACTATGTTTGTAATACTGTGTTGACATACTATGTTTGTAATAGGAGGTGTGTAATGAAAATCAAAAGCCACGGTCTGGATTCCTTATCAGAGATTGCATAAGGAAGAAATCTTTGGATGGGACAAACAGTTAAGTTAACGCAGCTGCTCATTGAGAAGTCAGTGGTTCAAATCAACTCAGAGGCACCTTGGAAGAAAACCTTGATCTCTTTCTGAAAGATCATAACCATTGAAAATCCAGTGAAGCTTAGTTTGCTATATCCCCTAAGGACTTAGGAAACCACTTCAAGTTTGATCATAGGATCCACGTAGATGTAGGAAGGGAGCAGACCAAATGGAACAGGGACTGCCTCTTTCTCTCTACACCCCATTTCTAGATTCTAGTCCTTAATCTCTATTATTTGTTGGGTGCTATCAAGTTGATTCCTTCTCATGTGACAGAGTAGTACTGTCCCAGAGGATTTCCCAGGCCATACTATTAACAGAAGCAGATTGCCTGGTCTTTTCTCCATTAAAGTGACTGGCTGGTGGATTCAAACCAGCAACCTTCTGCTTATCAATCAAGTGCTTATCAATCATTAGACC
Organism: Echinops telfairi; assembly: GCF_000313985.2. Taxonomy (NCBI): domain Eukaryota; kingdom Metazoa; phylum Chordata; class Mammalia; order Afrosoricida; family Tenrecidae; genus Echinops; species Echinops telfairi. The sequence goes on from NW_022111372.1 coordinate 85,058,630, forward strand.
ACCAAGTTTGCCTCATCCCTTATCTCCAAACAAATCCCTTCATCAGGATTGGCGTGTCCTATGTCAGAACAAGCATTCCTTAGTCTTCTGAAAGAAATGCTGCAGGCAGAGAATGGAGAAATGGAGATACGTACAAAGGTAACTAACTGTAGGCGTTATTTCCCTCTTGTTTAGAACTCTTGCGTTCTGTCATTCCCAGAGGACATGGAATCTATGTTTCAAAGAACTCATTCGTTGTTGTCATTATTAAGTTTTTCCAAGGCAGCTCTTACTCATATTGGCCCTACACTGCCCGGTCCTGTATCCCTCTCACGATGACTGGTGCATCCACTGACTCAGTCCGTAATTGTTAAGGATCACCGCTTTGTTTTCTGCCTCACTAAAGCACACAGAATAATAATAATAACAAAGAGCCAACAGATGTTGAACACTTACTATGTACCCAGGACGGGTTTGCCATTGGTTCTGTGAAACTTATGCAGCCCTCCCATTAACCCTGCACAGTGATTCACATTTTTTACCTCATTTTATAGATCAGGAATCGGTGCAAAGAGGTTAAGTCATGTGCTAACATCACACGGGTAGAAGGTGGTGGTATTTGTGACTGAGAGCAGACTTCCTGGACTCCAGAGTCCACGCTGTTAATGCTTGTCCCACTCCTGCTCCCTTGTGGAGAATATCTTTGAAAGTATTACCATCTGTGAATTGGAAACTTTTAATGAGGGCTCTGACTCTCAACTTTCTGGCATAAAACCCCCAAGATAAATAACCCGATCACTTTTGGTTTTGTTTTTACTAAGGGAGGTAGAAGGATCCCTATCTGCATTGGGATATCCTCTCTTTATGAAGCATCTGCTTTCTACTAACATACTTAATACTTGTTCTGTAGTATTGGAATTGTATTTTACATGTATCTACTCATTTTCACTTATGTAGACCTATAGATAATCTAGAGCAACTCACATGTCCTCATTACATATATACCTATAGATAAGAGGAATTTAAAAAGTTTGAGGGGGCTAACTCATTATGTTTATTTTTGTATCTTTAAATTCTGTTCTCCATATACTTTTTGAAGCCCCTCAAATTGACACATGCAATGTAGATGATGCACAAGGTCAAGAGCCAAGCACGTCTAGACTCCCTAGAAATTAAGGAGCCCAGGTGGAACTTGTGTTAAACATTTGGCTGTTAGCAGAGAGGTCAGAGCTTTGAACCCACCAGCTGCTCCCTGGGAGAAATACGTGACCAGGTGCTCCGGTAGAGATTCCAGCCTTGGAACCCTGGCGGTCAGCTCCACTGTCTGTGAGGTTCCGATGCATTTGAATCAACTCACAGATGCGTTGGCACTGGTTTCTTGGTGGGCTAGAAATGAAGCTCTACTTCAGCATCCGATTTTATGAACCAGTAACCCCACCAGCCAAACACGCGGTTATTAACATAATGTAGCAGGAGCATTTCCATATAACGATTTTCTCCCAGAAAAAAATAACCCATGAAAGATGAATGACATTTCTAAAATATTTTCTTTAGATTCCACCAAGATGCAAAACAAATGGCTTCAGGCGCTTAAAGTGCTTGTGTGTCGGCGGCAGGGTTGGGGAGGCAGGAGGAAAGGTCTAAATGAGTTCTTCCAGGGCCTTCACGAGGGCCGCCTTGCCTCTCCCAGACTAGGAACGTTTACCCCTCTTGTGCCCCTTCTCACCTCGTGCTTTCAATGCCTATGCAGCCCCACCTGGGAGAAACACTCTGGGAGCTGCCAGGTAGAGGCCCATGTGCCATTTTAAATCTTCTAGAAGTCACATTAAAGAAATACACACAGATAAATGAAATTAATTTCAATATGATGTTTCTTTACCTGTGGATCATCTCAGCATGGCATCAATATAACATAATTAATGAGATCTACTACATCTTCTGTGTAGTATTCTGTCTTTAATAGCTGGTGTGTAGTTTGCACATAACACACCACGCACTTGAGACAGGCGCTTTGACTCTGGGACCATCCCTCCCCCAGTCCCTTGCGGCATCTCCACACAGAGAGTGCCCCTCCCTGTAACTTGGGTGATCCTTGAGTAGGAAGGTGCAGGCTGGGAGTTGTGCTTTTGGCATGTCCTGTCCACTCATGGCCCAATCCTCCAGCCTGCCCACCTCCTACATCCCCAGGTACAAGTACATGTACTGTCTTTCTGCATATAAGGGATCACCGCTTCCTTTCATTCATGTAAAACTCGCCACTCTTCCATTTCCAGGGCTGCCGCTTGAACTCACATAGAGCATCTCCTGGTGGAGTTTCTTCACCGCCACACAGCCAACTGACACAGCTTTGTAAACTGTGTAGCTCAACTTAGACTACAGCTAATAATATCCTTTTTTCCCTTATCATCACTACAATGTATTGAATATTTATAGGCCTGTGGTCAATGTTTCACATGTGTTAATATCACACAATCAACACAATGTTATCATGTAATACTCACCATCGGTATGAGCCAAGGGGCTGCCAGCCTGGCTTCTCACAAGCATTCTCACTGCATTCCTTCCAAGACAGATCTGTTTGCTCTGCTGGCTGTTCATGGTACTTCCAATAATCTTTGCCAGCACCATGATTCAAATGTTTCCGTTCTTCAATCTTTCTCCATTTACCTCGATGTTGTCTATTGGTCCATTCATGCGGATTTTTCATTTCTTTGCCTTGAGTTGCAGTCCATACTGATTCGCCTTTCCTGATCTTAAACCACGTGGTTCTGTTCAAATGACTGCCTCTTGCCTGTGTACAGATTCTGCATGAGCACAGTGAAGTATTCTGGAATTCTCATTCCTCCCAGTGTTATCCATATTTTGTTATGGTTCACACAGTTGAGTGCTTTTCCATAGTCAATAAAACACGGGTAAACATCTCTGCTCTCAGTCAAGATCCGTGCAATAGCAGCAATATCCCCTCATGCCACGTACACTTCCGCATTCAACTTGAATTTCTAGACGCTCCCTGTAGATGTGCTGCAACACCAATTTTGAATTCTTTCCACCTGTACTTGCATGTGAGCATAATGATACCGTTTGATGATTTTTGCATGCTATTGGGTCATTTTTCTCTGAAATGGGGGTGACTGTGGATCTCTCCAATTGGTTGCCCCATACACATATGCACTTGAAGCGGGAGCATTTCTCTTTCTTCCGAATTTTGTACCATAGATAAGTGAGTGCTTCCAGTGTCTCATTAGCTTGGTGAAGTATTTTAATTTGTACTCCTTTAATTCATGCAGTCTTATTTTTCACTGATGTTTTCAGTGCGTCTTAGATTTTTTCCTACAATACCATTGCTCTTGATCATATGGTACATCTGGAGTTGGTTTTATACGAGTCAGTTCTTTTGGGTACAGTGACTTTGTAAATTTCTTCCCTTTCATTTGTTGTTTATTTATATTTTCTTCCTATGTGGTTCGATATTTTATGCATGGAATCCTTCAATATTTTGAGGCCTTTTTCCTCTTCAATTCTTCCACCTTGCGATATGCTGGGTGTGTGCTTGCTTTTTGTGTTCCTAACGCCAGGTCTTTACGCCTTTCATTATGAAACCCTACTGTGTTTCCTCAAGCTGCCCTTGGGAATGTCCTGTTCAGCTCTTTTGCTTCATTATTTCTTCCATTTTCTTTAGCTACTCTACAATCAAGATCAATTGTCTGAGTCTCCTCTCTTTTGTTTGTTTAGAATTTTTTTTCAAATCATTTTATTAGGATGCAATCCAGACACCATACCATTTAATAATTCAGTCCTATCAGGCAGTGTTGTACAGTTACTACCAAAATCAGTTTTCAAATTGTTCTTCCTTCCTTTACTCCTTTACATCAGCTCTCCATTACCTTCCTCCCTCCCCTGCTGTGCTCCACAAAACCCGTAATCTGGTTATTGTCTCTGTAGAATCACCCATTTGGGGTTTCATGTACCCCAGCCCCCACAAAAAACAGGAAAAATATATAACAGAGTTAAGAAGGCCACCATCAATAGCAGAATGCAATAGAGATAACCTTCCATTTGAAAGAAATAAGTATGTTAAAAACTAAATCAGATTCATAGTGTATCAAAACATACATCAAATGACAAGTTTTAGCTATTCAATTCAGATTTATCATTTTAATCTACTATAATCATTGCGAACATACTCTTGGTCTAATAACCATGTTATTCCCACCCTTACATGGTCAGAGGAAGATCACTGGAGACCTTTGCCATGTGTAGATCCTGAAAATGTATCTTGGGCTCCCACTGTCATCCCCAGCCTTCTACAAACCAGGATTTCACAATTTAGGCTCTGATACCATTCCCTCCTTCAGAGTTGGATTCTATCATTTGAAATCCTCGGATCACACATGTTGGCATGCTTCTTCCATGTGGGCTTAGTTGAAACTACAGCAAAGTGTGATGAAGAAATTCGATGGTGCCCAGCTATCAGAAAGAATAGTGTCTGAAATCTCAAAGGCTTGCTTTCAAGCAAGCATCCCTCTGAGATGTCAACTAACCCTCAGAGTCTCTTCTGACATCACTTTGCTCTTTCAGTTCTTTCATATCTTTTTAACGGCCTTTTTCTTTCTGCATGTATGATTTTTTTATGTCATCCCACAACTAATCAAACCTTTCATTAATGTTTGTTCAATGCATCAGATGTATTCTTGAGAAGTTCTCCAAATACAGTTGGGATTACACCAAGTTGTATTTTGGTTCTTGATGACTTCTTTTGATTTTCGTCAGCTCCAATCTGAACTTGCATATGAGAAATGTGTGGTCTGTTCCACAGTCAGTCCGGGCCTTGTATAGGCTGATGATACTGAGCTCCCCTATCGTCTTCTCACTGGCAAAGTCAATTGGGTCCATTTGTATTCCACCTGGTGAAGTCCACATGCTAAGTCACCATTTATGTTATTGAAAAAATATATATACATTTGCAATGAAAACGTCCTTGGCTTTACAGAATAAGGTCGTGCTATCTCCAGCTTTGTTTTGATCACCAAAGCCATATTTCCCAACCACAGTTCTTTCCTCTGTGTTTCCACCTTTTGCATTCTAATCACCAATAGTTATCAATGAATCTGGATCACGTGTTTGATCGTTGTCATACTGAAGAAGTTGGTTTCACTCACACTTACTGCTATCAAGTCAATTCTGACTCATAGCAGCCCTTTCGAGAACAGGGTCGAACTAAATCTTCCCAGGAGTAGACAGCTCTGTCTCTCTCCAGCAGAGTAGCTTGTGGATTCAAACTGCTGACTCTCTGGCCATCAGCTCAGTCAGTGCATAGTCCACTACACCCACAAGAACTCCGGAAGTTGGTAGAATTCTTCAATTTCTTCACCACTAGCTTCAGTTGTATAAAGGTGAATAATAGTATTAACTGGATTTCTTTGCATGCATGTAGATATTATCTTTGTAGTCTCTTATCATTGAAAAGCATTGTGCTTCAAGACAGATCTTGAACTGTTCTTTTTTATGATTAATGAGAAGCCACTCCTCTTGAATTGATCATTCCAGCATAGTAGATGGTATGCTTGTCTGAGTCAACATGGCCAACGCCAGCGTGAGCCTTGATGGATAGTAGGTTATACGTTCCACTGCTAACTGCAAGTCAGTAGCTCAAACCACCAGTTACTCCTCGGGAGAAAGATGAAGCTTTCCATGCACTTGAAGATTTACCATCTCAGACCCCCACAGCCTGGGAATCTTTACCCTGCTCTATGGGGTGACTGTGAATTGGAATCATCTCTATGGTAGTGAGCGTTGTCTTTGTTTAATGCCTAGAATATCAATCTTTATGTGTTCCATTGCATTTTTTATGATTTCCAGATGGGTGTGAATATCCCTCACACAATTTGATTTCATTTAAAAATTCAGTCAGTAGGGGATGAGAATTTTGGGAACAGAAGTGTAGAAGGCAGAACACATTAAGAGGTTAAGACTACCAACTATTCTTTGACACTGAGACTACAACTAGAGGAATTGGGTCTGTCTCTTGTCATTGATAACAGCAATGTTTATCATTTCAAAGACAATGATTTTATGGCAAAAAAGCAGTGACAGTGCTAATCAGAACACAAAAACAGAGGCTCAGTCTTTTATTCAGAATGGAGTGGTAGCATGGACTGCAATTTCATTGAGAAGAATGCCTAGGGCACTCTCCAAGAACAGCTTAGAACACTAGACAAATTCTGATGCATACCCGACAGAAAAGAAGTCAAGCACAAACGGAGTGTTTTACTGTTGTAGCCAAATACACTTTTTCTCATTATTTAAAAAGCAGAGAAATACCACTCAACATCAACACTACTGAGTGCTGGTGAGGATTTGGAGGAACTGGATCTCTCATCCTCTGGTGGAGGGGATGGAAACTGATCATGGTTTGACGGTGTTCACCGGTTGCCATTGTATTAATTCCAACTCATGATGACCCCATCTGCATGGCGCTGGAACTGTGCTGTTCAGGGTGTTCAGTGGATGATTTCTCGGGAGTAGATTGCCAGACATTTCTTTTGTGGAAAATCTGTGTGGACTTGAATTTGATCCTTTCATTTTACAGATGAACATACAAACTGTTTGCCCCACCCAAGGTTTCCTAACATGTGATTGCCTGATGATACACCGATGTCCTCCTAAGTGTATGTTCCAGAGAAATTGAAGAACCATGTACACACACAAAAGCTTATATATGAGAATATTCATTAATTGTTTTATTCAAAATAACCAAAAACTAAAACAACTTAAATGTCCACTAATAGTGAAAAGGACAATTGTAACTTAATCCTGCAATTCAGTGTTATACTACACTTCAAAGGAATAAATTACCAGTACGTGTTGCAGTACAAATGACTGTCCCCAAATCAAAGAGAATGAAAGAAGTAAGGTATGAAAGGTATATTCTTTGTTATTTCATATCTATTAAATCTGAAAACAAAATTAACCTATAGTGACAAAGGTCAGTGGGCTACCTTTCAGGGTAATGATGGCTGTAGAGGAATAGTGAGTTTTCTGGAATGCTGGTACACAGCGTGATTTGAGTACTGTTCACTTAAGTGTATTTACTGTGTAATAATGTACTCATCTGTGTGCACATACAACCTGGTGGCTTAGTGGGTTGCACATTGGGCTGCTAACCATGAAGTCAGCAGTTTGAACCCACCTGCCATATCATGGGAAGAAAATGAGGCTTTCAGCTCCCATATTTACAACCTTAGAAACCCACAGGGGGCAATTCTACTCTGTCCTATAGGGTTGCAATGAGTCAGAATTGACCTCATGGCAGTTCATTTGTTTGTGCACATTCAATATTTATATGTTGTACATGTATTTACCTGAAGAAGTATGTCAAAGGAAGAGATCAATAATTTAAAATAGGGACCAAACAGTTTCAATGGCTTGATTGAAATATTACTGAAAAAAAAATCAGAAAATGGAAAGAGAGTTAATTTGGGCAGTAAGTGTTGCTTACGTACCAACCTTTCTGGTTAAATCCTTTATGGTCTTTTGATCTTGCTCTGCCCAATCTATATAATCTTTCTCCGTACTTCAAAAATAATCTACCTTATTTTTCTCCCTAACTTAAAAGCTGCCCGTGGCCGTCACTCTATACTGGTTCTTTGAACTTTGAGCTGCCAGAATGGTAGCAGCCTGCTGCAGAGCGCAGAGCAAGCAGAGCAATACATCCAGGAAAACGCCCCATGCTATTCCTTAAAGAGCAAGGGTTACCCCGGTGGAGAACAGTAGTTCTTGAATGTTGGTGAGCTTTAGAAGTATTTTAAAATACAAAATAAAACCCATGGCCCCTAGGGAGAGGTGGTGCAAGAATCTTCACTTATTATAAGACCTCCAGGTGATTCTGACGTTCCTGGTCTATGATATCCTGTGACAAGACCCTTGTGTATAATGCACAAGCAGACAGGGGAAAGAGAAGAGAGGCAAACCTCCCTTCCTGATTGGGAATGATTTGGCCCCTGTCTTACTGCTGCTCTTTGAAGGAGCTTTCGGCCTCTTTCTAAGCAAAGCCTCTGAACCATGGCATGTGATTGTGCTCATTTTCCACTATCACGGTTCGAGACAAAGTTATGGTGATAAACTCTCTTCTTTCTTTTCTTTTTTTCATGTTCTCTTTTTTCTTTTACTCTTGTCTCCCCTTCCTCCCTGCTCCCTTCCCTGTTCCTATCTCCTAACCTTTCCCCTCTTCTTTTTCGTTCTTGTCTCTTAACTCCGATTATTTCTTCATTTTCATTTTGCTTTCCCCTCCTCCCTCCCCTTTTCTCTCCCTCCAACTTTCAGATAGAGAAGAGAAAGTTCAACCAGAACTCTAACTCCACGTACTGTATCTTCATGGTCAACAAGCCCTACGCCATCACCTGTTCTGTGGTGGCCTTCTACATCCCGCTCCTCCTCATGGTGCTGGCCTACTATCGCATCTATATCACAGCTAAGGAGCATGCCCACCAGATCCAGATGTTGCAACGGGCAGGAGCACCCTCAGAGGGAAGGCCACAGCAGGCAGACCAGCATAGCACGCATCGCATGAGGACAGAGACCAAAGCAGCCAAGACTCTATGCATCATCATGGGTTGCTTCTGCCTTTGCTGGGCTCCATTCTTTGTCACTAATATTGTGGATCCTTTCATAGACTACACAGTCCCTGGGCAGGTGTGGACCGCATTCCTTTGGCTTGGCTATATCAATTCTGGGTTGAACCCCTTTCTCTACGCCTTCTTGAATAAATCTTTTAGACGTGCCTTCCTCATCATCCTCTGCTGTGATGATGAGCGCTACCGAAGACCTTCCATTCTGGGCCAGACTGTTCCCTGTTCAACCACAACCATTAATGGATCCACACATGTGCTAAGGTGAGTGCTACAGGGGTTGGCGAGTCTTGCTAATGCTTGTTGGGTAGCTCTAGGATAGTCTGATTCCTGAGGGATGATTCCAGTCACCCTGTGCTGTGTTTGCAAAGATTAAAGAAGGTCCTCTCATCTCGTCAGAGAGGAGGCTGTGGAGGAAATTGTCTTGCATTCAAATCCAGTCTCCATTGTTCTGTGACTTTGGACAGCTCAGTTCGCCATTTGAATCATTAATTTTACGTCTTAAATTGACATCTACATCCAAGAACTTTTGTGAAGATGAAATTAACTAAAGTATGCAGGGTACTTAGTACGGATTCTGACACCTGGTAAACACTTGAGAAATAGTTTCTATGATCAAAAACTATATTCTCGAGTAGCGGTTAAAATCAGGGAGTGTAAACTAAAACCGATTTTTTTTAACTACCATTGGCCTGATTTAACCTTTAGGATAAGTTCTCTTGGTTTCACGTTCCTCAGTGGTAAATATGGATGATTATACTAATCCCCACCTCTGGGTTTTAGAGAAATATAGAGATAAGGTATTTATATTAGGTCTGACACATGGATAATGTTCTTAACACTACTAATAAAATATAAATACTTTTAATACTACTAATAAAATTATGAGTATTGGTAGGAGTAGTAGTATTAACATATACCTGAGATCCTAAAATGATCATAAAATAACAAGATGAATTATTTAAACTAGAACAATAAACACTCAATCATAGTACCATATGACAGATACTGTAAGAGAGCTATGGGCAATCTAGAATGGGATTATGAGTAGAAAACAAGTGGATGTGGCTTAGGGAGATCACAGAAGACTTCACAGGACCACATTTTATATGAATTTGAGACACAGAGAAATACAGGAAAACCATTCTAGAGAGGGAGAACAATGTGTGTGTGTTGGGCGGGGGTGGGGTCATTGGAAATATCGAAGCCCAGGACAGGGTCAATGTGACCTGCCCAAGGCTGCATGGGCTTGATGGAGGTGGGAGTGACTCTGGAATTGCATGTTCAATGACTAGTTATAATGCCTTTTTCTAAACCCGGCGGATCTTCCAGCCACCCTGGGCTAGAGCTGTTCTCCGCTGCGAAGATAAGCACATTGTGGATAAGCATATCCATCTGTAACAAAGATGAATTGTTAATGGCGTTTTTTTCCCTCTGCCCCGGGCGGCTCAGGAATTTCTAAAGAGTGGTTCCCTCTTTGAGATAAGGCTTTAATTTTTTTCTGATGACAGTATTCAGCTGCTCTCACAGCTGAAAATTGGGGAATTTTCATTTGAATGTGTAAGAGAGGAGAAAACAGGGCTGGCTATGAAACATAAGTGCTTCTGGCTCAGAGATGGCTCAGAAGCATGAACTCAGTTTTCTGCAGTCCGTGTGGGCAGGCATGCAGCTAACACTTAGAATGGTGCTGAAATTCCTGCTGCTGTCAGGCCCTCAAAGGGTATCCTATGGGCTGACATTCCCTCTTAATTATTTTGTCCTAGCCAATGTCCTCGAAAGAATTCAACCCTAAAGTAAAGTGTGTGTACAAGAACTTCTGTGTGCATGCCAGATAGTTTGTCGCTATTTAAGCTAGCAGTTGCCTAAGTCCTGGCTGTCGACAACTTACAAGCAGCGTATGGTCCAGCAGTGTGCTTGTTAAGTCAGCTGTTTGGACTTGGTGGCCCTTCCCCATAGAAACAATCATAGAGGGTTTGGGGGTTTCTAGGGTAACCCAGGAAATTGGTTTTCATCACTCATGCTCCGCTATTTTCTCTCTACTGCTTTTGGAAATCCTCAGTGTGCTTGTAAAGTACAGAGACAGCCGTTTGGGGATGATGATGGACAGGCTCTTCATATTATATTTGAAGAATATAATACGTATTATATTTACATTTCTTTCATGTGAACAGTTGTGGAAGTGCAGGAAGTTGGTCTTAGATATTAGTCTATGGAAATGGAGAATCTTATAGAAGTAGAGGACAGACATTAAAGGGGAAAGATTATCTGAAACTTGAATCCACTCTAAAATAAGTCTTAGAAGGACAGGAATTCTGCCTGTTTTTCTCAGCACTGTGAACAAATACAGCATCGCTGATATATGTATACCCACATTTTTTCAGAAATAGCACAGTCCTTCTGTTTGTTTGCATACCACTTCTTCCCACCTAGGAGGCACTTTCATAAATGCACGAGGCTAGTTTTATGTAGCACATATATATTTTAAAAAATTGGCCTAGCAGAGTTTATGGAAATACCTTCCAAGATGAGGGAGCAACTGGCAAATGTAGAAAAATATTATTTGTGAGAAATTTAAAAATACAATAACAAAAATGTACATATTTCATGAATTAATTAATGAATCCTACAGTAAATTATCTGGATCATTTTTGAGTGTCCCTGTTAGCATAGTGGAGTTAAGCATTGGGCGGTTAGCCCAAACATTGGCTGTTCAAGTGCACCAGCCACTCATCAGAAGAAAGATGAGGCATTCTGCTTCTGGGAAGATGTAAAGCCTCGGAAGCTCTATGGAGCAATTCTCCCACGAGTCAGAATTGACTGTTAGCAGTAGGACAGTTAGATTAGTTAGGGAATAAGAAAAAAAATTACAATGTTCCATTAAAAAAAAAGGCAGCCTAGTAGCGCAGTGACAAATTCAGGTGAGTTTAAGAAATATAAAATTACACAATAAAAGGTAAAATCAGCATGTATGCAATAATTCTCTCTCAATCCCCAGAAATAACAGTTAACATTGCTCCAGTGACCTTTCTGATGCCTTTACAAGTATTCGTTACGAAATCATAGTTATTTTTTCTTTCTTTCCTCTGGTGGGATCACCAGCTGCATATTCTGCACCTTGCTGTCGCTCCCGAGCAGTGCAGTTAGGAGATCATTCCACTTCAGTACATGCAGATCTAACTTGCTCTTGTTTCCTTTAATTTCCCACTGTCTCCTGTACTAAAAATACATGTTGAATTTTATTTAATTGTTTTTCCTTAGTGGGCATGTAGGCGTTCCCTTTTTTTTTTTTTTGCTCTTACATATTGTACTGTTTTTAATACTTCTGCATTCATTTCTTTGTGCATCAGTATTTTTTTTTCAGACAGCTACCAAAAGTGAAATGCTGTGTGGACATGTATGACCTTGTCAATTTGTGTTGTATACCATAACATTGATCTCCTAAAACATCAATTTGTATTCCTTTCCATAGAGGGTGTAAGTACCCTCTATTTCTTATCCTCAGTGACACTGATATTATCAATCTTGTATTCTTTTGTTAACATGAAAAGACACCTGTTCACTTAATTTGCACTTCCCAGATGATTTTGGGAGGTTAGTTTGGACTAACCTTTATATTCTCTCTTACATGAACTCTACCTTCAGATATTTGGCCTTTTGAAAGTCAGTTTTGCTGTGTTTTTCTTATTAATTTTTAGGTTTCCTTTATTATATTCTGGCTATTAAGCCTTTGGTATGTCATCTGCAAATAAATTTCCACATCATCGGACTGACATGTGTCATATACAAGTGTCAAATGCTGCAAACAGTGCTCTCCTATGACTTCTTACAGCTTGGCCACTTTCCTTCATGAAATACTGTCCACGTTGACTTGCCAAAGCACCATTCTTCCCTAGTGTTTCTTCCACCTCATCAACAACCCGTTTTCTGTCTCTTTTACCAGTCCTTCCATCTCTATCTGCTCTCTAAATATTGTAGTTCTTTGAGGCTTGGTTCTTGATATATTTTTCAAATAACACTTTCTTGTATATGATTTTGAAGCCCATAGCTGTAAATATCACTCATGTGCTGTCAACTCTTTCCAAAATTAGTATCTCCAGATCTTAGCTCTCCTCTGAGCTCCTGACCAGAACAACTCCCTTGCTTCCTTGACAACCCCACATAAGTGTCTCTTCAGAATCTCAAAATCAGTGCCCCCAAACAGAACTCTTATTTCTCTCCAGGCCCCCTCCCACCATGAATGTCCTTTGTCTCCCTGTCTCTATAATTGAAATCAGGTTACTGAATCCATATACCTTCTTATGGGTCAAGGGAGAAAGACTATAGTAGAAAACAGATTTTATTTTACTTTATTTCCTTTTTCCCCAACCCATTGCCATCGGCGATTCCAGTGCTTGCTGGCCCTGAGTGACAGGGAGACCTGCTCCCTAAGGCTGTAAATCTTTTCTTTTTCAAAAGAGTTTTATTGGGATGCAGGGGAGGGTTTTTTGTCAATCGTTGTATTGGGGACTCCTACAGCTCTTATCACAATCCATCCATCCATCCATTGTGTCGAGCACATTTGTACATTTGTTGCCATCATCCTTCTCAAGACATTTGCTTTCTGCTTGAGCCCTTGGTGTCAGCTCCTCATGTTTTGTCCCCGATGGAGGGGAGGTTTACAGAGCCAATTGGTTGTATGGTCAACAATTTACACACATCTTGTTTTGTGACACTCGTTGTACTCCTCACGATGTAGTATCACTCTCCCTATGTCCTCTTTGTGTTTATTATTTCCATTCATCTTTCTTTGTGATCCATACTGCCTCTGAGATGATCCCTGGGCAAATCCCTGTTGATCAAAATGATTAATCTAAGGCATGCACACCTATACTTACCTGGCAGGGGAGATACCATGATCACTAAGGAGTGCGCACCAGCCAGTGTTATTCTTCATCTGACAGACTTGCCGACTATTTAGCTGGAAGCTCAGCCATGATTTTAAGAAGAAGAGACAATTGACTACTATTGGGGGAAATGGAGTTAAATAGGATTCAAAGTTAAATTTAATGGTAGAAGCAAAATTATAAGATGCTGCCTGAATAAACTTATGCCTGCATTTATAAACTCTGGAATTTGAAAAGGGCGCCTTCAATTCCTCACCCAATACAACCATTAAAAAGGTAATTGACAGGTCAATATGAACTACTTCCATGTTATTAATAATAGTGGTTATGATGCCTAACGTTATTCCAGACAAATGTGTGTCCATTGCTATCTTTAAGCACCATGCGTGAATCCTAGCATTTAATAGTTGCAATACCCCAAAGAGGTAGGTACTATTATTATCATCACTTTAAAAATGGGGAAAATGAGGTAGAGCATAAGCAATTTGCACCAGTAGTAAGATATGAAGCCAAAATTCAAAGCCAAGACTTTCTGACCTTAGGGTGTAGTCAAAGTCATGGTTAGAACTGGCTCATTCCATGAAGAATTTAACCATGTGTGAACTTTGGGGCCATTTGTAAATCTACTAAGTTTAATATCATCCTACACATAGTTCTCACCTCTTATCCAATTTGAAGCCATGGTAGGCAGTTATTTGTTCAGATTCAGCATATTGAATCTCTTTTTAAAAGTTAAAAACAATATGACTGAACCACAGGGGCGTGTTCTTACTAATCTCCTGTTGGTTTGCCTGGGTACACATCAACCATTCAGAGGCATATTCTGCTCAGAAGACATGGACCGACCTTAGGGCCTATGTCAAGCTCTTCACAATTTTTAAAGCACATTGTTTTCAAGAAGAATGGAGCACTGTCCTTCGTTGTACATCCTCTCCTATCGAAGGCTGACTGGAGTACTGCTTCTCCTGGTGTTTGTGATGATTTAAACTGTAGAGTTCCTTATTAAATTCCTATCAGACAACACGTTCCCAGAGGGTAGAAAGTGACCTTCTGCTTTATATACAACATACACCTCCACACAGTGCTTGCAGATAAAACCAGTATATGCGCAGATGATTGGTACATTTTTCTATTAACGACATTTCCTTACGATCATTCCCAGACTTATGAAGAGTTAAAAATACTCAGAATTATAAATTACTTCAATCTTCTTAATCTTCCTCAAGATTCTCAAAACAAATAATAGAGGAATTAATGATGACCCAAGGAACAAGATGGGGAGATTTCATTCATGACAACACAGATTTCAGAGCATTTCCCATGAAAAGTGTTTTTGAGAGAATGAAATGTTCATGTCCCATCAGTAAGGCTAAATCTTGCCTTAGTGGTTTAGAATACTAGGTCTCCCCAGCTTGGCTCTATCTAGATGGCTCTGTGTTGTGTGTAATATTGGGATGAAGATCAACAGTCAATTGGGTAAAATATGCTTTTTCAAGAGGTTCTTAGAGGACTTTGTTCACCAAAATTGTGCGGACTGATAGTATGTGTAGTGACAGAGATGTCAACAGTTCTATGTGATTGTTTTCTAAGTATTTTCTTTGTAAATGTCTAGCCCAGTATCAAAATAGCAGTGAAAATACCATTTGGTGGGCTGATGGAATCGTTTGCCTTAATATACAGGTTACATAACCTTCTAAAACAGTTTCCAAACAGTTATTATAATATGAATGTTTCTTGGGGCAGTTTTAATTTTGGATGCACACATAAATTAAATAGAGGCATAATGCCAGTGTGTGGGCAAGAGATTCTGAGACGTGCACTGTGTGTGCGAACTGATAATTAGTGAATTTGCAATCAAGCTTTTAGCTCCTTCTCACACCCTTCACCTGGTTCTGAAACTAGATGCTCATCTCCATCCACTAGCATCTCCCTTAGTCTTAGAGCAGGCCCGTTTCCACCTCTGGGGAGCCGCACTAACCGTGATAGCAGAGAAGAAATAATCGAATGACCAGGCATTGGCTGCATTCCAAGTAAAGACAGAAATGAGGCAAAGGCATCTGATTGCCTCTCCTGTTTAACATGCACATGCAAAATCCAAAAGACAGAAGAAAATGAGATGTAAAGACTGGCATTGAGGAGTGAAGCTGCCATTTATTATTGGTAAGCAAGGTGATCATTCACTTCACCCCCCTAAACTGCAATGACTAAGAAGACATTTCATAGAAGGCCCAGAGAGATCAGCACTCAGCAAGCAGTGGTTACTTACTATATATTCCTGCATCCTAGAAATACCCAACTAGAATGGGAATTAGGGAAAACGGCGTCATTTACAGAAGCAAGGAACTCCAAAATGCCTTTTTTTAAAGTCAGAGTGCAAAACCTTTATAAAATGAAACTTTAAAAAATGAACGTCAAGAACAAAGCCAGGAGCATTGCTAAGGGCTCACTGTGGACAGAAAAGAAGATTGCTGTAAAATCCACATTTTGCTGTTGAAGTTCTAAGAAACTCATCACAAGTTCAGGGTTGCAGACTCTGGAAGTTGTTTCATTAGCTTCTGAGATTTGATTCACAGTAACCATGTGCTGAGTACCTAATGTACCAGGCACAATATGTGGATGCACTTGTAGATAGAAAAGAAGAAAGAGACTTGGTACCTCATTGAGCTAATAGTCCAGGTAAGGAGAGAGGCATAAAAGCACAGGCTAATGCAGATCGAGGGGAATGTGCAGAAGTGGAAACTGAGCCAAAGGAGCAGCTGCTTCACCAACAATTCCCTCATCGCTGTTGATGAGGGTTGCCTTTGCATGAACTGCAACAAGGAAAGGAGTCAGGGCTCCCTGAGCTTGCTCAGCAGTTAGACAGATCTGCAGTTTTAAAAGCGCTTCTTTATATTGAGTTGGAATTTATGACTTCAACCCAAACCTACTACCATTGAATTGGTTAAGACTCAAAAGGAGCCTACTGACTGGCCTGACTTCTACTTTGAGTAAAAGAAAACCTGGCTGGTGGACCCTGTATGATGGATGCTTTGGTTGTAGACCCTTCTGAACTTTTTCTTTGTAGACTATTTCAATATCGACCATTACTCTCTATATATTAATGGGGGAGGTTTGGAGAACATAATTATATTTTTTTCAGTCTTTATTTTAAAGTTTCTTGGTCATTTTCCCCTCAAAATATGTCCGGAAGACCACTTGCATTAGAATCACCTTGAAACTTAGGAAACAACATGGATTCCTAGACCCTGATGTCAAATAGTGAAATATGGGAGAGAAAGCCTTTTGGAAGCTTGCTTCAATTCGGTCAAAAATCAAGCCACATAACTCTCTTGTGGGATCCCCAGTACAACCACATAGTCATTTTACCTAGCCTCACATGACTAGCCTGGATGACCCGGAAGCTGAAAGGTGATGGGGACCAGTGCTCCTTGGGATTTGATTTCAGGGTGCTTTATCTGTGGGGTAGGCGCCAAGGACTTTGTCATTCTCGTTCGCTGCTGAGAGCTGGTGAAGTGCGGAAACATTGTGGGACTTGGCAAATGGATGAGGAACGTGTCTGTTCCCTGCTCCCCCGGGCTTAGCTTCTGTTTAACTGCTTTGTCCCTGTCTCCAGGATGCTTGGCCCACATTTTCAAAAGCAGAATAGGGACCAGGGGTGCTGACTGCAACCTTACAGCAGAGATTTTCTCTGCATGAAATCTGCTGAGGACTCCAATTTTGACTTCTTGGGTAAACAGTCCCACCCATCTCACTACCTCATTGTGAAAATCAAACCAGGTAATGGATGTGAAATGGCTTTGCTAACTGCAAAGCTCTGTCCTCATGGGAGACAATTATGTTACAAGAACAGACTATTTATAAGTTGGGCAACACAGGCAGAACTTGGGAACAAGGTTGAGCTTTGGAGATGGGTTTCTCTATAACCTCTATAAACCAGACTAGGCTCTCTCCCCTGGATCCTCAGCTTCAGACCTTTCTCAAATCTAGGACACCTGCTCAGTTTCAGTAAAGGCTGCAAACTTCTGTCAGCACTTCCCAAAGAGCTCCTTGCCTGTCTAACTTGACTCTTGGCTGCTATTCCCCATCATCCACTCTCTAACACCTGATACGCAGGTTTCCCAATGACCTGGGAATTTTCAGAGCTGTGATATCTAGTAGAGCAACCACTAGTCACATGTGGATATTTACGTTCAATTAACAAAAGTTAAATAAAACCAAAAATTCAGTTTCTTCAGCCCACTAGTCACATCTCAGCTGCTCACTAGCCACACGTGGCTGGCAAGTGGCTGATCGGACAGCACATCTCTAGGACGTTTCTGTCATTGCAAAGAGTACTACGGAGAGATAAGAGCACATGTTATCTCTTTGTAAGTTGCTAATACAGCCTTTCCCTTCATGTTGAGAACCTGGTGGATCAAAGCTCGATAATGAGCATTGTACCATATAAATGTTGACATTTTCTGATGAGATTAGCATGTTCAGGTTCACATGCACAATTGAATAGAGGAGGAAACTATGAGGATAAGTAAAAAATGGAAGTGGGCAAGAGACAAAGAGAAGAAGAATTTCCACAAAGCCAATTAAAAAAAGATAAAAGGCCTCCATGCTAATCCTTCTTGTCGTTTCCTCTAATAATCACATCAGACTTTATCATTTGTCTCATTTTGTGTGTGTGCATGTGGGTGTGTGCACACACACGCTGGTCAGTCTATCAGTCTATGAAGGAAGATAAGCATCTCTTTTGTTCCCAAAATCCCCTCTGGTGTAACACATTGCTCGATTAACCTATTCATTGAATGAATTAATACTTGTATGCCCTATCATTCCCCTGGACTGTATACTAGAATAAGGTGTCACCTCAAATTTAGAATGTGTAAGCCCCTCAGAAATGGCATATTTGGTTTTCCTTCCACACTGGGAAGCCATAGAGAACTTTTAATTTCAAAATGCCTGAATTCACTTTAAAATAAAAGTCTTAACTCTGGAAATCAGACTATTTTACCTATGGATGAAGAAATAATTTAGTTTTTCCCCCTCTTTGGATCTTTTGAGGTTTCTGATAATATTTGAATCTTTTTGACATTAAAAAGGCCATTTTATGACCTTTGCCTTGAACTTTGGAGGATTCAATTGGGTTCAGCATTTATCTCATTGTTTTTTGAGCCAAAGCAGATCTAATCCAGGTGAGTCAAAGATGGATGGTGTTGACCTTGCTTTCCTCTCCCCAGACACCCTCAGGCAGATACATAATTTTTCCAGAGACCCAATGCAAGATGAAAATGCAAGGCCCCTTTTTCAGATAGCAGGGAAAGGTGCTTCTAAAGGTGCCAAAATGTATAGTTTTTTTTTAAAAAATTAGTCTCTCCAAACCTAATATGATTTTTATTTGCAAATTTACCATAGCTCAAGTAAAGAAAAAATTTAAATTTAAATTTTAGCATGAACTTTACCATTTATATCTATATTGTGCAATGTTAGCTTTAACTGCAAATGTAAGCATTTAATTCATGTGCAGAATGAAGTTACACAACTCATAGCTCATACATAAGTGTGCATTTCATTCTTATCAGAACAGTGCACACAGCTAATACAACTGTTTCTATTTCATATCTTGATATATGCTCATCCACCAATACTCTACCTTTCCTATTGCTTTTTAATAAAGAGTTTAAAGCAACTTTGAGATATTCCATCTTCCTCTTCCCTTCTCTGTCAATAGTTCAGCCTACTAAACCAAAAGCCACACTCACTGCCAGGGAGTCAATGCCAACTCATGGCGACTCTGTAGCCCCTGTGAGTCCCCAAGACGGAAACTCTTCATAGGAGTAGAAGGCCCTGTCCTTTGGGTGGTTTTCAACGATTGACCTTTTGGATCACAGCCCAACTCGTAAGCACTATGCCATCAGGGCTGCTTATTTCAGCCGAAGTCACACAAGAAATAAAGAATCCTTAGTGGTTCCTTGAATTCCATCAGCTGCTTTCCACAAATGGAAAACATGACCACTTGAAGCCCTCAGTCCCTCTTATCCTTAGTCAGTCATAGATGAGTTGAAATGGGGCATGAGCACAGGCCTGTGGACCCATAGTGTGTAGGACGTCAGCAAAGTTTCAAGCAAGTAGAGGGGAGGCATGTTATGGAGCTAAGCAGAGCAACCACAGATGAAAGGGAAAACGTTGACCTTGTGCTAGCATTGAGTCTTGCTAAACTCTCTTACAAAGGATGGGCCCACCAGAATTTTGTGCTCCGGAAGACTGGCCAGCACAATAGAGCAGCAAGAAACTGCACTTTCCTCGCAAATCACAACTGTCGCCTCTGCTCTCGTGCGTGGTTGACAGTCTCTTGAGACTCGTGAGTCCAAAGAGAAAGTTACTCAGAATTTCAAGATGGCAACAAGAGGACATGAAACCAATCACTAACCCTTCTGAGTGCAGTACCCTGTGTAACACAGGTCATATAGCCACCCATGAAGCTGCCCTTACCCAGCTTCTGCCCAAAGAATCTTCTCCGGATACATTGATCTTATTGAAACCACATCAAAAAAAGAATGAGAAATACGGCATCAAAAGAATGCCACTTGCTTTACCAAATACTGTACTCAGGGTTAAAAACAAGAGCACCATTTGCCAAGTCCCCTCATCCTTCAGAAAATTTGCCTGAGCTGCCTCCAAGATGTCCACAGCCCGGAGCTAAAGTGCTAGGTCCCCACTCAGACTTACTGGCGAGGAAAAGTTCCTGCTTGAACTTAGTGGAAGGTGAACACAGGTCTGTAGCTAAAGGAAACCCTCCCCAACATAGTCTCATGAATGGTTGCAAGTGTTGAGGTCTAGAAGCTCTGGGTACTAAAGTGGCCTCAGACCTGTCATATCCTATCTTTTTTGCCCTTGAGCACATGGCCAACGAGCTCTAGGTCTCTGTTTCTTCGTTTGTCAAAGGGGATGATCATACAACCTTATCCCATGAATCTGTTAAGGTTGAAGTCCATAGCCTCTGTGCCTCCAGGGGCCCCACTCCTGTCAACTGAAAGTGCCAGTTAATGCAAGCTACTGTAATTGTTATTATCATTGTACATGTGCTATCAGCTCGTTAAAAGCACCTCTCTCCAGTTTTCCAGTTATTTTCTCGGCTTCCTGATAAGCATTTCGTAAGAAATGAGCCAAGAGAAATTTCTGTGCTCAAAACACTGCTTCTTCAGTAAGGAGCCCCCTGCTGCTATTAGGGAAAAAACCAACAACAACCCAGAAGTGAATTAAATTAAACTAATCTCACTGTTTATAAATAATTGTTTAAGCAACATGAGACAAGAATTGTTTCCTGGGTACATTGTGCCCTGGCAGAACAGTTGAGTCTGTTATTTTGAATATGCCGTCTGGCTTTTAAATTACCTGTAGGCATTTCTTCAACCCAATATAAAACACGATTACTCATCTCATACACACTGGGAACGTTCTGTGGGTATTTGTCCTACTCCTCTAGCTCTGTAGGCAACCCCCCATCAGGTGTCTAGTTTCCCACCCCATATTAAAGAGGGGCTCCACATGCTACCCCGCAGGGTAGGCACCAGAACAGTACCTGGCCCCAAAGACGCCCTGGGCGGTTTGCACAAGTCTGAAATGGAAGTGATATGAGGTGGTGCTCTGGCCAACAACCTAGGCATGCACTGGAAATGCTTAACAGCTCTGAAACACTGCCCGAGCCTGGGCCCTGCATGTAACAATTTTATTCTGATCCATCTGCTTGGGGTGCTGACATTCATATGTTTTAAGGGATCTTTGTGTATCACAAAAGTAGTGTAGATAGAGGTGGTGTAGAGATTATATATTGGGCTGATAACGGCAAGGCCAGTAGTTTGAAACTACCAGTTACTCCTCAAGAGAAAGAAGAGGCGTTCTACTCCTATAAAGAGTTATGGCCTCAAAAACCCACAGGGGCAGTTCTACCCTGTCCTATAGGTTAGCCACGATGAGTTGGGGTCGACTCCATAGAAGTGAGTTTGGTTGGATTTTGTGCACACCCCCTGGTTGGTAGAAATGGCTAAGGTGCTTAACTACTAGCAAAAAGTGTTTCCAGCCCAGCCGGAGGCCCCCAGAAGAAAGGCTGGTGGGCTGGTTTTAGAAGAACATGGTCCCTGAAAAGCCCCTGGCCTACAGTTCTACTCTGACACACATGGAGATGCCAGAGTTAGAATTGCCTGGATGACAACCTGTCATGTGTTCTAATCCCTACTCATCTCTAACCAGCCCTCATCGCTCAACACTGAGAAATGAATAAACTGAAATCATGTATGCTTCATGTTTCTGCCTTGCTGCATATCCTAGACTACTGAGATGGTGTGGAGGAAACCACTGGCTCTCAATTGGGGGTGATTTTACCCATCAAGGTACCCTTCGCATACATTTGATCAGTACAATGTGTGGGCCATGTTAGCATCTGGTGGGTCGAGGTCAAGGGTACTGCCAAACATCCTACAATGACCAGAACTGTTCCCCACAACAAACCATTATCTGGCCTCAAATGTTAAAATCGGGCATACTTTGAAAAATCCTGACTTAAACTAATCTTCTGGAACACTCCCAGGGGACGTCGAGAGAGCTCTTTTAAGACATCTACTTCAGAGGAACCCTTGAATCATGTGGCCCCTCTTAATCCTCCCAGGGAGCCCTGGTGCTGCCGAGGCTAACCTCTCAGCCACTGACCTAACAGCTGGTGCTTCTAAATCCACAACCTGCCTATGGGAGAAAGATACAACTGTCCACTTTCTGAAGGTTACAGCCTGGGTAACTCTACAGGGCAATTATATCTTGTGCTACAGGTTCCATATGCTTCTAAATTAGCCAGACAGCATTTGTGTTTGGTTGGTTGGTTGGTTGGTTGGTTGGTTGGTTGGTTGGTTGGTTTTAATCCTCATCCATTCCAAAGATGAGTGGGGACTTGGGGGGTCTGATAGAAGGAGATCGGCATTGCTTCCGGGAAGGAGGGGTTTGGCCTTCTATGACCAGAATGCGGGCAGTCACCTTGTAGACACACCCCTTTGCCAGGCAGGCTCTATGAGCTTGTTCTCTTACAGAGTGTACTTGGCAGGGACACAGCCACCCAATTTAGTCCGAACAGCTGCTCAGGAAGGACTTGCCGCCAAAGCACACTCTTAGATCCACTGTAAACCAGACTCCTCTCCAAAGGGGTGTTTGGTCCATAATGTAATGATGCAGGCCTCTGCCCCAAAGAAATGTAGACATTCAACTCACACTGGAGTCTGTCTAGAAGAGGGTCATTACCATGATTGCTTTTTTAAGCTCCATGACATAGGAAAGAATTGGGGATTCTGAATTCACAGTAATGGAGACTCAGGTCAGGAGCATTACTTGGATATTTCTGAAAAGCTGTCACGGGAAAGAGGCATGTGACTTGTTCCGTGTGCTCCCAGCAGAGAGAGGTGCAAACAAAAGTCTGAGATTAAGAGAATACATATGTCAGCACAAGCTGGAGTGAGCTGCTGTATTAGCAAGATCTAGTAACGCAGAAACAGAAATTCAAGTTGCTCGACCATCAGTTAGCATTACTGCTTATTAGTCCACAGTGCTCAGGAAAGAGTGGGAGGATGAAAAGATGTTTTTGGACCCTCCCTGTGAGATTCTGTGAGTTACTGAGTTGGGGAAGCCTTCCCACATGAAAGTTAAATAGGAGAGGGCATCAAACAGTTTGTGGGAAAATTCCATTACCTTCTGATTATCATTTTCCATGAACGTTTTGCAGTGTCTTTGTACCGGAGAGCAGAAACCTACTCCAGCCGATAGAATATTTGCCGGGGTGAAAGATGATCCGTGAGAAGAGACAGGTCAGGGGTGTTGTTGCCAATTTTAGGAACCATTCCATTTTCCTACAATGGTTACTCTTGCACTGTGGCTGCCAAGAAGATTAGTTCTTTCAAAGGAAAAAAACCTATCCTTGGGCTTTATTGATGTGAAGTGGCGGACAGTTTCTTTGACAGTGGAGATTCTGTTGGAAGATTTTGGCCTTAGCCAGACAATGGCTGTTGTTTGAAGCTTTCTTGTCCACATGATTCCTTTAAAGATTTGTAGGGAGGTGGAGGCTTTGGCTGAGGTTCAAAGGATGTCCCCTCCACTTGGTTTTCCTAGTTCCCTCTTCTCTGTATGGTGACAACTGGGATCAGAATGTCAGGCTCTGAAGTGGACAAGGCAGGATCCCAATCTAGGGGGATCTGGGACCTCGGTGACACGGTGAAACTACTTCTCTCAGTACTTCAGAGATCGGAATCCGATTCCGAGTCCTGCCCCTTTGATCCTAGGTAACTTACTCCGCCTTTTGGTGCTTTGCTTTCTTTCTGTGTACAACTCGAGTAAAGGGGAGGCTTGTTCTATGAGGCTGTTGGGGAAGATATTGGACACATGGAGCCTGGAACATGGTACACAATTGATGGTCATGTGCTTTTTATCATAACCATCATCGTGTTAGGGAAAAGAAAGGAGCACAGGTTAGTAGAACAAGTATCCTGGGTGGGCTGGGGGGAGAGTACAATGGCCAGGACAGGTGAGCTGTGGGAAGGGCACGGCGAGGCAGGGGTTCTAAGGAGTCCCACTAGAAATGCTGGGAAGTCCTCTCCGAGCTCAGCAGGGCAGCGCTCCGCGTGACCTCTCTCATGTAAGCAAACAACTGAGCTCCCTCAGGATTGTAGTCACTCAAATTGTCAAGGATCTACTTGGCACAAAGTGATTTCTGAGTTGTCTTTTTTTTTTTTTTTCTGTTCCATGCCTATTTCAGGTTATTTATAACAAGATTCTTAGAAACATTTCACAGTTAAATAGTTCTTGGAGAGCTTTTTCGTTTCAAAGAAATGGGCGAATCCATACTTTGATAAATCTGACAAATACATTTGGTAGCTCTTCCTGTTCCTTTCATCTTTTTCAGACTTTTGTTTCCTTTACTGGCTACTGAAATGAATTGTTTTCTTCTCTCTTGGAAACTGTCATTGGTGGCTGGGAATGTCTGAATCTGTAGAAAAGAGATTCTGTGTGTGTGTGTGTGTGTGTGTGTGTGTGTGTACTCTGCATAAACTGCCGTTGCTGGCGTAGTTTCTGATTTTATAGAAAGGAGACTGTGTGTGTGTGTGTGTGTGTGTGTGTGTGTAGATGCTTATGATGGCCATGTCTAATAATTTGGTGTTTTAGCAATAATTTTGGTTCCTGCTCTAGTCAGCACCACCTTTTATCTTCATCATAGTTTTAGCAGCAACTCTTTACTGAGCATTTAAATATCTGCCAGCCGTTGTGCTAAATGTACTGTTAATGTTGTTGACTCACTGTTTACTGTTTATTCACTCAAACTCTATTTTACTGCCATCAAGTTGACTTCAGCTCACAGTCACCCTCTCGGACAGCATAGAATGACCCCTGTGAGTTTCCAAGACTATAACTCTTTACTTTCTTTAGTAGAGAGCCTTGATTTGTACCAAAGCCATACTTATTCAAAGCAATGTTGCTTTCATTTGTTCATACTTCCAACTAGATTTCATTTGTTCATACTTCCAACTAGATTTCATTTGTTCATACTTCCAACTAGATTTCATTTGTTCATGCTTCCAACTGAAAAAGATTTCCCAGCTCAAAAATGTTTGAAAACCATTGAGCCTCTTAATCTCTGTTATCATTTTCAGGCATAAGATTTTTAAGATATTTTTAATCACTTTACTGGGGGCTCTTTCAGCTCTTATAACATTCCATACATCAACCATATCAAACATATTTGTACATATGTTGCCATCATCATTTTCTAAATATTTACTTTCCATTTGAGCCCTTGGTATCAGCTCCTCTTTTTTCCCTCCCTCTCTTCACCCCCCCTTGTAGCCCCTTAATAAATGATAAATTATTATTGTTTTCATATCTTACACAGCCCGCTGTCTCCCTTCCCCCATGGTTTCGGCTCTTTTTCCCCCTGGGGGTGGGGTTGGGGGTGATCATGCATCAATCTTTGGGATTGATTCTCCTTTCCCCTCTTCTCCCCCCAACTTCCCTACTGGTGCCCTACTCCTACTCCTGTTCCTGAGAGGTTAATCTAACATGCTTATGATGTGGGTTTTTTTAATACCAAATTACAGAGGAGTAAAATTTGACCAAATTTTGCTATAACTGTTGTTGTTGTTAAGTGTTGTTACGTCATTTCATTTCATAGCAAATCAAAAAGACAAAAGAGATATGATTTTGGCCCTATCCCTCTGATGTCCGCTACTACATCTCATGAAGGAATTTGTTTAAAATCTTGTTAAAAGAGCCTGAAAGATACTGATGAATGCAGCATTTTACAGGCAAAAGTGAAAATACAAACTGAGACTAGAGGAACCTCAAAGTTTATTTACAGTTATATAAAAGTGGATTTAGGGTAACCTAGGAGCCAAGGGACAAATATCACAACCCAGAGGTTCTTTAAATACAATGAACCTCTTATTTATTTATTTATTCCTTCATTTGTCCATCTTTGCTGCCTTTTAATTGAGTGCCTCATGTGATTCGGACTCTATTCTAGCACCAAGAACGCCTCAGAAATCTAGATGGGTTCATGCCCTGCCACTGTGGAGCTCACAGTCAGCCCTTAACCATGAGAGAGAGAGAGAGAGAGAGAGAGAGAGAGAGAGAGAGAGAGAGAGAGAGAGAGATCGAGAGAGAGATCCCATGTCAGCTTTGAAACAATTCTTGAAATGTCAAGATTATAGCTCTAATCCAGTTTGTCTATAGCTTTGCAAAGGGCAAGCTCTAGAGTTGAATTCAAAGAAGCTGGTGCCCTAGGTTGGTGGATTTAAGGTGCCCCTTCCCTGACAGGGCTTTCAATTAGAAGTAATTTGTTCTGCCTTTGGTTTTCTTTGGGGTTTCTATTATAATAGGTTGCTGTTGTTGTTATGTGTTGTTGAGTTGATTCCAACTCACAGTAACCGTACAGTGCAGAGTAGAACGGCCTTCCTTGGTTCCCTAGGCTGTGATTGTCATGGGAGGTGATTGCCAGACCTTTTCTCCTATGGTGCTGCTGGTAGGTTTGAACCCCCAACCTTTTGGTTACCATCCAGGGTTCTTTTGTGTACAACCAGGAGCAAAGAGAAGCTACTTCACGTGTATTATTCAAGAAGATGAAAAGGGCCTGCAGGCTTGTGAATTTTAAGCTGAAGATGCCAGTTGGGTTGGGGTATATTAGAATAACCTTGGCCAGTAACAGTGTGGTTGGCAGTGGGCAGGTAGTGAGGAGCATGCCAAGGCCACCATGGCCTGCCCTGGTCTGGTTTCCCAGGGCATTTCCCTCAACTCTACCGACTCAGGCCCTGCTCCCACCACCTGACTTCCTATGCACTAGGCATGCCTGACTGACCAGCTTCCCCAAGTAAACAGTGGGTTCTCCGCCTCGGGATTCTTTCCGCTGCCTTGAGTGCTCTTTCTCGCTCTCCCTGCTTGGCCTAAGCCTATTCATTCTTCAAGGCCTGATGCCAGTGCGAGCTCTTTAAACGTTCCCGAACCTCCCCTCCTCATGCTCTCCCCCAAATAGAGCTTACTCCTCTGGGCTCTCTTACCACCTGCTGCCCCCTCTCTTAGAAACTCTGCTCATCTTCCGTGGTACCTGAAGTAGTCCTTATGCACCTGATACACCCTCAGCTCACCTGACAGCCTCTCTTGAGCAGACTTCTACCCGACTTGCATTTTCTAGGATTGGTGTACTTGTTCCAACAAGGTACAGATTTAGCGAGACCGGTTAAGTAAGGCTCCATCACTTCCTATACTTTCCACTGGAGTAAGTAGCTAGCTCTCATTTCTCTCCTTTAGAAACTGGAAATAATAATGGAAAATGGGAGTGAATGGATGTGCCCATTAATGAGGTAGCGCATGGCTTGCTCAGCACACTCAATGGCACCTCAACAGCAACAAATGGTGGCTCTTTATGACGAGTCTGTCCTTTGAAGGCACTTTCTCCTAGACGGGTTTGCTAATTTTTGTTCGGTGCTCTCTGGTCAGTACTTCCTACAAAACGCTGCCTGCTCCTATGCCACCCTCCTCGTCATTCCTGTGTGAGCCCGTCAGGACAGCCCTGTCGATCAGCTTCCTCGAGGCTCTTTCCCTTGCCACTGACCTCCACTTTATCAAGCATGATGCCCTTCTCTAGGCACTGGTCCCCAAGGACGTGAGGCAAAGGCTCACCATCCTCACTTCAAAGGACCTTTCTGGATGCATTTCTTCCCACACAGATGGGTGTGTTCCTCTGGAAGTCCATGGTATAGTCCGTGTTCTTCACCAGCACCACAATTCAAAGGCACCAGCTCTGGGATCGTCTTTGTTCATTGCTGCATTGCCATGCATATCAGGTCATTGAAATACATGACTTGGAACCCCACATAGACATCTCCACTTTCTAACCCTTTAAAGAGGCCTTTTGCAGTATATTTGCTCAACACAAGACGTCATTGATTTTTGGACCGCTGCTTCCATGAAGGTTGATTGTGAATAAAATAAAACCCTTGACCACGTCAATCGTTACTCCTTTTACCATGATGTTGCTTATGGGTCCCATTGTGGATGATTTTTATTTACTTTATGTTGAGGATGCCAAGATGCGTTAAAGTTCTGGCTAATGAAATTGCTCAGCAGAACAAGCACGCAGTCCGTCTAGTCCCCAAAGACTCAGTGCTCTGGTCCTTGATCACTTAGGAGCGGTAGAGAATAATGGGGAGAAAACGAAACTCACCCAGGTGATTGGTTTGACCTTGCCATTATCGGTGTATTCTGAGAAACAGGGCAAGAGGTGCATTGGGATCAGAATAATACTGCCCCAATCAAGGCTGATTTAACCTTGCACTGTGGCGGGCTGGGTGCCGACATATCTGCTATGACAGGTGACGGAATGAAAGAGCACCTGAGGCCACGGGTCAGGTGTTCCAATCTGTGCAAACTCAACCATCTGGCGTTCATGTGTAAGTAACAAAGAACAGAAGAAAGAGCACCACCCGGAGGTCCTTTAAGACCCCGTGTCTCCTTGCCAAGGCATGCTGCTCTCTGTAATTCAGTTTTCTCATCTGTGTTTTGGAGAATGGAAGAAGGCAGCTTTTTCTCATGGGAGCTTTTTTTCATTTTCCTGAGTAAGATTTGTCTTTAAATACATTTGAATGCAAATAAATATATACATAAAGGTAGCTATATAATGGCCTTAAATACAAAACCATATAGATAAGGAGACATTTTTAATAAATGCTACCACTACTGAGCGTTTTTATCGAGGACACAATGGAGGGATCTTGATCAAAAGAAGGAAAATCAAGCGGCAGAACTTCAAATGGAGATGAAAACCTCGCGTCCTGGATTGACATAGACTGAGGAAACCTCAATCTTACTACCCATAAATCATTGTTAAACTGTGAAGTAGACTGTCTTAGGTAGCCACCGATAAAGTAAACAACAGTTTAGCCCAATTAATAACGAATGTTTGCTTTGTGCATGCTATTCTTATACAGAATTGTCCATAGAGATTCAAACTGACAACAGTTCATCTAAAGCACAGATGAGAATTTGATGGCAGGAGTGTGTAAGGTAATGGTGAAGCCACATGGTTGGAGGAGGTGAGAACCTTGCGTGATGCAATGAGGGCTGTGTAACGGATGTTCTTGAACGGCTCTTGTTGGACTTGTGAATGGCTGTGTAGCTGGTTGTGCAAACATTTAAAACTCCTAACAAATAGATAACTGTAATGAAAGCAAAATAAAGTTCATCGGTGAGGATGTCAGAGATGCGTTGACATCAGAGTTCAACTCAGGAACCAACCGGAGCGTCCCTCCTGAAAGCAGCTGGTTTGGGTGAAAGAACTATCAGATCCCCTTGACGGGATTCATTGCTATTTAGCGCGAAGCCCACCGTCTGGATGTCCGTGTGTGGGAACCACCGGATCCTCCAACTTCAACATTCCATTCTGGTTGACCATGCATTTAAAGACAGCGAGGAAACCTAACAAAGACACTGTCTTTGGAGCAAACAAATTTACTGTTAAATTAGTGTAAATCTATATGCTCATTGCTTATAATCAATGTGTTTTTATCAGCTAATGGCATCCAATCATTACTTTCTATCCCATTAGCTGCACATGGCAAACACTGCTTTCTGCAAATCTCTTTACATGTTTGCCTTCTCATTTCCCTGACTCGTCAGCAAATCTTTCCTATGTCCTCATCTTCCATATGTTAAACTCTAATAATACCCCCTCATCCTTTTGCTAAAATAGACTGTTTGGCTCTCACTGTGATGCCTCTATTCCAACCCTTCTGCATCATCATGGAAAGCTTTGGCCCTTGTGACTCACTGGCTCTTCCCTCCACTGCCTCCCACGTCACTGTCTACAACGCTCCCTTAGGTCTGAGCAGAATTACTGGATATCAGCCTGCCCAGGGGAGCTCTCACTCTTGTGTGTGTGAGAGTCACTTGGAAGAGAACTTTCAAACAGTGCCCACTTGTGACCTACCTCCCACCCATATGGTGGGATGTCTGTTATAAATCCTGGGAATCTATATTCGTAACAGTTGTCCCAGGTGATTAGGATGTACATGGTCTCTAGAGCACTTTTGATAAATATGACAGAACTAATAACTCTCTCCTCCTCCTCTACCTCCTCCTCTTTTCTCTTTCCTTTGTTTCTGCCTCCTTCTGCCCTTTGTCCCTCCTCCTCCTCCTTCTTCAATCACACAGGCAGTTGTAAATCTATTTCATTAACTGTTAATGTTAAACTTTACTTCAAAATTCTTCCTACCATATTTGTGTTTCCCAATGGATCGAATTCCAGGCTTGGGAGGCAGAATGCCTGGTTTATCACCCTGGATCTGCTACTATCCATAAGTCAATCCATGCCTGTGCATTTCAGTTTTTGAATCTTCTGAGATGAAAATTGGAGTCTATACCTTGTCTACCTCACAGACTTGTGTTGAAGATTAAATGCTGGAAAAATTATGAAAATGATTTTCAAATTGGAAAGGATTTTACTAGGACTATTGAAACAAGAACCTACATTTAAAAACTCATCTGTTAAAATATTGAAGAAAAAATTAATGATGTTTTTGCAAAGGGCTTTTGAGCGGCTTTGCCAATGTTTCTGAGTAAGCATATGCTTAAGGAGAGACAGTTAGGATCTCGCTTCATTTTAAGTTGTGGTATCTCAGCCCCACCCTATCATCTCCTCCTCAGATGCATTTGACAGCTTTGCCATGTAATTTCACAGATTCTGAATTTGAAGTCTTTCA
This sequence comes from Echinops telfairi, assembly GCF_000313985.2. NCBI lineage: Eukaryota > Metazoa > Chordata > Mammalia > Afrosoricida > Tenrecidae > Echinops > Echinops telfairi. The sequence continues at coordinate 85,089,386 of NW_022111372.1, forward strand.
GATTCCTTAATACAAGTCCAAAAATGATCCTTCCTGTGTTTCCAGAGAAGGCTCTTTCCTCCACACGGAATAGAAAGTATCAGATACTAACAATAGAATATTAAAAGCCAAATTCGAGGCAATTACCCACAGTTTTGGAGAACAGGCCCACACACAGCTGGTGCCCAATCAGAAGGCCTATGTCTTGTCACCCACTATCTCTGCCACTCACACAATCAGAATGTCAGCGCTGCAGAGGAGCTCATAGATGATCTGTCCTTTCATGGAACAAATGGAGAAATGAGGTGCAGGGGTGACAGCAGGCCCCGCAGAGTCACTCCCGGATGGATGCTGGAGAGGGATCAGCACGCAGGACCCGGTTTGGAGCTCAGGGCTCTCGTTGCTGCTTCCTTTGCTGTACAAGTAGAGTGCCCGTATCATGTATCTACCAATGGTGGCACTGCGAGTCTCGCACTCATAGGCATGGAGTACTATCCGTTGGATTGGACGGAGGTCTACAACGGCTCACCATTGTGTTAGTCCGGGTAGACTAGCAGTGGCTCTCAACCTTCCTCATGCCACGGCTCTCTAATACAGTTCCTCCTGTGGTGGTGACCCCCAACCATAAGATTATTTTTGTGGCTACTTCAGAACTGTCATTTTGCTACTGTTATGAATCGGGTGACCCCTCTGAAAGGGTCGATCAATCCCCAAAGGGGTCACAACCCACAGGTTGAGACCTGCTGGGCTAGAGAAACAAATTCAGAAATCTGCATGTGTATACAAGAAAGAAAACTGCTCTTGTTTACATACAAGAGCAGTTGAATATCGAGAAAACATCCCAGCCCAGTCCAGATCAAGTCCATAATCTGATATTATCCCATATGTCTTATATCAATATGTAAAGTCCTCTTCTGGCTCGCGAAACATGCAATGATGCTGAGTACAGGACGATCACAGGCCAGTGGGTAGAAAGTCTTTGGATCCAGTGGCGTTGTAAGCATCTCAGCGCTGGCAGGGGTCTCCAAGTGGCTTCTCCAGGTCAAGGGTTCTGGCTGCATCAGGGAAGGTCCGTGTGGCTTCTCCTCATGGAAGTCTCACAGGAAGTCAGCCTTGTCAGTAGAGAGTCTCCAAGGGACTGGGCAGAGAGAGAGAGATAGTGTCTCCAGTCTCCAAGGAGGAAATCCAGAAATTCCTAGAATTCTCAAGGGAAGGCCATCGCCACACAGAGGCTTCATGGGCTATGATCCAATTGACAGAGTAAACTCCACCCCTTCACTCATAATCCTCTCAAATTGACACCAAATTATGTAACTACCACAACCATCATTTTCTCTTTTAGCCTTGTTCTTTCCAACATTTTTATCTTGAGTGAAGATTTAAGAGGCAAATGACACCAAACTATCAATTGCTAATCAAATATGTCCGTTCAGTGGCACACTCTGAAACTGTTGTGGGCAGCCTGGGACCCAAGGTCACCTCCACTTTGTTCTCAAGTCCTTGGTCAGCCCTGTTGAGAAGGAGTTGTTGGGAGTTATCTTTCAAGTCACAGGCTGGACCACTGCCCTTCCTTCTCTCCTGTTCCTTCCTTTGGCCAGGGTTAGGCTGATGGAACCTGAGTACAAAGGAATAGCACCAAGACTAGCTTTGAATCTTTACAAGAATCCTCTGAGACTGTCAAATAGAAGCTCATGAAACTTCTCCAAGAATCTCCTCTTTGAAAGGGCCCAACTGCTTTAGAATCTCACTCACACACACAAACGGAAGGCTCTCTTGAACCCATCCTCCTGCCTTCTCTCCCATCCAAGCTCCTGGTTTTTAAATTATGTTTACTCACCTAACCCCTCTGCTGGCTTTAGTCCCCACTTTCCAATTTTTAACCTTTTAAAAAATCTTCACTTATTTTCCAAAATGTCGCCAAACAAAAAAATATAGCATCCTGACAAAGATTCTGTTTAATTGGCAGCAAAGGCTGATAGGAAAGAATTTCCTATAAAACATTCCAGGCACACTGCTGGCTTATAGTAAAAGGAGAAACCATGTCATACATATCCTTTCTGTAAGACTGATATAGAATAAAGCATGTGCCTGTCCATCTGTGTTTCACCTTGGAGTCCATCCTCATGGGACAAGGGAATGCCAGAGATAGCAGGGCCTGCACACTGGACAGAGCAATGATAGGGCTCAAGATGATGTGTGACAATATTGGGTGACAATTAAAAGTGCTAACTCAGTATTTAAAAAATGACCTGACTTGAAGACCCAGCCCTGACTGTTAATTAACTGTATAAGCTTGGGGAAAGTATTTAAGTGCTTGGAAATTCAGTTTCCTGTATAAGCTTGGGGAAAGTATTTAAGTGCTTGGAAATTCAGTTTCCTTGGGTATCCAGGAGGTGAAAAATCCACGAATTAATACAGGTAATGCACTTAGGCCAGAGCCATACTTACCCATGCTGTCCTCGTGGAAGTGAATATTTTTATTGTTGCTGAAATTGTAATAAAATAGGCATGACACCAAACATATTTGATAAATGAGGGAGGAGAAATTCTCCCTTCTTTCTTTCCTCCATATCTTCCGCTCTTCTGTTCCAAAGATACACTCAGTAATAAACTCAGAGAGCTGGTAGAAAACCCTGAAACTTAGGGAGGCCACATCTTGAGTTATCTAGGGAGCTGACCCTTCGAACAGCCTATACAAACAAGGATGAATCTGAAGCTAAGCTCAGAGCAAGTAGCAAACTCAGAAATAGTTTAGATCTTATTTTTCTATGGAAAAAAAATATCTTGCATATTTACAACAGAAAGAATCATCTTCTAACTGCCCACAAGAGACTAATCTAGAAAGAAAGGTGCATCACTAGACGGGTAGAAAGTATTTAACTACTTTAAATGACTTTAAGTCTTGGGGCTTGGAAGATCTTGGTGGATAGGGCCCCTTATAAGTGTTTTTTTTTGAGGGCTGGAGACATGGTCCAAGGCTGGAGACCACAATTCCAGCGAAAGAATGAAGGTAAACTCCAGAAACTAAAAACTCATAGCTTGAAACAGACCGTCCCCCAAATTCTAGGACAATTATTACTCAATGATTTATGAGAAAGGGTCAGTGTTATTTCATTTTAAAAGTAATTCATGCCAACTAATTTCATTGTCTATTAATACAGTTTTACCGATGGTGGCCCTTTAACGAGGGCCTAGATAAAACCTTTCTCGGGCGGGAGGGTAGATCTCAGCCAGTGGAGACATCAGGCCTGCCATGTGCTATGTGTCTGATAGGAATGCAGTCTGTGGTCCGGCTCCAGCACTCTCTGTGCTTGCCCTGTCCTGCTCACTCCCTACCCTTGACTGGATGCGTAAATGGAGGGGATCCTAATGTAGCTAGAGAGGGTCTTATAAGCACACAGGAAAACAGATAACCTACAGATTCTGTATCAGGAGCCCTCGTGTGCAGCAGTTCAGTGATCTCGTGGCTACTAACCAAAGGGGTGGCAGTTTGGACCTGTCCGGAGGCTCTAAGGTAGAAAGACTTGGTACCCTGCTCCCATACAGGTGACGGCCTTCAAAGCTCCACTGGGTCATGTGGAGGCTCTGGGAGTCAGAATCAACTCCAGGGCGCCTACCAATAACAGCAGATGCTAAATGAGTGAATCTCTAATGTTGAATTTTTTTTAATGACTTTAAATCATCTCAATTGACCGAAGTAATATCAGACCAAAAAATAAAATGCAACTGAAACAAATACCGTGCCGTATAGTTTGACTCAACCACCCAGCCCAACAAACAAGCAAGATAAAATGTAAAACTTAAACTGAAAATAAGAAACTTCACCCATGTTATAAAGGAACACAAAAAATGGACAGCTGGTTATCTCGAAAAGAATGAAAGTGCTTGAGTTGAGAACAAGCTCAACGCAAGCCAATAGTGGACGATCACGTTCAGAAATGAGTTTACTTTGGGCCACGTTCGTCCACCTTGAAGATGAAAGGTACGTGATAGGAAGATGTGGGTTCGTTCTTTCTTGGTATTGTCGTTCAGGAGAGATCTTCCCAGTACGAACTGTCTTCAGCGGACAGCGTCCACGATGAGAAGTAGTCTAGAAGACATAATGGAGACGATACTGTAGTAAAGAACGGGGGAATGTGTAGCGTGGAGAAGAAGCAACCTGGAGGATGCATGGCGATGGTAGCCACGATAGTTGTAGGAAGGCAGGATTTGTCAGAACTAAATAACGAAATAACTGACATTGTCCAAAAATACTATGGGCTGTCCTATCCTCAGAGGCTAAACAGCCACCCAGTTGCATGTCTAGGGGGTTCTTACTCAGAGTGGGTTATTTCACCAAATGGTCTGTGACATCCATCCCAACTCTGAGCTTCTGTGATCTTCTCCTCTCTCCAGGGATGCAGTGGAAGGTGGTGGCCAATGGGAGAGTCAATGCCTCCCCCCAGCAACTTCTCCTTTGGTGGCTGCTCAGCCCTGTGACACGTAGGCCCTTGGTGCAATGACCCAGAAGACAGCCATGCCTCCATGAGAGGGCCAGATCCTAAGCTCCACTTGTGCATGACTGCGTCTGGTATTCTCATCACTCAAGCCTTGGCGTCAGGGCAGGCGCCCTTTGCCCAATGGCTGTTCCACTGAGATTCCAGGAGGTGGCGATCAACGAGGTCAGGGCTTGGGAAGGCCTTATTCATGAGTTGTCCTCTACAGATCTCTCACGAAGGGATCCTTTCATTCCCTCTTCCTGGTCTCCGCCTTTGCCTCATACTCCCTTGTAGTCCCTGACATGTTCCCCTTATTGTGCCTGCTCTGTCTCACTCGCATTCCAAACAGTCTTGGGCTGTGTCCTGGCTCAGTCAGAGATGTCTCCAAATACGCCTTCTTTGATGTGGCTGTTCACAGACTTTGTCAAAACGCATTCTCCTTGTGCCTGTCTTGGTCAGAAGTGTGTTCCCAAGGATAAGTTCCTTGCTTGGTGATGTCTGTTCCAGCTCTGTTCAGACCATCCGCTGCCTGCTCGGAGTCCCATTGTGTGTCAGATACGAATACCCTCTGCTCCGCCCGTCTGGGTCTAAACGTGCACCCTCCTTCTTGGCCAATCCCTGTGTCGGTCACTTGCTGTTTTCATGTACATTGTCAGCCCTTCTTTTCAGGACATGTTCTCCTTCTTCGCCTGGGAAGAAGCAGGGCTAAAGATCTGGGGGGGAGGACAGTCCGGCAGCAAGCCTGGAAGAAAGCCAAGATGCACAGTTGTCCCCTGGTGCCCTGGTTCATGGTTGATGGCCCATCGGCTCTGAGATGCTTCCTTTCCTTTCAGAGTAGAGTGTGGTATCTTCTCCCAAGAGCCTTGGGCAGGGCTGGGGGCATCGTGGGTGTGGATAGAAAGACTTAAAAAAAATTTCCCCTGAGCTTGTGCTGTAGCCCATGGAATCAACTTACAACCCTTGTATCGGTTCCCGTTGATCTCAAAGGAGAAAAATCCACCCTGCAGGGACTTGCTACCTCCTGCAGTCCTTCGGGTCAGGACCATGGAGTGCTGAGCGGAGAAAAACAGTCAGAGAACCTGAATTCTGGCCCCGGCTCTGTCCGTGATATGCTCTGCGATGTTGTTCAAACCCTGTGTGGACTGGGTTTGAACTAGATGACCCCAGAGATCCTTTTCCATTCCTGACAACAAGATACCACAACAGCCATCAGCTACCTCGAAAAGCCTTGGCCTGCCTGTCTCTTGGATTTGTGTCAAAGGGAGGATACTCCTTATCTGGGCCTTCTGAACCCCTGACCGCTCCAGCTTTCCCTTTCTGATCATCGGGATGTATTTCATTCCACGCTGAGTCATTGGCTCTTGCCATTTGCCCCAGAGCAAAAGTCCCAGGGAAGTAGATGCTGCCACTTGCCAGAGCTATATGAGGTTTTCCTTTTGATCCGGCTGTGATTTGATAGCATCTCAGGACACACACACACACACACACACACACTCTCGCTCTCTTTTTTTTCCCCTGCTGCTTAAGAAGTATCAGTTATCATTGCTGGTGCTGTTTGCTTTTGTTCTGGAACCAAAGCAGACAGGAAGGAGACTCTGGATGAGAAGAAAAGATTGCCAAAGCATCCAAATGCCAAGAACAAATTCACTGTCATTGAAAGACTTCATTTTGCTGGGGAGAAGGCCATGCCTTAGAGGAAGAAAAGTAGAAATGTCATTCAGAACTCCTGCACGCTGCTGAGCAGTCTCGCTCCATTGCAGCAATGTTCTTTCTGTAGGCTGGGACTCCCATTCGTCAGTGCAAAGAATTCATCTGGGAATGTATTCTGGTCAAATCTGAAGGCAGCTCATTTCAGTTTGACTTGCATCCTGACCAATCATCCCTTTGCTCCTTAAGTCACTGTTCCCTTCTCATGACTAGACTCAGGATTTAGGAGACAACCTTCATGTCGAGGATGATCCTTTGCTGACAGGTAGGAGGGAGCAGCAGGGTCCTGAGCCTCACTCTGTTGTGGCAGCCCCCTAGCCCCTCCCCCATGCTGTGCACGTTGGCAAGGATGGGCACAGCAGAGGTGCATCACCGGCTACTCAATGAATGACGTCATGTGTGACCTCGAACAGACTGCTGGACCTCTCTGGTCTCCCAGAGAATGTCTCCTGTCTACTTTAAACAGTTCTTATGCGGTGAAGTTAGATACTTTTTGTGAACACATTCTGTAAGGCACTACCTGTCATTCGGTGTGTTAATTATTACTTTGGAGGCTTGTATCATCTCTCCAAGAGCTCACCAAGACCGAAACTGCTCGTCAAGAGGTGAGCCACTCTCAATGTTGATCAACAATACCATGTTGCCCACCACACGTCAGTATTACAACTACCTTCATCATGAACACCCCAAGTTGAAGGGATCCTGCTGTTCTCTAAAGGGCTGGGGCTGGGGAGCGATAAGCTAATTTTCTAAGAATGAACCTTCTTTTTTTTTTATCATTTTATTGGTGGCTCATACAACTCTTTTCACAATCCATAAATACATCCATTGTGTCAAGCATATTTGTACATTTGTTGCCCTCATCATTCTCAAAACATTTGCTTTCTACTTGAGCCCTTGGTATCAGCTCCTCATTTTTCCCCTCCCTCCTTGCTGCCCCCTCTCATGAACCCTTGATAATTTATAAATTATTATTTTGTCATGTCTTACACTGTCCGATGTCTCCCTTCACCCACTTTTCTGTTGTCTGTTCCCCTAGGGAAGGGGTTATATGTAGATCCTTGTCATCGGTTCCTCCTTTCCACCCCGCCCTCCCTCCAGGTACCGCCCCTCTCACCGCTGGTCTGGAAGGGAATGACCCTAACTTTTTATGTAACTTTAAAGTTACAATAAAGTGCAATAAATGCAAGTATCTGTTTGCCAGCAAAACAAATAATAACAATATTTGGATTTTTAAAAATCTGAGCTCTAAACATTCAATACAACTATATATTTTATGGCGGGGCAGTGGGGAGGGGGGGGAGCGCGGGGCATCAAACATTGCCCAGACTGTGAATAACCGGCTGACATGAATGTTACACAAAAAGCTACTAAAATAAAGAACCCAGTGACTTTTGATAATTTTCCCCAATGATATTCTATAAAAATGATTGTTCAGTTTGGTTTACTTTTGTTTCCACTCACATCTTAAGTATGGTTTACATTTTTAATAAAGTAGAATTACAAATGGAATTGCTTATAGTTTGTAATGCACTGAATCTTCTTGTGTAATTGGCATATGGAATGCAGAATATAAATTTTTCATTATAAAGGGTTGTACAATGCAATTGTGGTTGTATCTATTTCTATGGCATGGTTAGTTATGTTTATGCTTAATTTGAAACTGAGATTTTGAAGGTAATAGGATTCTCAAATCTAACTTTATTTCTATGAAAAGCAACCTTAACATCATGATGGTCTAATTCTTGATGCAGTCCCCAGGAGCATATTAGGGGGGAAATTGGAGCCTATATAGAGTTGTTTTTATATTGATAAATTCTATTTATTAATGAACACTGATAAACTACGTGTATGTACAGATTGAACATGTTTATATACATTGTATATTGAGGGGACTATGAAGTCCTGGAATTCATAACTGACTTTTTGAATACTCAATAAAAAGCCAAAGTCAGTCTGCATGAATTAATCTTGTGGGACTTCTTTATAACCTTCAGTAGTCCAGCCCATCCATCAGAAGGGTTGTCTGAGCGTGAAGAATTGTTTGTCTCTAGTAACAGATTCTCCTGAGATAGACCAGAAGACCAGAGCCCCTGAATAATATGATACTCCCGCACACTCGCCAAGACTTCAAGTAGACGAGGATCAACCTTGCTCACGTGGTCACCCCAAAGGCAGAGGGAACAGAAGCAAACCCACCCAACCACTGTCAGGGCTCAAACATGGGAGACATTAATGATAGTGTGGCAGATTTATATCCAAGAACCTTAGATTGAGATTATTAAGCACATGTCTCCTTGTTGAAACCTACTTGAGTGTCATGAACCACTCAGGAGTTTGGAGACCCTGTCCCTTGTCCTGGAATATCTGGGATATGAGACCCAGAATTATGTGTTAATAAAATCAGGGCCCACGTATTCTGACTGTGGGACAATGGAAAGACCCTTGTCACCAGTTGGGAGGCATGCCACTAACTCTAGCTCTTCTATTTAATTCTTGGTGACTTCTTCTTCTCACTTATAAAATGCAGGCATTGGACAGGAATTACGTTTTCAAAGTAAAACCTTTCCTTCAAGCACATATCCACTTGGCACCTCACTCCATGTAATGGTTAAAGCAAGATAAGAAATAGGTAAGTCTGGATCCCCATCTCAAATCATTACATTCCAAGCCCCTCAGGGAAACTTCGTCGCACCTGACAACTCAAAACTATTGTACCAGGAAATCTCTCTAAAAGTCTGTGTAGTTCTAGTTTCCCATCAGTGGTGTCTAGAACATTCCTGTGGGTTAGTTCTACAGGTGACAATTCTTTATGCATAATCACATCTTTGACTTAGTTACAAATCCTCTCTCCATACAGAAAATGCCCCATCTCTTGAAACGTTCATCCTAGAGTGAAAACCTGAGCTATCACACACACACACACACACACACACACACACACACACACACACACACCTGTGAAGCATCTACTATGCTCAGACAGAGTAATAAACTTCTGAGATCTTTCCTAAAAGTATATCTCAGGACTACACTTCCCGTCGGAGACTTTGCTTCCTTGACTTCTTTCTAAATGTCCCTTCTTCACTTTGGAGCAGCCATCATCCAGACTGATCCAAGGGAGATGGACTAGCATGGATTCAACGATGTTCACTCAGTATGTCTCAGAGTCTCATAAGGACTCTACAGGACAACAGAGACCTACCCCTTTGATTTTCTAAGGTTGTAGATGGTTACATAAGCATAAAGCTTCATCTTCCTTCTATGAAGCAGTTAGTGGGTGTGAACAGCTGACCTTAACACACTATGCCATCAGGGCTCAGTAGACTGGAGGACAAGTTTGGTGAGTTTGTTTGATACACATCTCGGAAGAGGCCCTGGTGGTGCTGGTGGTTAAGCACTCTACTAATAATGGAAAGTCATCGGTTTGAATCCCCTTGCTGATCAGCTGCAGAAAGATGTGCCACAAGATGTATGTTTGCTTCCATAAATAGTTACATAGCTTTGGAGACCCTCTGGGGCAACTCTATTCTGTTCGGTGGGGTCACTATGAGTCAGAATAGACTTGAAAGCAAGTCATTTAGATTTTAGTTTGGGTATATATGACTCACATATGTTGACCATGTTATCAGGAGGGTGCTGTCACTGGAGAAGGACATCATGCTTGGTACAGTAAAGATCAGTGTGAAAGAGGAAGAACTTCAACAAGCCAGATCGACACAGGGGCTGCAACAATAGGCTGCTCAAACCTAGCAGCAATTGTGAGGATAGTATAGGATTGGCCAGTGTTACCTTTGACTGCAAGAGCCATTCCTTCTAGGGTTCCCAGGTACTAGAATCAACTCAAAGGAAGCCAACAGCAGCATCATGTACTTGGTATGAGTCCTTGGGTGGCAAAAAAGCTTAACACACTTGGCTGCAAAAAGTTGCTGGTTCAAGTTTACTCGGAGGCACCTATGAAGAAAGGCCTAACAATCTACATGTGAAAAATCAGCCATGAAAACCCTATGGAGCAGAGTGCTACATGGATGCACACAGGGTGACCATGAGTTGAGCCAAATCAATGGCAATTAGTTTGACTGAGTTTTCATGTGTTAAATGTCACCTCTTTGTGACATAGTTTAATGCTCTCAACAACACTATAATGTTCACAGCAACAAGTATTTTTCTGGACACCTTCTATGTGACTGGCCTGTTGCTGGAGGTGTAATACATAAACAAGACTGATGAGGTATCTGCTGCCATGCAGCACACACTTGGGGTGGATGCCGGAGAGGCCATAAGGGACCTTAAACCCCACCCAGGAGTTAATTAGACATTAGCAAGTGCTGTAATGCACATCAAAATTAGAGATTGGGCAAGGATGCATATTCTTAGCTGAGCTCATCTAGGAATTCCTCGATGAGGAGGGAGCCTTATGACGTGGGACATGAAGCATGAGAAGCCAATCAGTAATTGATTTGTAGGATATCATTTACAATGATTGGAATAGCAAATGCAAATTATCTGACAGAGGAATGAGCTTGGCATCTGAGGCTGAAGTGTGTCAATGTGAGAAGAGTAGGCAGAGATGGGATCAGAAATGAAACCAAAGACTGATAATAATTCAATAGCCTTGTTATTGTTAGGCTAAGTTCTCGAGAGAAGCAATTCAAGCCATGCTTACATATATGGAAGAGAGTGAGAGAAATTTATATCAAGAAAATTTGCTCATACATTTTTAGAAGTGACTTGTCCAGTCTGAGTCCAGAAAGAGTTGGATGAAGAGATAAAAGAATCACAAATCAGCAAGTTAGATGACAGTCCAGAAGGCAACTGCTGATGGTTCCCAGTGTCAGAAGACAATATGGCAGACTATTGCCTCAAGTCCAACAAACCAGACCTTAATGAGCTAGATGCAAGATCCAGACCCAACAAGAAGCAAGGAAGCCTTCACACCATCTCCACTTTCATAGGAAATAAACCACACTCCTGAGGAATTTTTGTTTTACATAACATCAGGCCTTTGACCTGAGGAAGGGGGCTGCATTCCACCCTACTATCACAACTGACGGGCTGCTCACAGCATATCCTATTATGAAGTTGATTATACTACATTAGGTCATATCATGAGGAATTATTAGGCTTTACTTGGCAAACCACCACAAATCCTGGCCCAGTCAAGTTGGCGCCCAAGCTAGCTATCACAGATCATGTTCACCACTGCTCTGTGCCAGGTTTGTGGGAAGCACGCTGTGTGCTGCTCAGTTATCTGACGCTGGTATATCAGAAATGCCACAAGGGGTAACATAGACCCATGTTTACTTTCTCACAATTTATGAGGCTAGAAACCCAAATTTGGGGCATTAATTCTGCGGAAAGCCTGTCCCTCTATTTTGACTCTAGAGGAAGGTCCTTGTTTCTTCTGAGCTCCTCCTGAATCACCTTCACGCGCCTTGGCATCTCTCTCCTTCCCATCATTGATTGCGACGCTATGCTTGATGTGCTAGCTAGCTATCTCAAAATAGATGAGTGCAAGACGCACCCTATACTTTCATCTGCACCAGGGTATTAGGCACTAAAGCACAGTTCTCCACGTTCTACTTCTTTGATGAAAAATTCTCCAAGATTCTTTCTTGCCTACCAGATTCCAGGCATTCCTCAGGATTTCTAAGTCTACTTTTCCTCATCATCCCATAATCATCCCAAATCACACATGTACTCTGTGTTCTGTGATCTTTCCGTAGGCGTCTGAACCTTCAGATCATTTGGTCCTGCTGTTCTTGCCATTGGATGTGCCTCCACCAGCATCTTTTGCATGGTTGATCTTAAATAGCTCCTCTATTTACGGGTTTTTCCCAAACTCCAGAAAAGCAGGAGGATTTTGACCTACTCCAGTTCCAATGAAAGTGATTGATTCTTCTTCTATTACATTTTTCTCGGCTTTTCAGCATGATTGATTAATGATACCCTTCTTAAGCACCCGTAGCAGGTTATGAGCTCCTTTAGGATATCAGCCAACTCTCCTGAGCCTTTCTTCCCCTTCCTCCACCCCATAATTCTCAATAGAGATCCCTGTGTCCTGGAGTAGTCCAATAAATTGATTGACCCAACGTTTGGGGAAGAATTTGGAGTCTTTTCACTGTTGTGGAATCTGCACTGCACTCTCTCACTTAGTGTTTCTAGCCTCTGAGCTCCCTGCTGCTCTGCCGTGTAGTTGCATGCTCCACACCCTGCGCAAACTGCAAACTTCTGATGAGGAAAATCTTTCTGTCATCTGAATATAATCAAGATGTTTATCATGTATTTTGCAAGTAGTTCTCTTATTTATGGCAAGTTTATTTTTGGGGTCATGCCTGTCTTTGGAAAATAACTGAAGGTGAAAGTTTTATATTTATAGAATGCAAAACTGAATCAGAATGAATTTGTGCAGATTATTTGGCTTTGGGTAATCCTAGATAATATCAGACACCATTTCCCCAATAGTAGTATCTATTGAGCCTGCATAGAACAGGAAGTAAGAAAGCATGAACCAGGTCAAAGAGATGGAATATACATAATGAGAATTGCTCAGGTAAAGGTGTAAAGAGCATTTTCAAACGATATCAGAATATGTCCACTTTTGTCCCCAGCATCTTTGTTATATGACCTTGTGCAAACCCCTATGTGTCTCTGGGTTCCCTTTAGCCATCTTTGAAATTGAGAAACTTTCTGTGTTTCAGAGTTCAGGCTTTGTAAAATGGGCTTTTATTCATGCTCTACCATTTATTGATTACAATACTTCAGGCAAGTGTCTCAATTCTCTAAGCCGCAGTCTTTTCTTGGCAAATGAATAATAATGATGATGATGACGACGCATACACCATGGAGCAGAGTCCTTGGAATACAATAAATTTTCACGGAAGGGTAGCTATTACTATTATTACTCTGGGTCCCATGACATTTGAAATGTAGAAGCTTCCAGTAATATCGCATGGCAACGGTACTGAGTAATATGAGATGAGGACCTGGTGGATGTGGTAGGAAGTATTGCTCACTGCCACTTGTCTAATCTGAAAGGGGGCTGATGGAGATGATGGAGACAGAAAGAGATTTGACTGTGGAATCGAAGAAAACAAGATATCCATATTGAGCGTGGGTGGCGAATGGAGTTGAGTTGTCATTTGATCTCTTGCTACCCTGTTTCCCCAAAAGTAAGACATCCCCCCAAAATAAGACCTACTTACAGTTTTGCCTCTCGCTGAAATAAATATAAGGCATCCCCGAAAATAAGTCCCCGCCGAAGCTACCGTAACTCTGGACTCTGGACCGTAGTGGTGGGCGCCGCCACGCAGCTCACTGTTGGCCACAGCGCAGCCGGAGCAGACAGGAAGTGCGAGGTCTCTTTTAATAAAACAATAAACAATAAATGTGTACCATATTCTTCTTCATGGAAAAATAAGACATCCCCTGAAAATAAGACCTAGCGCATCTTTGGGAGCAAAACGTAATATAAGACACTGTTATTTTGGGGGAAACAGGGTCTGGAGTGCTTGGTCCGTATCTTCTATTCTTTGGACACTGTGAGAGACCAGTTTCTGGAGGACATCATGCTTGGTAAAGTGGAGGGGCAGCAAAAGCAAGATGGACTGACACGGTGACTGCTGAGATAGACTCAGGCATCGGAACTATTGCGAAGATGGCGCAGGAGCGTGCACTGTTTCTTGTGCATACTGTTTCTATTTGTCGGAACTGACTTGTTGGCACCTAACAACAGCAGATGTTAGAAGGAAAGACGCCCACGAGTCTGGTAGCGGCAAACCATAAAAAAGCAAAGGCACTGCTACGGAGTCAATCCTCACTCACAGTGAACTGAGCAGACAACATAGACCTGCCCTTAGTGGTCCTGAAACTGTACCGCTTCCTGGTTGTAGACATCTCTGGCATCGTGGTGACATTTCTGGCTATTAACCACAAGGTCAGCAGTTTCAAACCACCAGCCACTCCGTGGGAAAAACATAAGGCTTTCTACTCCCGCAGGGAATTGTAGTCTCAGAAACCTAAAGGGGCTGTCATGCCGGTACTTGAGTCAGAACGGAACCAGTGGCAGTCCGTTGTGGAGGCAGTCCCCCTGAAATTCGAAGACATTTTCTAATGTCTATACATAGCTTGGATAAATGACCACACAAAATTGGGTTGGAACCTTCAATGACAGGGCAAATATGATCTGTATTTTAAACAACTTGCTTGAGATCACTTCATTTGATTTTGACTAAGTCTCTTAGCTTGAATTTCATCAGGGAATTATATCACGTCATTCTAGCCTGGTCTCCTGAACTAGCATGCTGATCATTAGTATGTTGCTTTCTTGTCAATAGGGTCCAAATGGGGCCCATATGCCACTTGCCTAATGATGAAATTCTTGGCCAGAACACAGACCGCCCCCTCCACCCAACGTTCGTTCTACAAGCCTTACAGTGGTCTCTGTTTATCATCTTTATGACTGTGAATCACCAGTTACTAAGGCTTTGTGAAAGGGAACTTGGACCAAGGTTTTGTCATTTCCAGTGAAAAGCCACTAGTTGGCTGAGCTCAGCCCCCTTTCTGGTGGGACCTCGTGTACCAGCAGGGCAGAGAGTAGGCAGTTGGTCAAGGGGATGTGAGTTGGTGGAAAGAACAAGAAAACAATAACCTCATCGGGGTCATCCTTATTACTCCTTCTTCTCTCCTCAGCATAGATCTTTCCAGAAGCATTGCATTTGTAAAGTTAAAAGGTCAATGTCTTTCCGGAATTCTGTCTCATCTAATAAGGGGCCCTCTCACTGGTGAGAAAGATCTATTTATTTTCTCATTCCCTAATCTTTCTTTGCAATCCAAGTCATGAGGGCGTGCATGACGCAAAGTACAAGGATTCTGATTCCCCTATAGCTTGTGCCATTCACCGGCTGAGTGGTTTCTGTCAGGCTACCGGACCCCCCTCCCTAGGAAGTGCATCCGGTTTGTTCACAGTTGCTAAACTGAAGGTTATGAAAGCAAGGTTTGGCAATCTGCCTCTATAAAAATCACACCCTATGGATCAGTTTTCCCCTGTAACACTGGGACCAGCACGGGGTGGGGTTGACTGGATGGCAGCAGGTGTGTTGGGTTTCTTTGTTTGATGTTTTGGTACCCACACTTCTGACTTTCAAATGTTTTATATCACAATCTATATCACAGATTCATCCCTATCTCACTTACTTTTCAAATGTTTTTGTGCTGTTGAAGAAGAGGCCCACATCCTTTTCCAGCCACCAGGTTCTTATACACCTTGCCCCGCCGCTACCCCACCTGCTACAAACCACCAGTCTTGCCTTTCCCCCACTGCTCTCTAATAACAGTGAAAGCCAATTCCATGGGCTACCATGTCCATGATATCTAGCCCAGCCTGTTCTCATCTATCTAATTAATATCCTACAAAAATGAGGACCCCAGAGAAGCCACCATAGATGCTCTTAAGACTCTTCCACAGAACAGACATCCAACCACCAGCAGCAGCAATACACAGTCACCTCTCCTCTGAATGAGAAAGCGCCAGATCGCCGGTAGAGCATTGCAAGTGATGATGGTAATGAAACATCCCTGCTAACCATCTAAAGACTGTGAGAAAGGACTGATAGCGAGGTCATCACCATCCTGATCTTGATTCAAACAATCTGTTATTACACATCCGCTGGGTTAGGCAGAGTCCCTGGGTGGTGCAAATGGTTAAATGCTAAGCTGCTCCCTAGAAGTGGTGGTTCCAGTTCACCCAAAGACACTTCCCCCCAAAAGCCTGGAGATCTACTTCCCAAAAAAAGAGAGTAAAGGGGGTGGGGGTGGGGGGAGTAACAGGCAACCCCGTGGAGCTCAGGTCTGCTTTGACACACGTGCGTCATTATGAGTCAGACCGCACTCAACGACCACTGGTTTGGTTGGCTTTTTAGGTGCCCAGATTGCACCAGTAGTAATGATGCGGGATAACCTACAGCCTGTTACTACAGTCTCTGGATGCCTTATGCTGGGGCTGAGGATAAAATAGAGGAGACTGTCTGGTTGTATACCATGACTCTATTTCCCCAACTACCTTCTTTTAGAGCTGGTTAGTGCATCCAGTCTGGACTATGGATCAATCTCCAGCTGCGGGTGCAGATCCAACTTCTTTTCTTTTCCTTGTAGAGAGTTATTGCATGTGTGCAGACCCAGGGGTCTGTGCTAAGTGCTAACTGGCGAGTTTCTGTAGGGCTACCCAGGCGGGTCTCAAAGGTAGACCAAGCATCAACATGGCAAGGCCATCGAACCGTCCTCTTCCCCTGTTCCTCGGCAGACGTCAGTCACAGATACCAAAACAATTTTCCTGTAGTTGTAACATTTAGGATCTCATCAACGCCTTTGTGGATCTCTTGAAATCTATTTACCTTTTCTCTAAAAAAAAAAATTTTTTTTTAAGTCCTGGATGCATTTCCAATGTGTTTAGTGAATTTTCAAGCAGTTCATTCGTTCCTTGAAGTTTATTCGTAACTCCAAATTAACAACAAACGAAAGAGAACAACACACACACATAGATATTCTTCAGATCATGCAATATTCTTCGCATAATGCCTTCCTTTCTTCTAAGTAGCTCTATGGAGATTACCTCATACATCGTCACAAAATCCCTAGGACCTAAAGGCCTATGTCATTGCCTACATTTACAGATCAAAATAAATTCAAGAAAAGTTTGATAAAATGATGATAATCTTGGGCAATTATTGAGTGCAATCAGAAGTAAGAATCCTTACGAGAGACAAATGTGCCTGGCACTGTGCTAGGCCTCGGGTCGTCTAATTCTCAGCCCTGCTTTTCCACCCAAGTTTGTTTCAAGGGGAAAAAGCACGTTCTCCTTGAACACTGAATTTGGCAAGTACAGCGTCTTTCACTCAGTGAGAATGACTTACATTTTAGCAGCATGTGTGTAGATACTGCAGTGGGCTTTGATACACTTCCTGGAACAGACAACCACACTCAAAATCTGATCTCATCACTCACTTTCAAGTTTTATTTGCTTAGACTTGCTATTCTGATTGCAGAAATTATTTCTACAGCATAGGGCTACAAATGACAAGTCTATGGTAAACTAAGTCGAGCATTTGTCTTCTTTTTATATGACCCCAGGGGTTAGTGTGTACATGGATTTTTAAAAATATTATTTAGTTATAAGAAAGAATGAGGAGGAAAGATACGTGACAGAAATATTTATTCCTTGACCCTTTATAAGAAGAGTTTGTTTTAGAGTCAGAATGCATGTGTTTGAATCCAGGTGCCATCTTGCCAGCTTCATGATTTGGGGAAAATGATTTAACATCTGAACTTAATTTTCCTCATATGCCATTTGCTGAGATGATGACAACAGTCCACATTTCACATAATATAAAAACTGCTCACATTAATGTGCGTCTAGAATGCTAAGAATGGAGGCCAAGACATGGTAGCCAATGTCATTAGGAACATCATTATCAGCAACATTGGTTCTGCAAAAAGATATTTGTACAAAATGAGATTGTGTGCCTCAAAGTCCTAGCTCAATGCTTTTCTTGTGGCAAACATTCCATAGATAAATGCTGGCCATCAGCATGACAATCATCACATCATCGCCAGCATCATCGTTGAACTTATCTATGAGCCTCCTCTGTACATCATCTCAATAGAGGCTCCTGTCAGCCCAGCAGCGCTATGATCTTCCTCTAATAAGTGAGAAGCCGAGGGTTGGAGAAAGTCAAGGTCTTGCCACTGAGCCAAGAAGAGGCAGAAGGTGGGTAAGTGCCAGAAAGTTTGCATTCTGGGCCAGCACGTCCTCACACCACACCATGCTGCCTCTCCATCAAAACATCTGATGATCTGTTGTTTATCAGTTTCCTCCAAATGATATACTTTGAGTCCTGGGAGCCTGACAAGGCTGTGTTCCTCTCTGGCAGTGCTCTGCAAACAGGAAGCTGGGATAATTGGATTCCAGCCATTCTATCCTAGGGCTGCATTTGTAATCAGCCAGCTACTGATGACCAAGCCTAATGGAAAAAGTCCTGACCAAACCAATGCAGCCCCCTGTTGAAGCTCATTGTTTCTGCTGCTGAGTGAAATCCACCCACGGCAGCCAACAGCCTTCGGATGGTCCCGACCCAGGGCAGAGCTGGCTTCAGAATGTGCCAGACCTCAGCCTGCCATTAGGGACAAGCAATGGTACCTGGAGTGATGGAGTGTAAGGGCAAGGGGCCAAGACATTTTTCACAACAGAGCTGGTGTAGGCAGCTCAGAACGCTGATTGATGGGTTTGGGGCCAAAGGCCATGGCAGAGTCATTCAAGCTGAGTGCGCACACGGAAGAATGTTTAAAGCAGGTTGTTAAGACGGCAGTGGCTCAGCACTAGAGAGAGTTGATGCCTTAAAAAAGAAAAAAAAAAAGTACCAATTTTCAGCTAGCTCATAAAAGGAATCTTCGTAGCTACACATTGCCCTGGCATTTCTAGAGTGGCTTTGCAACCTTACCTCAGAATTAGTTTAAGGAAGTAACCATATAGACTTTTATTGGGTAAAGCCACTGGCATCGAGCCAATTTCCACTTGTTTTTGTTGGTAGGTGACCACCAATGGGCTCCGCCTCAAGGCAGCCCGATGCACAACAGGAGGATGTTTTCTCAATTGTTGTTATGTTTGAGCCCATTGTTGCAGCCACTGTGTCAGTCCACCTCTTTGAGGGTCTTCCTCTGTCCTGGCTGCACTTTACCAATCATAATGTCTCTTTCCAGGGACCAGTCTCTCCTGAAAACATGTACAACATACGTGAGAGAAGCTCTTCTCATCTGCTGTTCCGAGGCGTTTTCTAGCTGTGCTTCTTTTAAGCTAAACGTGTTGGTTTTTAAGCGGCCCCCTGCGCTTTCAATGGTCTTCACCAGCACCCTGATTCCAACGCATTGATCCTTCTCTCACCTTCCTTATTCACGGACCGATTGAAATACGACAATGGGTGCATGCTGGACTTACGGGCTTGGGCAGCACAGGTTGGAACAATAAACTAACTACCTCAGCATCTAACGAGCACTTCTCAAAGAGTCTTGTATGTTCTTCGGGAAGTTGCCAATATAGGCACATTGTTTTTTGCCAACACCATAATTCAAAGGCACCAATCCATTTCTAGTTTTCCTTACTCAGCTTTCACATTGCATGTGAGGCTGTTGGAAATAGCATGACTTGAGTCAGGCTCACCTTCATCTTCAAAGTCACATCTCTGTTCCCTCTAGAATACATTATATCTAGGGAGAACAAAACAACATACATACATGCTAAAATTAATCATTTGTAGAGTATTTAGGTAATGATTGATAATATTATTATCTCATGTATAATCCAAGTCCACACTAGTTCTTGAAACCATTAACTCTGGAACAGAAGAAGTGGCTTCAGCTGTTCCAAAAGCAGTTAAGTAAAACCATGTTGTTGTTAGCTTCCAGCAAGTCGGCTCCGGCGCATAGTGACCTTTTTCAAAGCAGACTGAAACACTGCCTGCTCCTGTGCCTCCCAATTGTTCCTATGCCTGAGCCATTGCTGTCAATCCCACTGTCATTCATTTTCTTGAAGGCCTCCCTCTTTTCATTAGCCCTCTACTGACCAAACATGATGTCCTTCTCCAGGGGCTGGTCTCTCCTGACAACATGTCCAACATATGTAAGACAAAGTCTTGCCATGCTTTCCTCTAAAGAGCACCTGACCCTACTTCTTCCAAAAGAGATCCATTTGTCCTTTTATCAGTCCCCAGTACTTTCAGTGTGGTTCATTCTGGTACATGTGGTACCATGTGGTACATTCTCCAGCACCACAATTCAAATGCATCGATTCTTCTTTAGTCTTCCTCATTGAATGACCAACTTGCATATTAGGCAATACTAGGAAATTGGGCAATTTAAAAAAGTCAGACACACCTTAGTCCTCAAAGCAGCCTCCTCACTTTCCCATGTTCTGAGGAGGCCTGTGCAGCAGATTTGCCTAAGGCAACGTGTCTTTGGATCTCCTGACTGCTGCTGCCATTGATTGTGGATCCAAGAAAGACAAACTCCTTGACAATTGCAGCCTTCTCTCCACTGATCATGAGGTTACCTATTGGTCCAGTTGTGAGAATGTTGGTGCTCTTGACATTGAGGTGTAATCCATAGTAGAGGCTGAAGTCCTTCTTCTTCATCAGGAAGTAGGTCAAGTCCTCCTCATTTTCAGAAAGCAAGTTTGTGGTGTCTGCATTTCTCATGTTAATTAGCCTGCCTCCAATGCTGATGCTGAATTCTTCTTCATATAATCATCCAGCTTTTCTGATGATTTGCTCAGCAGACAGATTGAACAAGCATGGTAAAAGGATGCACACCTTTCCTTATTTTAAACCATGCAGCATTTCATTGTTCTGTTCACATAACTGCATAGTTGTTCTAAAATTCAGCAGTGTACCTGCTATTTGAGGGACTGGGCCAAAGTTTTCTTGAAGTTTGAATTCCAAAAGGGCATGTTATACAAACAGATCCTGAGATAGGTAAAGGTTTATTGTGCCAACCTGGCTGATAAACACATGTGGGATTAACTGAAGGGTGGAGAGATAAATGACTCGGTGAGCCTCACCTTTCTAGTTCTCAGATCTCTTGCTTTCTGATGGTTGGACCAGGGTGCAGCTGCCTTAGCCAGTTCCCTGCTTCATCTGGCAAGGCTCACTTCCTGCAAGACATCCCTGAGGAGAAGCCACATGGACCTACCCTGATGCAGCTCTGGGTGCTGGAGCAGCTGTGTAGAGACCCCTGCCAGTGCTGAGATGCTTACATGCTCACTGATTTGGCTCTTTTCCTGCAGTCATTGTGTGTGTTTTGTGAGTTTGAGGAGGACTTTGTAGATCAGTGTTGGACATATGGGCTAAGTCGGACTTACGGGCTTGGACTGGACTGGGTTGGGATGATTTCTGAATGTATATTTACCCTTTATGTAAAACTCTCTCTTATAGACCTATGGGTTTCTGTGGATTTGTTTCTCTAGTTTTCCCAGACTAACACAGATACCCAAATATTTTAACCCTTGACTGATTATTGGCAGCTCATTCAAAGTTTCTGCTTACTTTTTTCTCTAATGTTCATTTCAGCACATGAATTATTCACATTGGAAATTTGCATGGAATTGGTCAAGAGTTCAGATGTAACTTTTAGAGAATTTGGTTATTTCAGAGTATATAGGCATATCATGAGATTTTTTTAAATCTTAGAGAGAACCACTAGAAAGAAGAAAAGCTCAGGAATCCAAACCACCATTTAATCACATAACCAACTTTAAGTTTAAGTAAGAGAAGACCGATTCATGGGGACGCTGCGCTGTGCCTGACACTGGGTTGACACTGCACATGCTTTACTTCCTTTAGTCCTGGCCATAACTGGCATCGACAGGTGCCACTCTTGTTACATTTCTTTTACAAATGTGGACATGAAGGCAGAGGGAAGCCCAAGGATGCGAAGAGTGGGGCACAGGAAGTGTGTGCCTTTGTAAGAAGAAGCATTTATAAGAAGAAGCCTTTATGAGAAGAAGCAGGTTTAGAATTTAAAGTCATGCATTCAGAGTCAGAGCAGTTGAGTTGTGCCTTCCCCGTTGACTAATTGGATACTCTTACTCACACTGCAGCTAAGCTTCAGTTTCCTTATCAGAACATGGGGTAACGGTGTCTACCTATGTTGTTTTGAATAACGCATGAATTGGATGGGGACTTAATAACTAACAGCTAGCTATAAAGAAGAGGAAGAGGTACCACCCCTTGGCCACGCCAGGAAAGGTAACGCAGACCACTTGGGTTTAGTTCTGTGTTAGCTGATAGCCAGCTAGATGATATTAGACAGATTGCTTCCTCTTGCTGAGCTTCTTTGCCTTGTAAATTAAGCGAGTGCCCACTCTGTGGATGTTCCGCTGTTTCGTAAGACTCAGATGAGAGTTTATCTATAAAATATGCTTTCCAGTTGTACAATGCGGTATAACCATGTTGGGCAATAATTATGCCCCTCCTCACTTTTCCAAGAGGAACCCTGGTGCCTTGGGCTGTGATTCCCAAGGTCAGCAGTTTGAAGCTATCATTGGCTCAGAGGGGAAAAGATGGGGCTTTCTGTTCCAGTAAACAGTTACAGTCTCAGAACTCAAGGGAGGCGGTTCTACCCTGTCCTGCAGGGTCAGGATGAGTCGGCATCGGCTTAATGGCAGTGAGTTTGGTTTTTTAATTTCAGTTTTCCTTTATCAGCACTTTGAGAATACTGTAAAGCTCAAGGGGGCTAAGACTTTGTTTCTGCTAACCTCTGTGTTTCCTTCCCTTTTTCTTTCCCAACTTCTTAACTCGCCTCATCTGTGACTATTGTCTTTTTCAACTTAAAGTAGCTATTCATTTGTCTCCAGCTTCCTCCTGCTCTTCTGCAGTAGACCAGTTCCCGTCTAACTTTGAGCGTGCCCTGTAAGTCTGTCATGGTCTGTATTATGAGTCTGTCTGTGTCTGTCCATGCATTTCTTCCTACGAAATGCCCTTGGTCTCTGTGTATTCCTCTTTTCCCACTGGATGAGCTTGAGGGTGAATGTGAAACAGCACAGTTGTTGCTTGAGACTTGCCAAGCTAGCATTCCCCCTGATCCTTGATTGCTGTCGACCTTAAGGACCAAGGTTCATTTGGCTTGAGAAGGTCTATTTTATTGTATGGAAACCCTGGGCAGTAGGAATGGTTACGTGTTTGATCCCTAACAGAAAGGTTGATGGCTGTAACCTACACAGGGGAACCTGGAAGACCTGCCTGGTGGTCTGGTCCATAAGAGAACCCTTTGGGGGCACAGTACTGCTGTACATCCACAGCTCTGCTCTAATCCTGAGCCAGCATTGACTCAAAAGCATCCAACGACAACAACCGACAATAACAACCATCAATGAGAACAGCAAGACAACAGCATTTATTTTATGGTCTCGAAGGTTTCAATTGTGGTTGGGCTTCTGCTCTTTTCTGAGCACATGGCCACCCTCATGTCCTCGTGGAGAGGAGGGCTGTGATGGAACCGACCTCAGCCCCTGTCATCACGGTCCTCTGTTGTTCTTGGCTCCTCCCACTGTCCCGCTTCACCCCGTCTGGGCTATAAGGAAAGGCTTTCATACTCCCTAAGCAAAATTCTGTGAATAAATCTGGCTTTTGTGTTTGTTCTGCTTTTTTTTTTAATTAAAAAAAATTGTATACCCACGGATGAAGAGTAATTTAGAAAATAATACAGAATAATTTAGAAAAATAATACAGAGAGTTCCGATGTACTTTTCATTCCGTTTCCATTAATGTCATAGCTCCAGTACTTTTGTTAAAATGGAAACCTTAATATTGGCCCAATACTGACAGACTGTATTTGAATTTCACCAGTATCAAATCAGGTTTTGAGCGACTTGTTTCCAAGTTGTGATTTTGAATTTCCTTTATCAAGTTCTCCTACACTACAGCAATGCACTTGGAAGATGTTGGGAATCTTTTCCACGGCACTGAGGGGTCTCAGTTTAGTTTGGATAATATCCTGCGGTTTCTTTTCTCCTTGCCTCAAATCAGTTCTCCTCTCCTACAGCCCCATATCCTCTCACCACCCCTACACGCAGTCAGCCATCTACTACTAGTACTTCATGTTTGCCTTCCCCTCCCACCGTGTGGCAGAAGGTCCATTATTTTTAGTTGTGCATTCAAACTCAGTTTAAATATTCTTAAAGAGAAGCTCAGGGGGGCTACAAGGAAAAAGCAATCACTTCAATACACATTTCTGGATACTTGAGATCACTGTGTGACTGATCTTTGGATAAACAAAGGGTTAGTCAACGTTTTGGAGGCTGTAACTCTTTATGGGAACAGATCGCCTCATCTTTCTCCCTGAGAGCAGTTCATGGGTTAGAGCTGCTGACCTTATGGTTGGCAGTCCAACACCCACTTGGCACCACCACCAGGGCTGCAGAGAAACACGCCTGTTGTTGCTGTTATTGTTGGACGGTGCTATCCACTATGTTCTGACTCGTAGCAACTCTATGCACAATAGAACAAAACACTGCCCTGTCCTTTGCCCTCCTGAAAATTATTGCTAGGTTTGAGTCCATTGCTGTAGCCGCTGTTTCAGTCTTGTTGTGGGCTCTCCTCATTTTCTGACCCTCTCCCTGAATGAGAATGATGTCCCTTTCTGGGGCCTTGTCTCTCCTGACAGCAGCAACAACACAAAAACTGGTAGAAACCCCCACTCATCTCAGGAGCCAGAGGCTCGTGTCTCAAGGTTTCCTAAATTAATGGCTTAAAGGCACAATTCGTAGCTCCATGTCCATTGTTGCTGCACCCTTCTCTTACATACGTGTTCTTTCTTTGATTCCTTGAGACCTTTCCATCCTACACTAGGAGGAAAACGTCCGTCAACATCCTCTGATCTCCCAGCTTCTCTACCAGTGGGTTTGCATGGGAATGGCCCTAGCTCACAAAGAAATTCGGTTCTGTGAGACGGTCTCCGTCTCTGCCCCACAGAGAGGTCAAGAGCCAGAAACACATCATGGAGGGACTTGCCACCTTCCCCCCACTCCCTGCATCTTCTCACTGGAAAGAGGCAGCCCTGAACATTGCAGAATGGAAAGAGACATCACAAATATAGACATGCCTGAGTAGGTCCACACCCACGGCTCTCTCAATGGAAGAGCAATTGCCAACATTCTTTGTGGTGCAATGGATGTATGTATGGATTGTGATAAGAATTGTACGAGTCCCCAGTAAAATAATTAAAAAAAAAAAAGAATGATGGGGAAGGTTATCTCACTCTGTTACCTATTCAATAAATATTTCTATAGATGCGGTGTATTCTGCACACTGCGATGTGCTGCGAGTGATATCCGACCCACTGCCATGAGTCTGTTCCAAGTCCTATCAATCCTCGACGGGGTTTCCAAGAAGACAAATCTTTACAGGAGCACGCAATTCCTTTGTCTTGTGAAGAATCCAGTGGATTGGAACTGTCAACCTTGTGGTTAGCAGCCCACTGTTTATCCCAACGTCCCACCGGGGCTGCTATATAAAGCAGTCATGGCATAAAGGACTTTGGATTCCAGCGTGCCTACGTTCAAGTCCTATTGTGCCATTGCTGAATGACCTCTGGCAAGTTACTTAACCCCCTTTTGCTTCCATTTTCTCCTCTGTCCATAGAGGTAAATAGTAATAGTGGGGACATCAGAGAGTCATGATAAGCATTAAATGCAATATTTTAAAGGCACTTAACACAGGGCCTTGTGCACAGGTATAATGAATTGCTACCTCTTCTAGCAGGAAATGGACTTACAAGAGTGCTGGAAGATCAGTGCTAGCATACGCCCACATGAGACACCTTACATGGATACAGGAAACCTGTGTCCCTGTGGACAGTAAATGAGGATGGATTATGTAGAAAGGCCTCCAGAAGAAGAAGCTCACTGATCTGGGCCTTCAAGTGTTGGTCTAGTTTAGATGAGGTAGCGTGTAGAAAATTGCTGTAGACTCAGAAGCCAGGGATGATGGGTGCTTTGTCATTTAGTGTGCTTGGGCTTTGTAATCTAGCATCAGAAGCCACCACATTTCAGATGGTGATAAGAATTACCATCAGCACAAAACGGAGGCCCATGAGGTAGAGGCCAGACACACTTACGCTTTCTTGCCACGTTGCTGACAATACCTGTGGCCCCCGGGCCCTCTCTACTTCTCCTGTGGGTTGAATAGTTGGTTTTAATGGCCACCCAGAACTCCCAGGCTGTCTTCACAACGATGTGGTCTGTCAGGATACACCTGGAAGTCACAAGATACAACTCAGGAGACAGGAGACAGTTCATCAATCAGGAAAGCTTCCAACCGGTACAGTTCTCAACATTCTCGCAGTTATGCCTGCCTGCCTAGGGCCTTTGTTCGGCTCTTGCTCTGCCCTGGCAACACTCCAGCCTATTAGCTCCACAGATGAGAGCCTGGGGGCCCCACTCCACCCACAATCCTCCTGCCCTAAAGCGCGCAGCTCTCTCTCACTCTCTGGCTTGGCAAGCCCACTGCAGGCTTTTCACACTGGTCTCCTGGATCTCATCACTTGAGCTGCTGTAGTAATTACCAAGTTCCACAAGGTTGCTTAAGCTTATTAGGTGATTTTACATGCCCTATTTGTAAAATAGACTAACAAATTCTTTGCAAGACTGGGCCTACCCAATTATTTTAGCAAAATTATAATTCCAAGGCCAGAAAGGCCCCGTATGAGACACGCATGCACTACCGGTCTTCAAGCACTAGAATGCCTAACTAAATTAATGTAAACGATCAGGCCATTTATGAATTCACGAGATAATAAGTCCAGAGTTTGGCAGTTTCAGAGTTAATTCAGGGTTTCAGGGACCCATATGCTTTTTGGTTGTTGTGGTTCCTATAGTAACAATTTATTATTTTTATTTTTCAATAAGAAAAGAATGCAATAACTAAAGAATCAATTTGTATACATGCACACAATCCATTACTAAAATTGATAAGCAATTTTTTCTGGGTTGTTTTACCATGTGTATTATTTCTTTTCATTTTTAATTACCTTAGCCCAAGTACGTAACTAGTGCCATCGAGTCAGGCTGTAGATCTTTCCAGGAAGAGAAAGCCTCATGTTTCTCCTATAGAATGGCTGGTGGTTTCCAACGACTGACTGTGGTTCCCTTGTGCCAAAACGTGGGGTTGACTCAGACATCTTTTTCTCTTTAACTTACTGTTCTCCCAACTTAGCTAGTTCAGCTCCACTTGGAATTACCTCACATTAACAAAAATACAGTACATGGAAAGGTAGATGCTTTTCTAGAGACCTAATTAAATTTCTCTAAACGTTTTCTAATCTCTTCATGAATATAATGCATATATATCAGGGCACACAACTGAATGCAGCACATTAAAGTCACATGCATGCGTGGAATGAGCGCTCAGACCTGGCTATTTTATCGTTCACTCTGCCATTCTCAAACGATTGCCTTTTATTCTGGGCTGGACTCCTCAGAGTCACATAGCAGTTGCCACGGCCTCGAACATTGAGTCTTCTACACATAACCATGACTCAGCTCTGGGAGATGGGGCAGGTTCTCCTTATGCGTGTTTATTATTCAGGAGGCAAACACTTTCCGGGAGGTTTCTTTAAAATAGCTTCCTTAGAACAC
Organism: Echinops telfairi; assembly: GCF_000313985.2. NCBI lineage: Eukaryota > Metazoa > Chordata > Mammalia > Afrosoricida > Tenrecidae > Echinops > Echinops telfairi. The sequence continues at coordinate 85,116,728 of NW_022111372.1, forward strand.
CTCAGGCCAAGCACTTAGCTGCGATTGATCTTCCTTGTTTCTTTTTGCCTTTAATAAAAGGCAAGTTCTGGCAGAAAGAAAGAAGTGCATATGGATTCATCATTTGAGTGTTTGCCACAGTTTATAAATCCAGCCGTGCATTCATGGCAGAGTGGTTATGCGTTGGGCTGCTAACCACAAGGCCAGTCGTTTGAAACCACCAGCAGTTCCAACAGAGAAAGACAAGGCTTTCTACTCCTGTAACGAGTTACAGTCTTGGAAACCCACGGTGGCATTTCTACCCTGTCCTATAGGGTTGCTATGAGTCAGCATCGACTCTATAGCATGAGTCTTGGAAAGAAAAGCAGAAGGGACCTGCATCTGAAAGAGGTCGAACCGCAGAGCAGGGCATTCGCTGACTTCACTGGAGCAACAATAAGGAATAGGGGCGTTGTTAGAGGCTTGGGCTTCCCCTGCCACACCTCTGAACCTACATAATCCTTAGTCTACTTCTTGCCGAAGGCAGCTCCATTCTCTCTCTTCTCTTTTCATCACCTCTGTCTTCTTTCCAGCCCACCTTTCTGGTTCTATGTGCACACAGAGCAAAGCTGGCTCCTCTGGACAGCATGCCCCTCGGTCCTTCCCTCCTGACACCGAGACAAGCAGAGTGTCGGACTGGGCTTGCTGTCACCTGATCGACAGGTGTTCCCGGGCCCCGTGAAGCGCTTCCTTGACTGGAGCAAGGGCTCGGTTCTCAGATGATGGCGAATGAGGACAGACAAACACCAGCCTTGGTGCACTTGACAGCGAAGAAGCGCATTGAGGAATTGTAGACCCTTCACAGTGTGGGAGGTCGAGGCGAGGAGCACACAGAATACACGTTATAATCTTTGAGAAGGGTTGTTTCACTCTCCTCCGCCTAAGGATTGACCCTCTTTGGTCAGCCTCACATTTAAGACTCTTCATAATGCTGCCTGATGCTCCATCTTCCATTCCCCCAGCCCCATCTCAGAGCTTGACCCTTTCATACAGTTCCTCATGTGGTGGTGACCCCCAACCATAACATTATTTTCGTTGCTACTTCATCACTGTCATTTTGCTACTGTTATGAATCATCATGTAAATACCTGATAGGCAGGATGTATTATCATTGAAACAAATTGAACATAATTAAAGCATAATGATCAATCACAAAATCAACATGTAACTATATATTGTGAAATATTTATTTCCAATAACAAATAAATGAAATTTTGTCTTGAAGCATGGTGTAGCATGGATAACAAACAGTCTTCACTCTGGGTACTTGTAAGTGGGCGTATCTGCATGGACGCGCCTGGAGACAGATAGAGTAGTGGTGTCTCCGTTTCCAAGACTATTGGAAATGTGTGTCTTAGGTGACCCCTGTGAAAGGTCCATTCAACCCCCAAAGGGGTTGCAGCCCACAGGTTGAGAACCACTGGCTTCGTTACTCGGAACGTCCATTTTCTAGTGATAAAGATAAGTTCATGCAGGATGGACCAAGAAAGTATCTGCGGTTGGAGAGCTACCCTGTTCCATGATGAAGGCTGAAGACCTGGAGCTACTTCTCCTAGATAACAGGAGTCCTTCAGGGCATCCGCGTCCTTTCTGTTTGTTGTCCCACCTAGAAACTCAGCATCACCTTGGGTACTCCTTCTCAGCTTGTCCCTCGTCTTCTCCGCTCTTCTTCATAACCTCACCATCTCTCTTCTGGAAGAGAGAACCTTTTCACTGGCTTCCAGTGACCCTGCTCATTCCCCCAGTGCAGCTACACTTCTGATGAACTTTTAGGAGGATCATTTTACTCTCCCTCACCAACCTCTTTAACTAAATTTAATATTCGCAATGATGTTCCGTAAACCTCCTTTAAGCTTCATCTTCCATGACTCCAGCCCCATCTTAGAGCATTCACAATCCCACAAAACTTGCTCTGTTACATCACTGCGCCTTTGCCAAGCCCACGTTCCAAACTGGAATGCTCTCACTGCTCCTATGCACAATACATCACTGGGTCCTATCAGTTTTCCCCAAAAGACACATTGTGCCTCCCTCCATCTACTTACTCATCCTGTCCATTCTGCCTACCTCACTGAGCCACCATCGTGCCTGATACCTCATAGCTTCTTATGGTAGGCAAAATAATAGCTGCCCAAGCGGTCTCATGAGTTATGTGTTGGGTTGCTAATCACAAGGCCAGTGGTTCAAATCCACCAGATGCTTCGTAGGAGAAAGATGAGACTTTCTACTCCTATAAAAAGGTATAGTCTTAGATGTCCACAGAGGTAATTCTACTGTGTCCTGAAGGGTCGGTATGAATCAGAACCACCTTGATGGCAGGCACTTTTAGTTAGTTAGTTCTGCTTCATAGTGACCCTTTCGGACACAGTAGACTTGCCTCTGTGGGCATCTAAGACTGTACCTTATAAGTTGTCGTGAGCTGAGGAATGTGGCAGCCTCCAGAAGCTGGCAAAGGCAAAGAATAGATTCTTCCCAAGGAAGGAGCACAACCCTGCCATCGCCCTGATTTTAGCCACGCCCTCCCAAGCAAAACTAGCAAAGCCTTCAAGACATCTTACTTCTAGAAGCGCAAGGTCAACTTGTGTTGTTTCAAGCCACTAAGTTTGAGGTGATTTGTGACAGAAGTCATAGGGATTTAATTGGATCTACAGAACCATTGCTGTTGATTGAACTCCTAGCAATTCCACATGTGTCAGAGTAGAACTGCCCTCCATGTGTTGGCTGGTGCCCTCGAGTCGATAGCCACTCAGAGTGACCTTATCTTACAAAGGAGAACTGCCTATAGAATTTACCATGTTGTCAGGAAAGACCAGTCCCTGCAGAGGGACTGTGTGCTTGGGAGTGTACAAAGGGGCAGTGCAAAAGAGGAAGGCTCTGGACAAGATGGATTGTCATGGGTTTAAGCACAGCAGCAGCCGTGAGGAGGCCCACGCCCAGGCAGTGCTTTGCTCTGCCGTTCAGAGGGTGGCTGTGAGTGGGAACTGGGTCCTCGGCACCTGTCAGCACCTACAGTCTTGACAGGAACACATAGCCAGCTCTTCTGTCTTGGAGCCATGGGGCAGGAGTGACTTGCCAATGGTTCTGAGGGCTCCTTTCCTGGGTTATTGTGCACCCAGTGGGCTTCAAGTGCCCCCGTGCATAACAGAATGAGACACGGCCCAGTCCCACGTCATCCAAATGGTGCTTGAGCTCATAGTTGCAGCCACTGCGTCAGTCCATCTCCGGGCGGTCTCGCTTTTGTCTGCTCACCCCCAGTTTCCCAAGCACGATGCCCTTTTCCAGGGATTTGGCTGTTCACAGAGTGAAAATAATTTGTGTCATCCAGGGGTCTTCTGGGCTGTGATAGTCAAAATACTTTTTTTTTTTAAGTGAGTGGCTGAATGAATAGAATGCCTGGGATTGAAGTCTTATCATGACCTCCCCACTGCCTCCCAGTCCTCACCACCGAAGAGACACCCAAAGTGGAATCTTTGATTCCCGGTCACAGAGCCCCGGCTTTCATGCAAGTCCACCGAAGGAGTTCATGAAGACGGGCATCTCCCACACAAATGCACCTTAGAGTTGAATCATTCATAGGCCATTTTGTAAGGAACCCCAGTGGAAGCTCTGCCATGCGGGGCGGGCCTGGGTGATGCACAATAAAGTCTAATTATTTCCTTAAATGCCAGGCTGGGCAGGCAGAGAGGGCTATTATTATGCTACTAATTGCTACATCCAAGCTGCTCTAAGTGCAATGCTAATTGCTCAAGGAATGAATTGTGGACTAAGATAATTACCAAACCCAATGTGGCTCCCATCATGTTTAACTGAATTAATGCAAAGAGGGGAAGCTACTCAGCTCAAGAGGTGTGGCATCCTGCTTTGCTGTGCCCGGGAACTAACAGTGGCTAGTTTCTCCATGGCTCTTGGAATGGCCCAGGTGCACCCACACATCTGGGGACTTCTTTCCACCCAGATGGCTGGAAAGGCCAACAAACTGCCAGCGAGGACTCTTTCACCACTGTGTCAGATCAGAGTCTCTGGGTTTGTGGTCTAGAAGGTTCTCTTCAGCACCATGATCAGTCACTAACTGCATGGATATGAATCGACTACTCATTGTAAAACCAAAATTATACTAAGCCAATAATGGAAAATGACTGAAGATTATTTGACATACGATTTGCAAACCGGGGTAATAAAAATATTCCAAAGACGAGAGAACTTCCCAAGATCCTCATATCTCACTGTGCCTGTGTTGCCATGGAAATGAGGTCAGCACGGTATTTCTATCGCTGTTTATTCTAAAACAGCTTCCAGTTTGACCTTACAGTTTCTGTTTCTCGAAAATGCACTTAGACAATTCTTCAAAAGAGCCCAATGCCTACAGCAAAGAGATGTTATGAGGCTCTGGTTTGCCTTTAAAAAAAAAAAGAAGTTTTCTCAAGGCTCCAGTTTCAGGAGAAGATGTCCTGGCAATGACGTGGGAGGGTCTCTCCAACCCCACAGACCCTAGAAATCCAGACTTGAGGAGAGCTGGACTGCACCCCTCACGAAGAAGTGCATGGATACACTAATTTGGGAATGAAGTCCTGCGTTCAAGTCCTACTTTGATTATCAAATAGCACCAACTATCACCAGCCAGCTGCTTGTGTCAGTCCTGGCTCCTGGTGGCCTGTGTGCATGCGCGGCCCTGTGCTCCAGTGTTCCAATAACTGGCTTTCAGAGGGAGAGTGTCAGGCCTTGCTTCCCAGGGGTCATCCCGTGGACTCACATTTCTAGCCTAGCCATCGGCACCCGAGTGCTCTGGGAGCTTGGCCTACCCAGGGTCTCCAACAGTGGCGTTTTCAGAGTGCTTACCACATGGCTGGGCTTATTCAAATACACTTTTTATGTGCTTTATCTCATTTTCTACACCCAAGTCTCCTGGATGTTTAGAATAATTCACAGAGCCAGTAAGTGGCAGAGCCAAGATTTGAACTCTATTCTTAGCCATTCCAAAATTCCTACTGCTTTGACCCTGGGAGGGGCCGGGGGGAGGGGGGGGGCGCGGGGAAAAGCAAGTCGTGTTTTGAGAATGCTGGTTTCTTTCACAGTGAAGATTTCCACACCCACTGCTTCTGATAATTTTATCATCGCGTCAAAGCTGTGATTTAGGTGGTAGCTAATTGATCTGTTCACAAAACCAGTAAGGTAACCCAAACCCACCACGGGGGAATGGAAGCAGTCTAATCTTTCTCCCACAAAGAGGCTGGTCAACTTGAACGGCTGGCTTCTGAATACCTAAAAGCATCATCAGAGCTCCTTAGCCAGTAACACAGGTGGTAGTAATGTCTGTCAAGGAAATCTTAAGCTAAGTTTTTATTTACTTTTCCTTCTCTGGGTGATTCATCAAGGAGCTTGGGTGGTGCAGTGGGTTATGCATTAAGCTGCTAACCACAAGGTCATCGGTTTGAACCCAGCAGCTGTTCCTCCTGTAAAGATGTAGTGCCTTTGAGACCCAAAGGAGGCCATTCTACTGTGTCCTATCGGATCACTAGGAGTCAATTCCAAGTCAATGGCCTCACTTCTCAGGAGAATGGTAGTTACTTATGCCAAGGTAGATTGTTTGTTCTTGGCCATGGAAGAGGGCAAAGGGCTGGTGATATATTCGAAGGTGAAAGACATGGTCATTGTGAGCATTGTTTTATCTTGCTTATCAAAGGAATTGTTTATCTAGAGACTCCGTTTTTCCATCTGTCAAATGGAGCTAAGAAAAATATCTACGACTTGTTGCTAGCTGGGATCCCATGAGCTCCAACTCATGCTGAGCACAGTCGGACTACTCCATTGGGCTTTCAAGGGGGTTTTTCAGAGGAAGATTACCAGGTCTTTTGCCTGAGGTTCTTGGGGTGGCGGTGGCTGAACCCCCAGCTTTTCAGCTATGAGTGAGGGCTTGACCTTCTGTGCCGCACCAGGCCTCCGAGCTCCCACTTCAGGTTGTGAAAATTTAATGGCACATATTAGATCTTTGTGTCATTACTGGAGACAGTGTCTGGCACGAAGCCTAACTGCTCAGTAAACTGAGTCACATGTGATTTCTCATTATCATTACAGTTGCCTCTGCAGTAATTCAGACTATTGGGACTATGGATACCAGAGTACAGCCCCATTTCCTAAGGTTGTTTGCTTGAGAGCCCTTTTTGGGATACCCAATGGTGTTTAAGTTTTTAAGCCCTGGTAGCATAATGGGTTATTCATTTGGGTTGCTAACTACTAGTTCTGCTGTTTGAAACCACTGGTAACTCTGAGGAAGAAAGACAGGACTTTCAACTCCTGGGAAGAGCTACAGTCTCAGAAACTCACAGGGGCGCTTCTACCCTGTTCTATACGGGTATATGAGTTGGCATTGACTCAGTGGAAGTAAATTTGGTTTTGTGTTTGTTTGTTTGTTTGTTTGGGCAATAGAGGTGTGTGTGGCAGTTGTAGACCTTGGCCCTGGTCAGGCACTGCTGTTCACTCAGCAGAATTCTCAGGACTTGACAGCTCTGAGCCTTTCTTCACTACACTGTACAAGAATGGTCTTATCGCCTGCCGTGCTCACCTGTGGGCCTGCCTGTGCTGACAAAAGGAGCCCCTTGACGGGCAAGAGTCAGTTGGCGCTGCTGTAGCGTTCACACTTGCCAAGTGAAGGCTGTGACTACAACCCAGGGGAGAGGCAAGATCTGGGGTCTCCATCTCTTGAGACCTTGTAGGTTTTATCGAAAAACAGAAAACAGGAGGAAAATACCTTTAAACAATAAAATGTGTGTGTGTGTGTATTACTATTCAAAAAATAGGCTAATGAAGCTGTCTGCTCCCATAAAGATTTGCAGTCTGAGGAGCCCCAAGGAACAGTTCTACTCTGTCCTTTGGAACCACTATGAGTCAGAATCAATTCAAGGGCAATAGGTTATCATTATATTCCCAAAAAAGCAGGGCCATAGACCTCCTATCATGTCGATGCTGACTCATAGCCACCCTATAGGGCAGGGTAAAACTGCCTCTGAGGTGGTAACTGTGCCAGTCTGGGTAGACTAGAGAAACAAATCCATGGATACACATATGTGTATGCTGGGGATTTAAGTGGAGAGAAAATGTTTTGAGAATGATGAGGGCAATGAATGTACAAATGCACTTTACACAATTGATGTGTGTACGGATTGTGATAAGAGTTGTATGAGCCCCTAATAAAGTGATTTAAAAAAAAAAAAGAAAAGAAAGAGATTTATATGCAAGAGGAATTGAATATTGAGAAAACATCCCAGCCCAGTCCAGATCAAGTCCATAAATCTGATATCAGCCCATATGTCCGATACCAATCTATAAAGTCCTCTTTAGACTCACGAAACCCATGCAATGACACCGAATGTAGAAGATCACAGGTCAGTGGCTAACAAGTCTTTGGATCCAGTGGCATTGGAAACATCTCAGCCCTGGCAGGGGTCTCTGCATCAGGGTGGATCTTTGTGTCTTGTCAGCTGCTGGAAGTGTCTCTGGCCTCCAAGGAGGAAGTACCGGATTTCCCAGAATTCTCAGGAGAAGGCCATGCCCACACAGAGGCCTCATTGGCTATGATCTGATTAACAAGCTAGACTCCACCCCTACACTCTTAATCCTCAAATTGACAGTAACTCTTTAGGAATAGAAAGCCCTGCCTTTCTCCCATGAAACCATGGGCGGTTTTGAACTGCTGACCTTGCAGCCCAATGCATAACCACTATGTTCCCAGATCTCCTTATCATTATCTACCCATAGCTAAATGAGATACAGTGAGCCCTGAATACACTTTATTTTCTTAGATTAGTTTAGGCTTGCAGGAAAACTGTGCAGAAAATACAGAGAATTTCCATATAACCCTGTCCTCCACAAGGAGCCCTGGTGGCAGTGGGTTAAGATCTGGGCTGTCCGTTCAAGCCTGCCATTCTTTCCCAAGAGACAGAGGAGCCTATCTGCCCCCATAAAGATTCGCGTCTCAGAAACCCTAAGGAGCAAGTGCCACTCTGCCTTATAGGAACTCGCCAAGATGGAACTGACTCAATGGCGATGAGTTTGGTTGAGTTTGGGGGTTCCCATCCATGTGCACAAAAACGATTGCTATCCCAACGCAGACGCCCCTGTGTGTCAGCGTAGAACTGTGCTGCGTAGTGCCTTCAAGAGCTGATTTGGGGGAAGTAGATCACCAGGTCGTCCTTCTGAGGTGTACATGGGTGCACTTGAACCTCCAACCTTTAGGTTAACAGCTGAGCAGATCCACCATTTGTCCCAACATATTGCATTCATTTGTTTATAGGACGTCCCAGAGTTGTGAGTAACTAGCTTCCAGATAATTGGTACTTGCCCTTTAATGTTATGTAAATTTGTTCTCACTTTGAAATGACTGAACCAACCCCTACTGGCAACAAATTCTTCATTGCAATCTACTTCTCTTGCTGCATATGTAGCTTTTCAATCATTGAAAACCCTTGGAGCCTTTTCTTGCACTAAACCTGCCCACAAAAAGCTCTACTGCCATCAAGTCAATTCCAGCGCCCCCTGTTGGAAGATCCTGGCAAGGAACTAGCCTGCAAAGCTTTGGGGTTTTCTAACAAAGCAGTTGCATTAAGTCCACTCTGACCCATGGCAACCCTCGTGCTGGGATTCAAATAATTTCACAACTGGTTCACTGACCTCATGACCACTCTAAGTAGTTTTTCAAAAGATACCCTGTAAGGTAGTTCATTATTTCATACAGTTAGTACTTAAATAAGAGCAATGAATAAGGTACACAAAACTAGCTTGTGTTATTAAAATAGAGTTTTAAGTATTACTGAAAATATGAGTACCTGAAAACAGACAATGAAACTGTCAGTTAAGATTTTCTATATTCCTTCTGGATTGGCATCCTCACATGGAATACTCTTCATTTTATCCCAGCACCATCGGCTATGTGATTTGCCCTTCGCCCTCTGTTCACTGTGGGAGTAGGATCCCATTCCGTTAGCAGTACTCCTGACAATAGGCACTATGTTTGATATATTAGGTGTAGTTAGATAACATCTCTCCTTTGATCGCGTTATGTTCATCTTTATAAAATACCTTTTCCGCTTTTGCTGAACTTACAGCAATTGTTCTGACGTTGTTTTTAGTCCTTCGAACACCTTCAGGAATTGCATCAATCACTCATAATATCTCGTGGGAATTTAGGGCATAACACAAAGCTGAAATGAATGACATCATCTCGCCCTCTGGTTATTTGGCACTTTTTCAATTCACGTTATTCAAGGGGATACCCCCCAAAACCTAGAATTTGTTCCCAAGCTATGTATTTAATTTTTTTTACAAAACACCCATATCACCTTCAAAGTACTCTCCATTACACATAATATATTTGTCAAATCTGCAGTTTCAAACTCATCTGTTTGGATGGCTGACAACATCTCCCTTGTTTTTTCTGCACCTCTTCTATGTCATCAAATCACTGTGTTCTCAAGTCCCTCTGCATTCGCGGAAACAAAAAGCCGCATGGAACAAGGTCAGGTGAGTCAGGAGTGTGGAGCAAGAGAGGCACGCGTTTTTTTTGTCAAAACTGGTGCACTGTGATGGCTGTGTGAGGAGGTACAATGCCATGATGGAAAAACCAGCCCCCATCTGCCACAAGTCAGGCCCTTTTGTCCTATTGTTTATGCTATCTTTCTAAATAGACAGCTTGACTAACGGTCTAACCTGGTGGAACGAACTCCAAATGCAATGAGTCGACATTTTTGTCCATTCCAGACGTTGATGGACATCAGAACGAGGTTTGTTCTCAATCAACAGTTCACCTTTTTGGACATGAGAAAATCACTCGTACACTTGTGTTCTTCCCACAGCACTGGCCTCACTGTGTTCAACAGCACAACCACTTCTGTAGCATTTTTCCTGAGTAGGAAACAAAATGTTCCAGTCACACGCCATTCTCTTAAATTGGCCTTCACACACACAGAAAGCGAGGTTCAATCGAAACTGCTTTGACAAAAAAAAAAATTCATGGTGACCAAAGAGAACCTTCTCAGGTAATGCCACTGGGTGCACGAACTCAGAGCAAGTTATTCAACGCTCCCCTAATGGGGAAAATTCGTACTGTGCAAGCCCTGCTCCATCCTGCTCAATTCCAGATTTTTTTGGTGGGGGAGGGGTACCCCCTTGGTATGTTTGTTTACTAAAGTAACAAAAGCAAGGGGGAAAAGATGCAATATTTCATCAAAATTATAGCAGATTTTATGAAATGAATAAATGAAAATTGCAAGAGAGTTCCATCTTAATTTGTCATACCTATTGGTAGAATGAACATTACTTTGGATGATTAGAATTTGCCGTTGCACAGATGAATGTTAAAAACAAGTAAGGAATATAAATTTGTGATTTCCCCCTTGGGTGGCTGCCAAGCACCCACCTTAGAAAGAACTCTGATTATAATTGCTATCTTAACTACTGTTTCACCAAAACTTTGCTATCGCTTCTGCCGGTAGGAACCAGCTGAATCCCCCCGCTGGGTATATCTTGTTACTAATTTTCCTTGGCAAGTCATGTAACCTGACTGCACCTCATTTGTTCCACCCCAAAGGGGCAATGAGAATAATTAGGCCTACTATGGATTGACTATGAGATGGAAAGGGTTTAGCACAGCGGATGGCACACAAAGTCAGGCAAAGGAAACCTTCATGGCAAAATTCCACTTGTTGTTCAACAACCAAGTCTTTTTCTCCAGGTAGGATGCCAAACAGTGACTTGCTATTTATTGTGGAGCCATTGTTGGTTCTTCCCTCTCGGTCACTGAGCGGTTCTGATGGGGTTCCTAAGTCCGGCAGGAATTCCGTAACAATGACAGCCAGATGCTGGAAACTGGGTGACCGATGAAGAAACACGTTTGCGATTGAGGTGGATTTAAAGACCATTGACCTATCGAGGACCTCTGTGCAGTACTACTGAGGAATCATAAACACTTGTCAAGTGGGAAATTGCACCGTGATGCTCAGCGTCAACTTGCTGCTTGATTCATCTAGTTGGTTTCCTTTTCCGAATGGCACCAAGAGAAATCAAAGTACCAAATGCTGTCCCATTGTCTCTCGGACTGTGAGAAGTTTTCTGTTGCACACACAACTGTCCTTGTTTGAGGAGACTTACAATGATCAGGGACCCTCAGGTGCAGAGGGTTCAGGTTCGTATCACAAAAGTATCTGCCGGGAAGGGAAGAAACCTGGATTCCAGTCTAAACTCTGCCATTCACGGTGTAACCCTAGGCCTGCCATTCCTCCTGGGTCCTTAGTTTCCCCACCTTTAAAATGGACAATTTGGGCTCTGATGTAGGTCTTTGATCTTCCCCATCTATGAAGTACTGCCCCAGAGCTGCTTCCCCATTCCTGGGCTCTCAAGAGTACGTCTTGATAAGGAACTCAAGAACAGAGGGAGGGTTCTCTTCAATACTTCAGAAGGATGCCTGTTAGCTGCTCACATCTTCTTCATTTCCTTCTTAGGTACACGGTTCTGCACAGTGGACATCACCAGGAACTGGAGAGACTTCCCATACACAATGACCCAGAGTCCCTGGAATCGTGCTTCTGAGGGCGAACAAGGCCCACAATGCAGCCATTTCATTCCCTTTCATGTTTGCATGAACAGGACGCCATGGCATCCCTCCTGATCGTCATCATCACCCGTGAGGCATGAGGCAGTGGGGGCTCAGGGCCCCGGGAAGGTGCATGGAGGACAGTGCTGGACACAATCGAGCCCAGAGCACAGAGGATCTCAGAGCTGTGAAGGGCCCTCAGGCATTTTCAGATCCAGCTTCTCTTTGAACGCACGCGGAGCACCCTCCAAAGCATTCCTGAATGGTGGCCAATCTCTGCTTGTGTATGTCCAGAGGAAGGAGCTCACTACTCCCTTTGTTGAAATTCCTTTGACTGTGGGGATGCTTTAATTATAAGGGAGTTCTTCCTTTGTTGAACACAAGTGCAGTACGCGGCTGCTCCAGTTGGCTGTCTCTGTCCCAAGAAATCCTTGGGTTCAGAAGATAGTGATTCCCCACCATACACACCTCTTCAGGTTCTTTCTCTAAACATCTCAAAGGCCTCTTCGCTCTGGGCATCTCTCTTGGGCAGGCGTCAGTTGGTGAATTCACGAAGCCTCTTAAGATGAAACTAGGCTGATAGCAAAGCAGAGACATTGAGCCAGAAGCACTGATGTACTGCCAAGTGAAACGCCAAGACGTTATAGCCTTGTTTGTAGCCAAGGCTCTTTGTTTTCTTTTCTTTTCTTGGGAGAAGTCTATGGAAGCTTGCGTAGGTGTTGGTTATGACACCATTTGCCAAAAGAAGTGTTTATAGCTGGCATTTGACTGGTGTGCGTGTGCGTGTGCGTGTGTGTGTGTGTGTGTAAAGACAACAATTTCTGCTTGGCATATTGGCTAACAGACCATTGGAATGAATCTGGATTCGCTTCCCTTCCGTGAAAATGGATGTACACTTTTTCAGAAAATGTTGATTGGGAATGATCTTCTGACTCAATGTTTGAGAGGGAAACTGACTTGATCTTCTGGGCACCCTTTAGGGTCACCTGGTCTCAGACATCTCCATTTCCCCCCTTAGGCAAAGACATTACTTAAATATACCCCACTACTGGCTCTCTGGGGAAGCTGTATCAGACTTCTGCCTATGATGCTCCTGGGATGACCAGTGTTCCGTTCAGACACTTTTTAAAGCATCTCACTCCTTCTAAACTGAAAGGGATGCCTCCCTTTCAATGTCAAATACAGAACTTTCCCAATTTCCTAATTGATTTTGTAGTAACTTATCCTAGGATGAGACTTGGAGTAAGGGTAAATATTTCTCAGCCACTTTTCTTCCTGATTCAGATAAAATGGCTACTGGAAGGACTTGCTACCAGTCCGTAGAGTGAAACAAAGACAACAGGGGGAGTGGTGAAGATGGGTTGTCAAAGTATCCCACACTACAGGATAAACACTTGACCAAAGTTTCAAACTCAAAGACATCTCCACACCTTGTTACCCCATCGGCTGGCCCTGCTCGCTTGCTGAGTGGTCCCAGAAGCCACGGCTGCTTCCTCTTCAAGTGTGTCATTTCCAAGGACAGAGCACATTAGCCCTCCCTCTTCTCTTTGTCCTCAGAAATGGTGAGAAGGGGTAGTCAGATCAAACACAGGATTAGGATACCATCTGGGGAGCTCCTCCGAGTAGACAAACTGGCACTTATCCTGCCGATAAGACCCCAGTGCTGAGGACAGTAGAACTCATTACCTTTGCATTTCCCTTCTTTGCTTCTTCTCAGGAAAGGGAGAGAGAAGTGAATTTGGAGCACTGAATTCTCTGTGTACAGAGTTTCTCTTCTCCAAGGACAAAACAAAATAAAAACAAAAAAATCATTATTAGAGAAGGATTAAGACAGAGATCATAAGAACCAGGTTCTAGCAAGGAGAAATCGGTTGAATGTTTTGAGGAAGCAGGTCAACTTTGCCCCCAAAGTTGACATGACCAACTTCTCCCCTCATGAGACATATTAAATTGCTTATTCATATGCATGCTGTGTTAGTCTGGGTAGACTAGAGAAACAAATTCATAGGCACCCATATGTGTATAAAAAAGAACTTTATATACAAGAGCAGCTGAATATTGAGAAAACCTCCCAGTCCAGTCCAGATCAAGTCCATAAGTCCAATATTAGCCCATATGTCCGATACCAATCTATAACATCCTCTTCAGACTCATGAAACACATGCAATGACGCTGAATGCAGGAAGATCACAGGCCAATGGGCAGCAAGTCTTGTGGATTCAGTGGCATTGTAAGCATCTCAGCACTGGCAGGGGTCTCCATGTGGCTTCTCTAGCTCCAGGGCTGTAGCTCCATCAGAATAGCTCCATGTGTCTTGTCTACAGAAATGTCTCGCAGGGAGTGAGCATGTGTCTCGTGACCAGCAAACTATTTATCTCCATGGCTTCTCCAAATGAGGTCATCAAGCTGCAACCTGATTGACAGGCTAGACTCCACCCCTTCCCAAGTTGACACCGGATTATATAACTCCCACACATGCATACATACATGTATATATACAATCAAAGCATTGCTACGAAATCATGCAAACCTTTATTAAACAAAGGCATCAAAATGTGAAGCTATTGTTTATCAGCATATCCTTCATCTAGGGCTAGACCCTTCTGAAAGTGTTTTCCCTTCTCTGAATAGTTCTGCACCTTTCAGTTAACACCACATCAAGACGGCAGTTAGCACCCTCAAGGGGCCCAAACCATGCTCCTTTTAAATGTTCTTTCAGTTTGAGAATCTAAAAAGAAGTCTAAAGGGTCCAGATCAGGGCTGAAGGGTGCATGGATGATGGTAGAGGGTCAATGGGGTAAGGTTTCTCAATGAACTCTCACAGGACCGCCTTGTAGAACAAGCAGATATATTGTGATGGGGAAAAATTCCTTGGTGCAGATTTCTGGACCTTTTTCTCATTAATGCAGTTTTCTGTTTCTTTAAAACTGTTTTCATATAAGCCACCGTGATGCTCTTGTTTCCTTTGAGAACATCTGTCAACATTCGCCCTTTGTGATCTCCAAGCAGAGCCACCATTCTGCCTTGAATTGAATTGACCCAGCATCTTCCCTTAGAAGCAACTGTTTGGTTTGAACATTTTTGAAAGGCACCCAGTGAGACTAAGCAAAGTACACAAAGTGCATCACTGAGACAAGTTCTCTGCAGCCATCCACTGATCCCACAGATGTGAGAAAGCATGTTTATATTCAGACTAAGCCCATGCGTGTAAGAGCTGGTACCTTAGCAGCAACACTCTTTGACTTAGCCTGATAGACACCTCAGGGTCTATTTCCCCTCCTGGAATGCTCCTTGCTCCAGGAGCCTAGCAAGGATATCTGTTCATGTCAAATATTCGTTGCCTGTGGCAGTCCTACGGTATTCAATGACAATTTGAATTCAACAGGATTCGAAGATCACACCGGGGTGGAGAAATGAGATCCTGTCATATCCCAAGCCTCTTCCTGACTCCCTGCACATGCTCTGATATGCCAGCCCATCCTGATGTGTGTAATGGCCACGGTCACCGCAGACCAGAGAGAGGACAGCAAGTGGGGGAACGGCAGCCCTTGCCATCCAAGCAGAGGTCGCCTAGATTCACCTCATTGCTCTGTCTCCTCGGATCAGGCCTCAGATGATCTGTGGGATGCCCCAGGTACCTTCATTGGAGGCTCATGGACAGGAAGAAGTTTCTTCCGTCTGGACAGGGGCTGGCCTGGCTGTACTTGAGTCTGTGGCTTCCCGAGGTCCAGGCAACATAGCACATGCTGGGAGGACTCCCTGAAGAATGGGCCCTTCTTCTGTGAGAAGGCCAGCCTTGTCCAGGAAGCTTGCCGGGCCTAGAAAGGAATGCTCCCAGGGGAGAGGAAGATGTGCGGCCTCAGCCACCGATGCCAGAGGGACCTTGTTTCGAACAATGGAGGCTGCAGCCCAACCCTCCCCATGCCTGGGTCTAACTGGGACCATCTCTGCTTCCTTTCAACTTGGCATGCCAGCACAAGGGCAGTGTAGGCAGTGCCCAGGCCAGCTCTACCATGCACAGCTAGACAGTAAGCTTCACAAAACCAAAACCCTTAACTGACATTCGAGTACATGCTTGTAGAAAAACCTTAACATTCTGAGACTTGCCCTTATCTTACCACCGTGTCCACTCCATGCTGAAGCTCACTGCTGTCCAGTGGGGGAATGGGGTGGGTGGGGGGTGGGCGCAGGGGTGGTTGAGGGTGGGCACCCAGGGAGGGGCTGGGAAATGGCTATAACTACATTTCATGTTGTCTTCAAGTTAGAACAAAAACGGTGTCTTCTTGGTGCTGTGCTGTTTGCCTGTCTGTTTCTTTTTCTTCCCGATTTCGCTGTCTGGTCAAAGTCCTTGTCACAGCTGTTTGGGGGAGTGTGGCGAGACAAAGGCATGGACTCTTCTAGGAAGAATTTGCGATCTGGTTTCCATTCAGTCTGGAAGGCTGAGTCGGAATACTTGGTTGGGAGTTAAACAAATCAGGGGGGATTTGAAGGCCTGAGTGGTTTCGGCCTTATGCAGTACTGACTTCACTTACCTCATCTAAGAAGTGGGGGCAACCTTTAAGTGTGTTGTAGGTTCAACCACAGGTCACCCAGGACCATCACTAAGACTTTTACTGACTATATATCTTGCCTGAACTGTCATTGACTTATATTCTCCTGTAAACCAGACTCCCACTCACTTAGATTTATGGCAGAAGGAAAAATTGTATGCATTCCAAAAATAGAAAGCCAGTATTGAGTGCCATAAATGGAAGCAACCGTAGTGATAAACACATGAACACAAGCAAGGTTCTCATGGTCTAACTAGATGCCAAGGCTCAGAGTGTGCTCGCTGCTTCCATGTTTCCAAAAGGGAACAGCGAGTGATGGAGAGGCATGGGGTGGGGGGGGGGGGGGGGGGCTCACCCTGCAGCGTGGGAGTCTTTCAAAAGCTTTCAAAAGCTAATTGGGAGGCTTGAAAGGGAATTTCTGAAATATGAGCTTTCAAATGTTAGTGTGATGCCCGCGGTGGCTGCACTCCACCTAATCTCACTCCGTGCCCCAGCAAAGAGAAGTTGTATTCCACGATTTGGGAAACATGGGGATGAGGAAATGCCAACTACTGATATGTTTAAGAACTTCCATTTTTACACCAGGAGCCCTGACGGCACAGTGGGCACAATGTGGAGCCCTTTAAGGAAAGTTGGAAATTCAGACCCATTCGCCAGCACTTTGGGAGAAATATGAGGGGGTCCACTTCCATAAGGACTTACAGCCTCCTAAACCCTCGGGGACAGTTCTACTCTGTTCTGTCGGCTTGCTCTGGCTTGGATTGGACATAACAGTAATGAGCTTGAGTTATTCTTTGGGACTTCCCAGAATGTGCCTTTAGGTTAATCATGATGCTGATATTATAGAGAAGTAACCTGGCGGTGTAGTGGTTATGTGTTAGGCTGCAATCCACAAGGTCAGAAGTTTGAAACCACCAGCCACTCCTCGGGAGAAAGACTAGGCTTTCTACTTCCGTAAAGAGTTGCAGTCTCAGATACTCACGGGGGCAGTTCGACACTGTCCCACAGGGTCTTTATAGGTCAGCATCAACTCGGTGGCAGCGGGTTTGGGTTTTTTGGGAAGGATAAGAGCAGCTAATGTTGGACAAACTCCTTTCTGCTATGCATGACGGTGCATGCTTTTCATAGATAGTCTCAATCCTGATACGACAGCACCAGAATGATCCCCTTTTACATCTTAAATAAACCTGTCGAGAGAGCTGGTGGCTTGCCCAAGATAGTAAATGTGGGAAGTGTGGATCTGGACGCAAAGCAAGGCAGTCTGATGCTAACGCCTACAGTTGTAAACATGTGCAAAGCTGTTTGCTATTGGGACTGATTTATTCCACAAGCGTTCACATGCTCGACTGTCCTAGGCCAGAATAATGAATAAAAAGGTGGAGGAGGGTGGGGGCCTCTTCCCTGTATTGTCTTAGACCTCTTCCCTCCACATCAGTTCTGGGGCTGGAGAGGAATTTGGAACCTTCTATCCTGATCTGAGCTCAGCCATTCCTTTGCTCTGTTGTTGGCTTCGGTTTGTTCCCACTCACTGAACCTCAGTTTCCAGCTTTAAGTACCCGAGTTTTGGAGCAGGTAATTGATCAGAAGGAAAAGCCCCTGTGTGCTGAGTTTTTTCAGTCTTCCCGGTATTCAGTCTAGAATTTTGGTGAGATACCAGCAAGAGACCCTAGATGCAGATCTCAGAGTTTTACACCCACTCCTCACTGATGGACATGGTGACATTCCACATTACGCAAAAAGCTGTGTCATGTGAAAATGGAGGGTGAATGTATCAGATTACCAAAAATATGGAGAACGATATCATTACATAACTACTAAATTATCTCATTCCACAGCTGTCAATCTTATTGTTGATGCCAGGTGGATCTTGGTTCAAAGTAAGAAATACCTGAAAAATCTTTCCTTGTGTTTCATTGATTATGCAAAGGCATCCAACTGTGTGGATCATAACCAACTATGGATAGCATTTAGGAGAATGGAAATTGCAGAAGACTTCACTGTGCTCATATGGACTTCATCCATGGACCAAGAGGGCAGTTGCGCAAACAGAATGAGGGAATACTGCCTGGTTTAAAATAAGGAAAGATGTACATCAGGGTTGTAGCCATCCACCATACTCACTCAATCAGTGTGCTGGGCACATCATCTGAGAAGCAATGATATAAAAAGAATGTGGCATCAGGATTGGAGGAAGGTTTATCAATAACTTGGGATACACAGATGACACAACCTTGCTTGAAGCACTTGCTGATGAAGATCAAGGGTTGTGCCTTCAGTATGGATCCCAACTTCAATATCAAGAAAACCCAAATCCTCACAACTGGGCCAATAGGTCACATCATGACAAACAGAGAAGAGGTGGAAGATGTCAGCATTTCGTCTTGCTTGGATCCACAATCAATGCTCATGGAAACAGCAGTAAATAGGTTACAGAAGACGCATTGCATTGGGTAAGTCTGCCGCACCAGACTTCTTTAAAGTGTTGAAGAGCACGGAGGTCACTATGAAAGCCCACCGGACCCAAGACCATGATATTTTCTCACCTCATGTGCACGTGAAAGATGGACATTGAATAAGGAAGAGCGAAGAAGAAACAATGCTTTTAAATTATGGTGCTGGCAAAAAAATCTTGAAAGCACGACAGACTTCCAAAAGAACAAACAGATCTGTCTTGGAAGAAGTACAACCAGAACTGTCCTGGGAGGCAGGGAGGGCGAGACTTCCTCTCACGTGCCTTGGCCATGTCAAAGGGAGACTAGTCCCTGCAGAAGGACGCCATGCTTGGTAAAGCAGAAGGGAAGCCAGACAGAGAAAGGCCGTGGACACGGTGGGCTCACACGCTCTGCAGAGGTCTCTGTGAGCGGGACTGACGCGCTGGCACCTCACAGCAGCAACAGCAGAGAATCACATGTGGCGCAGCCTCCTGACCCGTGCTTGCAGCGATCACAGCCAGCGTTACTCTCGCCTGCTAACTTGGCATTTGTTACTGCCAACCGTACATTGTCAAGGTGCCAAGGAGATTGGGAGATGTATGTTTCACTTTTCTCTTAGATGTGAAATGTCAGGTCATGAGACAGTCAAAAGTGAGGAATATACACCGTCCTGTATTGTTTAGGACATTCCTTTGGACCGCTCCTTCAAGAAGGGCTCCCGTGGAAGTCAATTTGATTTTGGCTGGAACGTGGAGCACCCCGGGGTGGGCTGTCATTGGTGCTCTGACGGAGAAGCCCTCTTCGCTTGCCGCTCCAACACTGTACGTTTTCCGCCTCGTTGTCACAGAGAGACGGCCGAGCTCCTCACAGCAGGGGCGCCATGGCAAACTTCATTTCACAGACGGGGAAACAGGACTTTATCAGGAAAAGTGATTTGCCAAAGGACACAGAGCTTGTAGGGGCCAGAAGCCAAATCACCAAGTGTTTTCTTTCCTCACTTCCTTCAATTTGTTTATATGCACATCATACATATTTGTATGTATAAATGGTCATACAGATAATGTGTGTGTGCCAAGAAGGCCCGCTGGGGGGGCTTCAGGCTGAAATGGCAGAAGCGGCCGCAGCTCCATGTTGGCAGACTTCTCTCCTGGCCTCCTCCCTCTCTGCTTCCGGGCCTGAGAAACTTTCCCCGAGAGCACGGGCTTTCCAATTCGGACTGAAGTCATTCCGCTGTGGCCACTCCCTGGATGTGCAGCTCTGAGCCAGTTAGTTTACCTGCTAAGACCTGATTTCCCAACAGCTAAATGGGGCTTCCCATCATCCGAAAGTGCTGTTATATGGTTCGGTGGAAAGTACTTGGTAATCACTTCCTGTTTAGTGACTTTCATTCCGATGATTCCCTTTGAATGCCCCCCCCCACCCCCCGCCCACCAGGCCTCTGCTTCCTGTTACCCTTGTATATAGTTTGAGAACAGAAGGTCTAGTAAAGATGAATCCAGAGAAAGCCTTTCTTTGACAATCAGAATGATCATGGTAGCAATGGTACCCCTCCATTTGCAACCATTATCCGAGAGTCCTGGGACTCTAACACGTGGGACTGCTAACTACAAGATCAGCAGTTCAAAGCCACCATGTTCTCTGTAAGACAAAGACAAGGTTTTCCACTCACATCAAGTTTCAGTCTCGGAAACCCACGGCAGCAGGTCTACTGTGTCTTTAGGGTCGCTCTGAATCAGAGTCCCTCGATGGCAATGATTTTTCTTTTCCTTTTTTTAAGTGAGACCATTTCCGGAAGGCTCGTAAGTACTGTACCTCTTCTATTGCACCCTTACACCCGCCTGTGGGTGCACATAGCAGTTGTTATGACCATGCTGCAGATGAGAAAACTGAGGCTCCAGGAGAGGGATTGTGACCATCTCCAGATCATGTACAGAGTCCTATCGGAATGTAAGCCTTCCAATTCCAAATAGGTAGTCCCAAGAGAATTGTCACGCGACTGTCACCTCATAGGCTTTAGGGTCCCCGGCTCATGACCCAAGGAGAGAAAGGCACAATTCCCAGATCCCTGATGGTGACTGAGTCATATGAAACATTTCTTACAGTTAAAAAACAATGTTCCGGATGCTGCCCTACAAAGCGGCCTATAATTAATGGATAACCAGAGCCACTCAGGGGTTTCTGTGGGGCAGGGGTCAGTAAACAAACTGTCGCCCGTGACCACAAAACCCAACCCATGAGATAAAAATAGGTTTTACTTTTTTGAATGGCTGCCGGAGAGAGGATGAACTATCTCCACACGCGGAAATTATGTGAGATTGAAGTTAGTGCGTCCATAACTAAGGGTTTGGTACAGCAGTGCCACACTCATTTTGTGAGTTTTTTTGTGGCTGCGTTTGTATTTAATTCAGGAGTTGACGGAATGCCTGCATATTCTGCAAAACTGAAAGTACTATTTGACCTTGTGTAGAACATAAAAAACAAGCTTGCACACCTTTGCTGTGGAGTGATTACTACCCATCCAGTTTCTACATAGACATTTAGCAAATGTCTACTATATTAAGCATTTTCCAAGATTTGGGCTTTTTCTGCCCGTGTGGGTATCCACGGAGTTTGTGGGCATCTATGGAGTTTGAGCACACCCTGCTGTTCCTCTCCATAATCTAACTGGGTTTCCAAACAGTGCATGTTATTCCACCAAATTATAGAGCAGCGGCCTCTTGTGGTTGTTCTAATTCTTGTCTCGATCGTTTGTTCCTGGCTACCATGGAAAACCGGGGCTAGATGGGTCTTCCTTGAGATTGGGAACTCCAGATTACCTTGAAGGCCTGGGATGTTCTGTCCTTCGTTCTCTGCCTCTTGCTAACCGGCTACAACCTGGAGAGCACACCAGCTTCTTCTAGTTAAACCACACAACCACTCCCTGCCGGCCAGGCCATTCCGGCACGCGGTGTAGAACAGGCCCTGTGGGTTTCTGAGACTCTCTTGAAGGGAGTAGAAAGCCCCAACCTTCCCCCGCGGAGGAGCTGCTCTTTCAACTGCTGACCTCCAGGTTAAGCAGCCCAGTTAGTCACGACTGCACCAGACCACCTTATCGAACCCTCCTTGGGGATTCTAAGGAGATAGGCTCATATTTCTCTCTCAATGGAGGGTTTGAACCCCTGACCTTTGGGTCAACACCCCAACAAGGTGACAGAGATGACAGAATGCAGTAATCAAATTGTTCGAACATAAGAGGAAGAAAGGCATTGTTGGTCATTCAGAATGACTAATGTCACACTGGCCTGCACTCTGGGTTTTCTATAGTTTTCAAAGGCAGCCTAGTGGGAAATATGCAATTGGATTCTTATTTTAGAATAAGACCACCAGTGGGCAATTTCCCCCTTAATAAAACTGGACACTTTTTTCCCTAAAAACTCTCATCCTTCAAACCCCTAAAACCAAATTCACTGCTGGTGAGTTGATTCCTATAGAAGAGTCAAATTACACACCGGGCTTCAAGGGCTTGTCCGTCTTTAGAGACACAGTCTGCCACGTTCCTAGGAAGCAACTGCCCACCTTCAGGTCGCAGCTGAGCATTTAAACCACTGTGTCACTGCAGACACAAGGCCATGTCTGTTTAGAAACACAGTTAAGACTTGACGGGGGTGGAAACTCATGTCAGGCAGAAATCTGTCAAAGACGGAAAATGCAAATATTTCCCACTGAAAAAATGAGCAATAGGACAGCGGTAGGAGTGCCTTCTCTCAGAGGAAGCAACTTGCAAGACCCAAGAAAAAGCCAAGGCCACTGAGCCCCGAGTCCCACTGGCTGAGGTTGCAAATTGCTGTTTTCATGAACTTCAGCTAACAAAAGGAATTTGTGGAGGCGCTCAGCCAGCAAGGCAGCTGGTGTTACTCAGGAGCCTTTGCTCTTAACCTCGCAAACTGGACTAGAGCATGCATCCATCCCTGGTGGCAGTTTCTCTTAGAAACCTGACCTGGTGTTTTGGGAAATTCTGTTGTTTCCCAGTGTTCCATCCCAAAGAGAGTTCAGAAGTGTGATTTACAGCCTCAGAACTAAAAAAGGGAACTAAAGAGAGACAGAACATAAAAACCAAGACACAGGTCCAACTTGGCTTGTGAACCTAAAACGGACACAATTCCACACCTTCAAGATTGTCATGTTCTAACAGTATACCGATGATTTGTTTTTGGCTTTTCCCCCCCCTTAAAACGAGGCAAAAATTGACAAATAGAAAAATAATTCACTTGGCAACGTTACAATTTTTTCACTTTGTACAAAAAAATTATACAACTTAATCACTATACAGTAAGTAGTGTGGTTTGTTTTTAAAGACCTTCCCCCTCACTCAAGCTAATAAGTACCTATCTAAAGACCTCACTGCCACTGAGTCAATTCCTACTCAGGATCGCACCAGTCCTCCCTCCCTCCCTTCCCTTCCCACCCGCGGTAACCAACAAAGAACGATGGCTTCTATTTTCATCTGAAAGCCATTGCTTGACTTCTCATAGCAGTGGTCTCATAAAATATTTGCCTTTTGTGATCATTGCACTTAGCATAAGGTTGTCCGAGTCCATCCCTGTTCAGACTTGTTGCAGCTTGCTGTGTCGGCATTCCATCCTGTGTCTGTACCAGCTTCTCCGTTCCCCCATTAACAGCCAGTTGTTGACATGCGTGTCCATTTAACTACTGTCAGGGGTACAGATGACCACGGGCTGCTATCGGTACTGGGTCTCATTTCTCTAGGGTCATGTGGCATTTCTAATGGTTACGGACATGTCATGGATTTGCTAGTGCAGTTTTGTCATCTCACTAGCAAGGTGTGAAGGTGCCAAGCCCTCCACACCCTTGGCAGCATGCTTTCTGGTTTTGAACTTTGCTCTCTCCTTGGAGCAGCCTCAATGAAGGAGTCCTGGTGACACGGTGGAATGAGGCTGCTAATGACAAGGTCCAGCAGTACAAACCCACCAGCCACTTCGTGGAAGCAAGATGAGGCTGTTGGCTTAAAACTTTAGTCTCGGAACCACTACGGAGCAGTTCTGCTTGGTCCTGTGGGGTCGCTATGAGTCAGAAGCAGCTCGATGGTAGGAGATGGTTGACTGGGAGCCTTTCTTCATGCGTATGGCAGCCTGTTTTGTTCAGTGAAATACCTGTGTCCTCTGCTCATTAATTGGATTGTCTTTTTGCTGAGGTATTGGGATTTTCTACAAATGTTATAGATAAGTCCCCGGTCCAATAAGTCAGTTTTTTGGTGAAGTATCTGCAACCTTTCTTTAAAAATAAGGATTTAAGTTCAAGGCAAGAAAACGTTTTTAATAAACTTTTATTTTTATATTCAAGTTAAAGCAGATACACGGTTGAATGTGGAAATAAATAACTAAATACTCTGGAAACTTTTTCATTTCCCAATCATACTCATTTCTTTTAGCTTGTGAAACATTTTACTTGATTTTGAGAAACATGGCAAATGTTAAGACTTAAAAAAACAATCACTATTCTGTACAGAAACACATAGGCTTCTCTGACTACAGAGTTTAGCTGGTGTTTTAATAGTAACAGAAAAAATAAAGCACGTCAGACATACTCCTCAACAGATTCACTCACATACCTTCGCTGGACAAGAAAAAGGCACAGGTTCAAGGGGATGACGGTGATTATTAAGAATATAGTAAGTGGGGAGTCAGCCGAAATTAATTAAGAAAAACAAACAAAATGAACTCTTTCAAATTATCTGCCTTCATTAGGTGAATTTTTAAATTAAGTTGTATAAACATATGATATAAAGTTGGTACTTTAGGAAGCGTCTTTTTTGTTTTTTGTATATTTCCTCTATTTACAAATCTTTGTACACAATTTCAACGTTCCTTCTACATTTCCTCTACACCAAGGTGAGCCAGAGCGTCCAAAGTGCACATCTGAGCCTCTGCGACCCGCTCTCGCAGGTGGGGCAGCTTTCAGCAGGAACAGCTGGGCAGGCGAAGGTGCCAATCAAATGTAGTCATCTTCAACTGGCTCTCCGTTGACATCGCAGTAGTGAATGAAAATTGCCACGACTCGCTGAAACACACCCTTCTTTATCTGGCGCATCTCGGCGATCTCCTCCCCTATTGTTTCCATACAGATGTCTGCAGACAACTGCCCTTTCCTCCGAGGCGCATAGATGGTGTCTGGAACACAGGAAAAAGGATTAAGTTTATGATGATCAGAATCACTGGAAAAGCCCCCGGGGACTCAGTCAGCTCATGATATATGCCTACACAGACTCGTGCAAGGTCATGGTGCAACGACACAGGGTTCTGTGTGGCTTACAGCCCGGAAAGAAGGAGCTGGCAATGTGCTTCTGAAGAAGCTGCCCAGTGACCACCTCTGAACAGCAGCAGACGCTGCCCCGCCGCGCTGGGGCACTCGGAGCATGAGCGGGGAAGAGCGGCCTTCTCCGAGCACAGCTAACCTTAGTGCAGTGCCTGGAGGGAAACTTCAGGGACCTTCATTTGCTGACGTGCCTGATTCAAAATGACAAGAAACCGCTGTATGTTTTGAGAATGATGATGGCAACAAATGTACAAATGTGCTTGACACAATGGATGTATGTATGGATTGTGATGAGTTGTATGAGCCCCCAATAAAATGATTTACAAAAGAAAAGAAGCCGCTGTCATTGGGAAGTGCAACCACATATTAGTCGAAAATAAAACAAAACACTCCAAGATGGATGTTAAGACATTAGTGGGCCAAAAGAGAATGGGGCTCCATCAGACCCTCAGATCGTATATACACTGGGAATGACCACTTGAAAAGAAAGTGTTGCATTCACTGTTCGAAAGAACTTTTTAAAGATCTGTACTTGACCCTGGTGACAGCGTCCATACTACCCCAAAAGACCTAGATCGAAGGCAATCCTGATCCAGATTCCACCATCAGTTTTTAAGAAGAGAGAAAAACGAATCGCCAACTTCATATGGAATTGATAGAAACCCCTGATAAGCGAAACATTACTAAAGAACAGAGAAGGCAGCCTTATGCTTCTCAACCTCCAAACTGGTTCTACAACCTTAATAGCCCAGTCAGTCTGATATCAGCACAGTGGCAGACACAAACCAATGCGACAGACTGAGAACCCAGGAGAGCATCAAGTAAGTCCGACTTCCTGTGGACAGTCCAGCTCAGAAAGAGGGCCCAAACCCACATCTGGGGAAGGGATCGTCGCTTTAATGAAAGGTGCTTCTAAAACTGGGCATCGATTTGCAGGAAAATAAGATCCGTACCTCTCACCATATACAAACAAAACTTAACTCAAGGTGGATGACATACCTCAATGAAAAACCGAAAACTTTAAAGCTCATTAAAGATACAATAAAGACAAACTTAGGGGCCCTGAGGAGTGGCCTAAATGCAATAACAGTAAAACATGCACCGACTACAATAGACCGACTAGATGACTGGGATTCCCTAAAAATTAAACATTTATGTGACTCAAAAGATTTCAACAGAATAAAAAGCAAACACACAGACGGGGAAAAAAGTTTTGTAAACAACAAACCATACAAGGACTAATCTCAACAATGTATACAAAAGTTGAATACCTAAACAACAAAAAAGACATGTATTTTGTCATTGGTGGTAACCCTCTTGAACTTTGCTTGTATGTTTTCCAGGAGTGTCAAACTTAAGAGACTTACAGAGACTGCAAGTAGAACAAGAATTCCTGGAGGCTATTTGGGGGTGAGGATTGGGGGCGGGGGTAGCTAAGAGGGAGCTGTTATCGAGGCGTTCAAGAAAGAAGAGAATGTTTTGGAACTGACTGTGGCAGCAATTGCACAATACTGTTTGATGTGACTGAACTATGGGATGATATGATAGCTGTATCAGCGCCCAGTAAAACGAAATATGCAATATTTGCAAATATGAATATGTGAAAAAGTGAAAATTATGAAATAAGATAATAAAGAGAAAGCATAGCTGTAAAAAGGTGGTAGGCACTTCACCAAAGACAATTCACATACAAGAAGAAATGTTCACGATCATTAACCACTAGACAGATGCAAATTAAAAGCTAACTCATGCTAGTATTACTGGCAACGGTCAAACAGCCAGCAAAGAATAAATGCTGACAGGAGCGCAGAGTGGCTGGAACCACTGTAGCATGATACAACCACCGTGCATAACGCCATGGCGTTTCCTTGAAAAACTGGAGACAGAAATACTGTATGGTCCAGCAACCCCACTACTCGTTATCGACTGCAAGGCAATCAGAGCCATCACACAAACAGAAGACCGTTCCTGGGAGCACTAGTCCCAGTAGCAAATAATGGAAACAGCCGAAATGTCCATCAGCAGAAACATGGACAAGCACATTTTGGTACACACACACAAGGGAATGCTACACAACATCAACAAGTAACGGGAACTCTGCAAAGCATCCCATCACCATGCACGAACCCGGAGGGTATTACACTGAATGAAGCTAGTCAATCGGAAAAGGGCAGCCATTATATGAGGCTGCTACTAAAAACGCCAAGAAACGTGTGCTTTTTTCTTTTTAAAAAGACTGATCCTAAAGTACAGTGCTGTCAGGTAGAGGGTCGTACCCATCAACCATCTGATGAAAACCGTGTATGATTAAAGGGAAGCCCAGTGAATACAACCATCATTCACTCTGCACTAGCCACTAGCGCATAATTGTATGCACTAGCCACTCATGGCAAAGATGAAGACGTCAAAGACTCTTACCATTTCCTGCAGCTTGAAAACGATCACACCTAAATTCGACACGGACCGATCATGGGAATGTGAAAGTTGGAAAAAAGAAGGATCAGCCGTAGAAAATAACTGCCTTGGTGACAGAAATCAAGCTAGAGATGAACGTGATGTGAACATAGAACACGACAGGAATTTGCAAGCCTTAAAGACACATGCATTGGACAAACCTTTCCCAACAGCGATTGTACACAAGGACTCATCAGATCAATACACAGAGGCAAATCACCTACACTGTTGGAAAAAGACAAAGTTTAATGTTACAAGGCCAGATTCATGTTGAAATGGAAGAAATCTAAAACGAGTCCACAAGAGCCAACGTATAATCCTGAGAGCATCTCCCCTGAGTTTAGAGAGCATCTCAGACAAGCCCATCTGCAGTGAACACTGACGGCTGAAAACCAAGTGTCGTGGGAGCACAGCAAAGGCAAGGACACAACACACGAAGAAAGCAAAGGCCTTTAAAGTGACAGGAAATGAAATGAGTATCAGAAAAGACTGTGAAAATACTGTTGACTGTAGAGCAGTTAAAGCAACCGAAGAAATGATGAAGTCACAAGAGCCGAATACATTTCAAAGCAGGGATTGAGAACACAAAGTAAGAAATGCGCAAAGGTCAGGAAAGAACTAAAGAAAAGAAAAATTGAAGCCTGCAGCTGCAATATTAGATAATTCCATGGGCAAGACACTGCGCATGGCAGGAAGCATCAAAGAAGATAGAAGTAATACACATAGCCACTATACCACAAAGAACTGATAAGAACCAATGTCCAAGGCTCACTGAGGTCACTGGTGAAAACCAGGACTCCCGGAACTGATGGGATACCGACTAAGATGTTTCAACAAACAGATACAACACTGGAGGTGCTCACACATTTTATACCAAGAAATTTTGAAGAAAAGTCCACGGACAACCAAGTAGAAGAAGTCAATACTGGCATCTGTTTGAAATAAAGATGGTCCAACGGAATGTGGACATGAGTGTCACACATCTGTAAAATTTTCCTGATATTTCTCACCTGACTGCAGAAGGACTTCAACTGTCAGACATTCAGGCCAGATTCAGAGGAGAATGTGGAACAAGGAGCATTATTGCTGATGTCAGGTGGATCTCTGGTATCACTCGTGTGTCAGTTTGACGTACTGTCGTGGCCCGCACGTTGCTAAAAGACATGCCACTGGTATTTCAAAGACCAGTTGGGCAACTCATGGTTTCATTGGAGCTTCCAGACTAAGACAAACTGGGTGCAGGGATTTGGCAATCTTCTTCTGGAAAAACTGGCTAATGGAAACTTTATGAACAGAACCACATTTGCCTGTGCTTTATTGACTTTTCAAAGTGTGTGGATCAGGACAACTTATGAATGTGAAGAACGCTAAATAGTGCTTATGCAGAATCTGTACCTGGACCAAGAGGCAGTTGGTCACATAGAGCAAGGGGTTACTGCATGGTTTAAAATCAGGAAAGGTATGTGTCATACTTTTTACCTTTTTACCATACTTATTCAATCTGTCTTTTGAACAAATAATCTGAAAAGTTGGACTATATGGGGAAGAGCAGGGTATCAACATTAAGAAATACTGATTACACATTATATAAAAATGCTATAACTTTGCTTATTGAAAGAGGACTTGACACATTTCTTAATAAAAAATGAATTACATAAAAGAAAATCCTTACAACTGGATCAATAAACAATAAGCAACATCACGATGTTACAGATTCCACTTTACTTGAATTCACAATCAATCAACACGCACAGCAGGAGCAGTCGAGAAATCAAACAACATAGTGCATCGGGCAAATCTACTGCAAAAGACCACTTTAAGGCGCTAAAAAGGAGCAATGTCATCTGAGGACTAAGTTGTCCCTGACTCAAGTCATCACGGTAATTTCAACTGCCTCCTATGTGTGGTGAGAGCTGCATGTGAACGAAGAAGACTGGGTGCATTTGGATTACGGGGACGGTGAAGAATACCGATTACACCAACAATGGCCAGAAGCACAAGCAAACATACCTCAGGGGAAATCCTGAGAGAAGGAAGCTGAGGAGAGAAGACAACAAGACTGACAGACTTTGGGCAGTATTAGGAGACCAGCCTTGGAAAAGGACGGCGTGCTCGGTAAAGGAGGAGGCAGTGAAAAAGTCAAGATGGACGGCCACAGGGGCTGCAACAATGGGTTCAAACACAGAACAATCATGGACTGGTGGGGGTTTCACTAGGTTGTGCACAAGGTCTCTTATATGTTAGAACCAACTCATTATCACCTAACAGCAGCGATGGAGGGAATGGATGTGTACCTCATGGAATAGTGCCTCATTTAAACTGTAGAGGGGCTTCAAAAAATTCACAGAAAAATCCCAGTATCTTTTAACTCCCCGTTGAAGGTCCCTGTATACCTTATTGGCGACCTAAAACAGTGTATGACTGATTACAAGGTCCACGGTGAAAGCAGTCCTCCAGAGAAGTAAGTTATATATATACATGTATGTGCAGTCCATGAAATTCATCTCCAGTTTTCTCGGTTTGTTTCTAAAACTTAGCTGCAAAAGGATATTCAAATGTGCTTACACATAGCAAAACTGTATTTGAAAGTCCTTTCAAGTTGCCAATGAAATTTCTACAACTGTATTAATTTTTCTGTAAGTTTCCACACATACACCAAGCAGCTTACTAAGAACATGAGAACAGTTAGGACAACTGGAACACATTTTAACAATAGAGATGACAAACTCTCCAATAGAGTAAAATAAATGCAAAATTCCATTGAAGGATCCTTTCTACCCATTATTATACATTCTTTCTAAGTCACTAGGCTGTCCTCTGTACAAATAATAGAGCAATGTAAAAGCTATAGTGCCACTAAACCTCCAACGAAACTTTATCCAACAAAATGGGATCTACTCAAACTTGAGAAGGACAAGTAAAGTCATAATTACTTTCTTCATCATCTTCAAAATCGTAGCGTGCGAAGCTGTTAGGTTCTGCTGCCCGCAGTGACCTGAGCCAAGGGAAGTCAGAAATCATGGAATATGGGGCTCCGTCCACCACTCCTGCAACACGAACACAGATGAAACAGGGTCAGTGCGTGGAGGCGCCGGCAGGGGCGAAGGCCGCAGCACTTCCAAACAAGGGCTGCAAGTACACTTTCCAGACCGCAGGGCTGGAAGAGCAGAGCCAGGTGATGCAGCCGCCAGTCCCAGCATGGGTTTTTTTATGTGATCCTGCCCATTTTTTGCTTCCCGTAAGCCAACTGTTAAATAGTATAATATATGTGCAAATAAATACTACACAGTCGAATATATATAAAAACAATTATATTTTACTCATGTAACAATGTAAAAAGGTTGAGTCTGGCGACTCAGAAACTCTTCCAAATCAACCTTAAAACCTGTGATTTTCAATTTTTTTTCCAGGTTGTTTTTTTCGTACTGCCTCTTACTCAGGGATCGTAGACACATACAAGAACAGCCATAGTCACCTGGCCCCTCGGGCTCTGCTTCAGAGCTTGCCTCAGGCAGGCTCCTCTCTAGTTAAGAAACAGACTTTCCAACCATCTTTAAATGCTCACCTTCTAATGTATAGATTTCTCTTCCCCAGGGGTACTTGGGATACTTTTTTAAGTCTTCCTCAGTTCGAGTGGCTTCAGGAAAGAATTCATACTTAATAAGTTCTCTGCAGGCAACGGGAAATTAATAGAAATTATGAAGCTAGAAATGATGCTGTGGTGGGGGGTGGAAAGCAATGTCAAGTGTTCCATGCCCAGATTCTACTGACCACCTCAAACAGTACGGCAAACAGCTGACAGAAATATCGACGACACACTCAAACTAGAACACAGGTCTAGATGAGCCTACACTACTTCTGCAGTCTCTTCAAAGCCACACGCGAAGAAAGCAAGCCGCTCTCTAGGCAAAGCTTTTAGTGTAGGTGCTTCCCACGATGCTCAGAAAGCCCCACTTTCTGATCATCTGAAACATCCGTCTTAAGACCTCTTTTTTCTGGATTTCTTTTCCATGTCTTCAGGCTAAAGAAATGAACTTCAATGTACCTGGGCATTGTTCTCATGTGATAAAGATATCATGGAATCTACGTGCACATTTTTAGTGTTAAATCTTGGGCCCCTCATTTTGTCATGAATATTAAATTATTATTACAAGTCTGCCTGGGGAGCCCAGAGAGAATCGTTTCAAATAAGGAGCGGCTGGGATTTGCTGCTGGGAGCCCCGGCGACGGGAAGTGACTTACTGGTTGATGTTCGCTATCGTGTCCATCCAGCTGCGAATGCGCACCTTGTTCCGGACATTGGGAGGGTTACTGAATTCGTGGATAATGCAGATGTGATACGGGTAAGGGCCACTGAAGAGCTTCTGCTCCAGAGTCAACGTGTCCACCTGTGAAGGACAACAGAGAGGACTCTGGTCAGAGGGAGAATGAGCCACAGAAATGGATCTCTGAGAACTAGAACAATCTTTCCAGGGGCCTTCAGTCTGAAAATTCTTGACTAATTTGAAAATCAAATAGACATGGTCACCTTTGAACACAGCTTGCCAGGCTGGGAGCAAGTCTTAGCAAATTGTACAAAAAGCTCAGTAATTTATATCTCACTGTTACGTAAATAGAATCCCTGGTGACAGTGGTTAAAGAGCTTGGCTGCTAACCAAAAGGTTAGCTGTTCAAACCAGCCAATGGCTCCAAGGGAGAGATAAAGCCATCCACTATGCCCAGTTAACTGGCTTGGAAGAAGCTCTGGTTTGGTTATAGAAATAAATACCCATCCAATAAAGGGTCTCTGACTCAGGCAATTAGTCTCAAGGGCCCTCTTTAGATGACGTCTTTTACAGGTCTGAAGACTGACTACACTACTCCCTCAGAACAATAAGCTGCTGCGGACTCCACTCTGACGCCAAGGCTCCTCACATGTGTTATCAAACAAGAACTGGGCTCCAAAGGCTGGATTACAAACAATTTTTCACAAGTAGTTCTCAGGACTTTTCTCGGGTGCTTCTGGGTAGACCAGAACCGCCAGCCACCATTTCAGTCAGCAGCAAAACGCTTTAATCATTTGTACCACTCAGTACCCACTCACACTGGGCTACCAGCCACAGTCGCTTGCCTCTGTCTTATTTGAAATCACCATCTTCCCGCGGACTGCCTTTTCCCTTCTCTAGTTAGGAAACTCCACTCTGCCCCGTTTGTGGCATGTTCGCCTCCTCCGGGGGACAGCAAACGGAAACAAACTGTGGACACAATTTAAGGGCCAGGCTCAAACAGACTGCAAGCGTTGCTTAATAGTTCCTTTACACTGCTGTGTGGCATCAAGTTCAGAGACTCATGGACTCTTTACTCTCAATAATGATGATGAACGTAGCAGCTATTTATTTTAAGGTATTTACAGTTTATTTACTTTTAAATCATTTTATTAGAGGCTCATACAACTCTTATCACAATCCATACATGCATCAATTGGGTAAAGCACATTTGTACATCCATTACCCTCATCATTCTCAGAACATCTGCTCTCCTCATAAGCCCCTGGCATCAGCTCATTTTCCCCTCTCCCACTCTCTCATGAACCTTGATAATTTATAAAATAACAGCTATTTATATGGTTGTTTGCTACATACCAGGAACTGTTGGAAGCACTTCACATAATATATTGTTTGAATGTCACAATAACCCTAGACATACTATTACTACTGTAATTTTACAGAGGAAAAATGTCAGACATGGAGGTAAAGTGTGGGGAACAGAAGGAATTCTCTTAAGTTGTCTCCCCAAAATATGTACCAAACTTAGCTGCTTAAGAGTGACTCTCGGCGAAAGTAGGTCAGAGGTTATTCTCCTTGACATTGGCCATCTGTGGTGGCTAGACCATTAGTCTGACTCACCCT
>NW_022111372.1:85151083-85166362 GCF_000313985.2 Echinops telfairi
TCTACTTATTATCGCTGTACAATTGCGCCTACCAAACCTGTGATGTTTTGTGGGGTTCCCTCTTACCCTTAACCCCACAGTAAAGTACCGGTAAATCTACTTCATGTCAGAGAGCCAGACTTTGAATTAGGCAGTCTGGAAACAGAGTCTATGCTTCTAACCCTAAGTAACTACTAATGAGTATAGAAACTTGGTGTAAAACAACTCTCCCCATTATGCTACAAACCTTATAAAAATCGAGTTGTTATGCGCCCTCGAATCTAGTCTGATGTAAAGTAACCCAATGTACAACCGAAGGAAACGCTGCCTGGCAGAGTGCCATCCTCACAATTTGTTATGTTTGAATCCACTATTGTGGCCATGTGTCAGTCTCCTTGAGTTTTCCTCTTTTTTGGCTGACCCTCCACAAGTCTGACAGAAGCATCTAGCAGAGATGCATTAAAGAAGACTGAGCAGGTGGTGCAGCTAATCTCACAGAGAGGACTCAAACTAGAGGATCAGAATGACGGGGGAATGAATGAGAAAGCACGCAGAGTTTTTACCTGCTGCATCGGGCGTAGGTATATGATACGGTTTCTCTCCGGAGGCATCCTCAGTATCTGGTCTAGCACCTGATCCATATTCAGTTTTTTGCATTGTGCATAGTCAAATCGATTTACAATTGGTGCATTTTCTACTTTTAAATGTTTCAGTACCCTGCACCTGGTAGCTACAAAATGAAAACAATAGGAAATTCAACTTTAAATGTATAATGAAAAAAGTAATAATTTAAATTAATCAATTAAATGTATACGAATAATTGAGTCTCAGATAGTTTATTTGGAATCATCTTTGTAGGACTGGCTCAACTTATATTAGAACAAAATACTGATGCAGCCGTAAAATAAATAGGTCATGCACTATCATGGAAATGCAAACAAAGTTGATAAAATTATTTGAAAAGTCAAGCAGAAGAAGGCTGATCAGCCTCATGCTATAGCGGAGGCGCAATGAGGCATCCTTTTCTATGTAAGAGTTTGCTGTAAAGCAGTGGTTCTCAACCTTCCTAAAGCGACCCTTTACTACAGTTCCTCATGCTGTCATGACCCCCAACCATAAAATTATTTTCGTTGCTACTTCATAACTGTAATTTTGCTGTTATGAATTGTAGTGTATATCATAATGTGTTTCCCAATGGTCTTAGGCGATTCCTGTGAAAGGGATAGGTTCCCCAAAATATAGGAACTGCTAACATTTATTGAAAGGAAATGAATGATTACTTTTAACTTAATTTTATGGATACATGCACCTAGATCACTCACATACACGTGACTGTACACTTATCAACACGAAATGGTTGATAACTTTTAACTCCTATCTCAAGTACAAGAGCAAAACCTTCAGAAAAAAAAAAAAAGAAATTAGATAGTCTGGACACTCTGAGGGAGAAAGATGACGCTTTCTACTCCGGTAAAGACTTTATACTTTCGGAAAATCTCAAAGGCAGTTCTGCTTTGTCCTGCAGGGTTGGCCAGAGCTGGCACTGACTTGCCGGCAGTGGTCTAGCGCGTTAAGCTACCTAACCTGCAGCTGTTCTGGAGCA
The DNA here is from genome assembly GCF_000313985.2 of Echinops telfairi. Classification (NCBI taxonomy): domain Eukaryota; kingdom Metazoa; phylum Chordata; class Mammalia; order Afrosoricida; family Tenrecidae; genus Echinops; species Echinops telfairi. Next base: position 85,152,666 of record NW_022111372.1, read on the forward strand.
GCCTAGTGGTGCACTGGTTATGCGTTGGGCTGTGATCTGCAAGGTCAGCGGTTTAAAACCCCCAGCTGCTCAGCGGGAGAAAGACTGGGTTTTCTACTCTTCCCAAGAGTCAACAGTCTTGGAAACTAACTGGGGCAGCTTACCCTGTCCTACCTATAGGTTTGATGTGAGTTGGCATTAACTCAATGTCAGTGAGTTTGGGTTTTTTGTTTTGGTGAGTAGCTATTTAAACTTAAGTCACTTAAGATTTAACAGTTCTAAAGGCACTAGCCTGTTTTCAAGTGTTTGGCAGTCACATGTGGCTAGTGGCTACCATACTGAACAGCCAATATAGAAAAAATCCCACCATTGTACACATTTCTATTGGGATAGTGCTAGTTTAGAGCATAATTAATGAAATATCCTAGCAGTGAAATGTGTAAAATGTTAATTTACTTGGAAGAGTAATTGTAATATAGTAGATGTAATTGTGATATTGTTAGATGTTACAGTACACCTAACCGCAATAGAAACTACTTCAGAAAATACCTCCTTCCTTTTTCACATCAAATTTCAATTTACTATAGTTTTTATTGCATAACCAAGCCTAGTGAGGTGACCCGATGGAAAACATCATAAAACCGTAAGACTAGGGCACTCTATTTTTTACACATCGCGTAAAGTCATCTTCTGTAACATCCTTGAACCAAACTTCAGCTTTGCTTTGTAGCTAACGTTGACGTATGGGCACTGAGCCATCTTTTAGGCTAGCTGCCCCCTTATTCGGTAGCAGAGAAAAGGGAAGGAGAAGCGGTGCTTGCGACAGGAAAGGAAGAAGACAGGAAAGGCTAGACGGCTAGAGACCAGACATGGCTAAGGTCAAGTCTAGTCTCATTTAGTCCTCTGCTATTCATTGGCTGGCTGTCTACTGGAACTGATGAGCTACTTACCTAAGATTCTTTGGCCCGTGATAAAAACAAACACATACAAAAAACCCACTGCCATTGAGTGGGCTCTTCATGACCATTTACAACGGAGTGAAACTGCTCCACACAGTTTCTGAGTAAGTCTTTACAGGAGTGGACAGCCTCATCTCTTGTCCACATAGCGGGTGGGTTTGAACTGCTGACCTTGCAGTTGACAGTCCAATGATTAAACCAAGATAACCTATTTGGTAAGAGCAGAGGCTAGGCCTAGGGACACTGCTAGGCAGCAGAGGATGTGCACAATCACCAAAGGCAAGAGCACAGGCTAAAAACAAGGCAGGTTCTCAGAGACTTCAAAGCAGAGGAAGGAATAAAGTCACCCAGCATCACCTGCAGGTAAGTGTGAACGTCTCAGGGCGCAAGGTGCAGGGTGTGGATGTTATGGAAGGAAACTCGTCCAGTGCTGCTCTAAGGCCCAGCTGGACTTCCCTGATTACGGCTGCTGTGCTTTCAGTGAGCCCAAGCTTTCTGTTTTAAAAGGACTTTTTTTTTTAAAGGACATTCTAATAGGAGGTAATCATGTATTAGATGTTTTAAGGCTAAGTACTATCTCCTCAGGGTACACAAATATGGGTTCTAAAGTCTTCTCGAATTCAGGCGGGAGGACGTGGTGTCTGTGCCTCAGTTTGATCTCTCTCTTCTGGGATTTTCCTAGTTTAGAACAAAATGTAGAGCAATCACCTGTTTATGGAATGTAATCTGTTTGCTAGGATTAATATCTAAGGGTAAGCATAAAGGACAAAATGGACATGTGTGTATATAAACATATAAAAATCTCAATATTTTTACCTCAACAAGGATTATTATGCATACAGTACAGAGTGAAAATGCAAAGTAGATTAACTTGTCTAAGACAAGAAACAAGTCAGATCTTCTTAATTTTACACGGATACAGTACATTGTACATCTCAAAAACTTAAAAGCTCTATTTGCTCAGAGACATGAAAGTAAATGCATGACAAGTGTGCTGGGCTGGAAGAACAACTAAACGGGTATTGAGTAGAGCCAGTGGAAGAGAGGCCATTGGCAATAAGGGGCAAAGGAATAAGAAAAAGTAGAATTTGGAGCGATTGGCAATAAGGGGCAAAGGAATAAGAAAAAGTAGAATTTGGAGTGTTAATGTGTTATGAACGAAAGATATGATTATCTTAATCAAATACAAAGCAGTGAAACACTCTATGTCCTCCCTACAAAAGTCATTATTTCAACATCACACAGCTAGCAATGGGCAGAGCCAGAATTCAAGCTAAGCTCCGACTCCAAAGCCCATACCAAAAAATCCCGCCCACTTCGATCCACTCAATTCCTACCTACAGTGATCCTATATAGGGTTTCTGAGACTCACTAAATGTTAACAGGTACCGACAGTCATGTCCTTCCATCTCGGAGCCGATGGTGGGTTTGAACGGCTGACCTTGAGGTTAGCAGTCCAATGCTCACTTAACATCAACACGAGGGCTCTAGGCATGCTGTCAATCCACTCTACCAAGTCAGGTAACAAAACATTTCTCTTTTGGAGAAGAATGAAGGAAAGACTATTTCAAAAAATTAACCAAACTCTGCACCTGAGCCTCACGGATACTATGTAGCTCGGGGGAAAACTAGAGAAACAGACTGTACTAGTCCTAATTTTAAAACTCATGATGCACCTGTCTGACACAGGTCCAATACATACCATGTATAAACATCATCTTGGGACAGTCTTTTAGCACGAGATCTGTGATTCCACAGTTGGTCATAGTGACTCCAACAAGATTTTTGGATTTTAATACAAGGACCTAAAAGGAGAAACGTTTAAAAAGTCTATGTGAGTGAATTTTTCTGTTCTCTCTTTTTTAAAATGGAAATTATTTAAGTTTCCATTGACACTACTGTTTTTAGTTTTATTGGCATTTCAACCACAATAGTTCAATCATACCAAGAAGAGCTGTTTTAGAGCATTTCTTCTTCCTCACACTCATTGCTATTCGTATAATGAGTATTTTTAATTGTGGCATAGACAAGATAAAACCTTCTCCAATTAACAACTTCAACATGTACAATTCTAGACTCTTCGTGCTATACAACCACGTATCCTGTCCACATTATTCTACCAGTGTTAACACAGGTTCAATGCCCCCTAAGCAAAGTGTCTCCTCTTTCACCCTTGGAACTACAGGTCGCTTGGTTTCAGCTCCTTTCTTTTGAGCAGTTTTCCTGATAGGATATGCACGTAGCATGCACTTCCTGTTCCACTGACACTATTGAGGAGGAGCTGCTATCAGGTGTCCCCCTTGAGGGCAAACAAAGGACATAAAGACAGGACACTTAGTTCTTTTCATCATGCAAGTCTACGGTCAGGCGAAGAAAGGTAAGTGTCAGGGTTTTTGTCTGTTTGTTTTACCTGCACATGGTCATCCTCAATCACGGGATCGCTGGTGCTGGTGGACTTATCTGCTGTTCGCTTCCGCTTCATGGCATGGCGCGGTTTTGTTTTGGCAACCTCTAGAAAAGGTGAGAGGAAAAGCCCCATTTTGGCCTTGCTTCCTTGGCTTGGGCAGAGCACATTCAATGACAGAAACACACACACTCCAACAAGGCAGCTCCCAAATCTATGGCTTTGTTTCTAAAGAAATACAATCACATTCAGATCTCCAAAACAAAGCCCCTGGTGGCGCAGTGTTTAAAGCGCTCAGCTACAAACTAAAGGGCTGGTGGGTTGAACCCACCAGCCAAGCTAAAGGAGAAAAATGTGGCAGTCTGCCTCCATAAAAATGTAAATCGATGAGAACCCTGTGGGGTAGTTCTACTGTCCTCTGGGGTCACTATGCGTCAGAATCAACTCAATGGCAGTGGTTTGGGGTTCTGAAACAAGATCACCATGTGCTCAAGCCTGGGCCATGTACACAAGCTAGCATCCTTGTCTCTAATCATCCTGCTTCACATTCCAATCTACCCTAAATAGCATAGGCGAATTAAACTCACAAACTTTCCTGTTGAAAAATTAAATTAAATTTAAAAAAAAACAAACTTACATTACTGTTCATTGCTTCGTGAATATATTTCAATTCCTGACACGTGGCGCTATGGTATAGTCCCCTTAATTCCTAACTTTATCCTATCCTGTATTCTCACCTCTCATGACCATGTTTCTGAAGCTATTAATTGCTGTATCTGATTCTGCCCAGAACACCTTTCCCAACTTCACGTTTTGAAATACCACCCATTTCTGCAGGGTCCTGCTCAAATATCACCTGCTCTAACAACGCAGCCGGAATCTCCAAATGTTACAACATATCACTCTATCTCCCTATACACTTTTTTAAAATCTTTCCACTTAATTTGAAGCTTCTGGATGGTAACAGCACTGTCATCGAACATATTTGAATCAATGTCAGCCCGTAGTATACAAAGCACATTTATTTTGTGAATCAGTTCTCAACATTTACTACCGAATGACTATGTCACAGGCACATAAATGGAGCAACAAATATTTACTGAGCGCTTACTGTGTGTCAGGCACTGTTCTAAGCGTTTAACTGGTATTGACTCATGTAATCCTTCCACTAGCCCTCTGAGATAAATGATCAGTCTCCTCATTTCATAGGTTAGAAAACAGAGACACAGAAAATAACTTGCCCAGGTCTAAGCAATGGTAGCAGGAGTCAAATCCAGGCAATCTGGTGCCAGCGAGTACACTAGAAAACCTCGTTCTCTTACCTGCCAAACCCTGGTGGGTGAGATGCGTAACTTATTAAGTGCTTATTATTCTAAAACATTATTGCCTAATTATAAAAGCAAATATTTTCTTAAAAGTTATCAGTTGTAAAGTCATCTCTAAAACTCAGGTGTACATATTTATTTCATTTTAAGAAAATAAATTAATAAAATTAATAGTTCCCATTTTTGATGGTTAACCATACAATGGCAGAGCTTACATTATGTGGAATGAGACTGGCCTCTGTGAATTATATCCCAACAACACAGTATGGATGTTACATACTTATATATGTATGGTGTATACATACATGATGTACACTACTGCTAGATTACAAACATTCCATTAGCCATTTTGTAATCTCAAACATGCATATGAAAAAGATCGAGCAATGACTGAGGTGCGGATACTGTAGACTTCCCAGGGATAGGAGGAACTCGACTGAGGCAGTGGGCTTTGTACACATCAAAACCGTTTTCTCCACCATTTGGCTATTTGTAAAATCCTTCTATGCCAAGCAACTGAAAGCATCTGCTTTGGTTGAAGTCTAAAAAGGAGCCCACGAGTTCTATCCATCAAACTGAGCAAAATGCTGGCATTCCAGGAGCAACAATAAAATGATTACCATGGTCTACCCGATGGATGCCTTTTCTCAAGAATTCCTGAAGAAACGTCATTATAAAAAAGCTCATTCTATTTACTAACAAGGAACCAGGCAAAGTCACACATTGCAGATACCTGCTCATGACTCTTGAACCACAAAAGTAAGTACCACACGGGTCTTTTCCATTGCTCCACAATAGCGGAGAGTCAAGGAAGTCTTGTCATTAGCATTCTCTTTCAGTGATCCGATTGTCAAGCCTCTCTTTTCATGGACTGCTTGCTCTCCTTCCCTTGAACTTATTCAAATAGGGGCTGGAAGTTAATTTTCCAGCTCTACGAAGTTCCCAAGGGGGATTCATAAAGTCCATGGAAAATGGAATTTAAAAATAATGAATTTTCCAGGAGCTTTTTGAATGCTTCTTGAATTTTCCAAGAAAAGTTATAAAACTTAATAGGAAAACAGTTTTCAGTTTTGATTGTTCATTTTATGCCTTTCCTTCCTGTTTAAAGTCAATTTCATCTTGTTTAGGGACTTAACATTAGTGATTTCATCAACATACCTCATGTGATGGTTTCTATCAACTATTAAGTTCACAATTAATCACTGGGCCCCATACCGTGTGTGAGGCATTGTGTTAGGAGCTGGGAATACAAATTGCAGACAATGTCCCTGCCCTCATGAAGCTCACAGTCTACTAGAAAGACAGACAGTAAAACACAGAATTATGACAGTGTGTGGTTAACATCAGGGCAGAAGATACTATAGAAACACAGAAAAGCAGTAGACCCAATGTAGTTTTGGAATCATAGACTTTAACATTTATAAAATCTTATTAATCTTAAATACGATTCTTTGATTATACAATTATTTTGTGATGCTTGTATTCAAAGTGATTAAACAATGAGAAAAGAGAATATAAGTATTTACTCCCGAAACAGGAATTCATAAAACAAATAAGTATATTATTTAATATGGCTTTAATTCTACACAGGTCACACATTTAACAAAAAATAGAAACTTCATTCTGTTTGATGTGATTTTAAAAATTCAGAGCACGCAATCAAGACTGATTTTTTTTTTACTAGCGCATATTTTTTTCCATAAAACTTCTGAAGCAGAGTAGCCAATAAACCAAAAATCAAACCAAACTCACTGCCATCAAGTCAATGCGGACTCACAACACCCCTATAGGACAGGCTAGAACTGTCCCTTTGAGTTTCCAAGACTGGAACTGTTTATCGGAGCAGAACGCCCCATCTCTCTCCCTAAGAGTGACTGGTGGTTTTGAACTTAGGATCTTTCGGCTTACAGTTCAATGTGTAACCACTATGCTACCAGGGCTCCCCAGAGTGGCCATAGGTACTAAAAATGTTAGATTAAATTTAATAGATTATACGCTACCCAAATAACTCATTCCAAACGAGAATTTGGGTAGCAGTAAAATCAGAAATGTGATATTAAAATTAAAAACAAAACAAAAATGTTAGCCTCAGTATCCATTGTATAGTACTCAATTTAGAGGTAAGAATCAGAAGATAATAGATGGAATGAGAGTCTACTTTTAAAATCCTGGTAATAAGTATGAAACAGTGTTCAACTTTATTATGATTAGTAAGCAAGGTCAGATGTAACTGATAAAGGAGACAGCACAACATGAAACAAAAGCGTCAAATCCCAATGGTCATATGGATCGTCTACATTCAAAGAAAATGAAACTTGAAAGCTCTCCCATGAAAACCATAAAACTAGAGCTTCAAGAGTACCTTGGGTTTCGACAGAAACGTTTTCAATGCTCTAAGCATGAATTCTCTTTCCAGTTAACTCAATCAATGCTATTCCAAAAAAGCCCAACGTGAATTTTTCGTAACTTGGACAAAAATATTATAAAATCAAATCTATAAAAATAGATTTTAAATATATGAGTCCCTAAAGAAATTGGGAAAAAGAGTGCTAGGGAACAAAGCACTGGCATCTACTAAGCAGCACATCCAGAGAAGTGTTGCCAGAAATTTAGCACACGAACACTTCAAAATCACAGCATGATACCAGGATGCCAAGAAGGAGCACTCAAGTACCATGGTGACAATTTGGAGAAGTAAAATACAGGAAGCCCCCATGGGTTGAAATAAACTCCTCAAACACATAAATGAAGAAATAAGTGTTTGTGAAGATGTGAGCATTTACGTGAACCAGCCATAGGGAAGGCCTCTCACAGAAATCAGACTAAGAAAGTGTCAGGGACTCTTCTTGAGATATGACTTTGCAAAAATGAAAAAACATGCGAGGACTGACTTCCTAAAGCATGTAACATGTAAAGTAGGAAAATACTCTTACCATATGGCAGGACTAGTGCACGTAGCGCACAGTGGACTCTTCAGATTAACTTTACATTTCAATATGAATTTATGCCAACTGTGCTGCCTGCCATGTAGTTGATTTAGGCCTCAGCCGTATCTCCTTTTTGTCAGGCTAGTGCCACTGGAGCCGACAAGTTCTACTGAGGATGGCACTGACCCTGTCCTCGTGGGGGGGGGAATCTTAAGATTTTAAATTGGAAGGATATTTGGACAAAATAAAAACGTATTATTATTCACTGGCAAGAATTAATGATTTAAAAAAAGGCAGGAGAGAGTAATAAATGTGCTTCCTCTCTTTCCACCAACCTGATGCTTTGGTAAACGCCGAACTGTACACTATTAATAAAAAGAACTGTGGGTACGAGTTTTGAGTATCTAATTACTAAAATGATTCCCATTCAAACTAATCACTTACCTGTTTATTTCCTGCCAAACCTAACTGGAAGCAAAACTAGACTTCAAGAAAATCCAGGAGCAGTGCAGAGGCAGAAAGAGGGAGAGACCAAGGGAGCTGCACTGGACAGGAGTCCTGTGCCCAAGAGCTCCAAGCCCTTACTTTGTTGGCTAAAGTTTAAGACTTCACTAAGCCCGAGTTCCCTAAATCGGGGATAGGGGCAGAGTTCATCTACTGGGGCGTAGGCATTAGAATCCGTGTTGGATATACAGGAACAATGCAGATATGCAATTTCTTTAAAGGCTGAGCTACTTGAGTTGTTTCTGGGTTGGGTGTTTTGCAAGCCCACCCCTGACCCCACCCCACCCCACCCCACTGCTGAAAACTGCCCCGAATGGTTATGATCCAAAGAGCCCCACCCCACCCATCCACCCACTCGTCCACCCACCCCCCAAAAGAAAAGAATTCCATCTGTCCAATTGGCTTTCGGGAAAAAGAGGGCTTATGGAGTGAGCTACTGCCTCCCCCCGAGTTCTAGCCTGCAGTTGCTAATGCTGGGAGCATTGCCATACCTGACTCAGATACCAGCGGTACATGGGAGAGTCTGCTCCTGGCCCTCGTTAGGGGCCTCCGAGGGTAGTCTTCATTAGACTGCACGTCACAGCTCTCAGGCTGGGAGCTCCCCCTCCTGTCCTCACCTGTAGCCCCAGAGCCACTCCCATTAGTCCTCTCATCATGTGCTGGGCCTGAAGACCCCCCTTGTGGCAGAGTCCTAAAGGAAAAGGCGGGTCTCGTACCATCCGGGCCATTCACAACACAGGCTCGGCTGGTTGAAGGACGTTCCTCATCAGAACACCTGCTAGTTCTCCTTTGGGATTCCTGGGGCCTGTGACAGCAGCATCTGGGGCAGACAGAGCTCTCTGCATCTCCCTCCTCCATGGCCTCAGAGTCCTCTGACCCACCGGGGGAGCAGACACACTGCCTGGACACATCCACTTCTGTAGGGCTAGGCTCGGGAGAGCCGCCGCTGTTCACCGTCCTTACAAAGCCGGGGCTTTGAGCAGCAGTGCTGTGTGAGCTGGAGTTTCCCACTGTGCTGGCGGTGGTGCTGCTGCAGCTGGGATAAACATCCTTGATTTTTTTCTTTTCAGGAATATCCCTAGCTGCTTTCATATCGGCTTTGATCTGCTCACTGGTGACCTGACAGCCTTTCTCACAGCTGCTTTCCTCGAGGGGAAACTGCTTCGACTGGCCCATTTGATGGGAGTTGTACCTCTTTCGAAGTGGAGTCTTGCCTTTTCCACTTACTGCTTACAGAAAAAGAAGAATGGCCCGAGGAAAAGAAAAGATTTCAGTACAAATTCTGGACAAAAGGCAAGAGTAAATCTGGAACAGGAAACAATGTACACTATTTTCCCTAGAGTAACACTGTGACCACATCATTCATCTGCTCAAAATTCTCTCTGGTAACCTAATGCCCACCAGGCTCAAATCCAAACTCCTCTTCTCAGTCTTCAAGGTTCTCTACACAATATGATTCCAGTCTCCCTTTCCATCTGTGTCCCTTCTATGCATTCCACTCTCCCCCCAAAGCTTTTGTCTGATCAGCCCCCTGCCTGACTGCCTCAGAGCCTTTTTTCATACCAATTCACCAGCCTTGGATTTCGGTAGGGTTCTGAGCACCCAGCCCCCAAACCACTGCAGTATATGACAGACCCTGTAACAGTGTTCCTCAGTTTTTGACCTCACATTTCCACCAGACTGTTAGTTCCCCACAGAGATAATATGGCTTCTTTTTCTTTTTAGTCCCTCACAGCACCTAACACAGTCCCTGAGGCACAGTAAGGCTCATTGAATGTATAAAAGAGTGCTTCAATAAAGTTTTGCCTGGCTAGCAGAAGATCTCATTTCTTAATTCTGAAATTAAACTTTCTAGGAAATGTTAGATTAGCCTGTTGGTTACATTCAATTTCCTAAATTCCAGTTTCCATGTGACATTAAATGCTCCTTTCAAATAGAGTGTAAAGTTATCTGAATTTCTTACATTAAAAAAAAAATTGAGTAACCAGTCCGTGGTTAGTTAAGTTATTCTATTTCTAAAGAACCAAGCTTTCTTTCCACTCAAAGAAGTATATGTATACTTCACGTATAAGCATTAAATGTACACTCAACATTTAAACATTTTAAGGAGTAGGGTACCCAGGGGAAATGGAGTGAACAATTTTCAATGACATCTTTTTTAAAACTGGAAAGCAATGGTTCTGAGAAACAAAGGGAAGGAAAAGTATGAATCTAAATGTTAAGAGAGTCATAGTTTCTTGGTGAGGCACACAGCAGAAGCTGTTTCTTCGATTAAAAGGGAGGCAAGGGATGATAAAAATATTCTTTAAAGACTCCCTCAAAACAAACTGGTCACCAAATGCAGGAAGTACAATCAGATGACCCATCCGCTGGGGAGGCTGCTTGCTCTGCTCTGCACTGATTGGGAGTCATTCAGTACATGGGGCGCGAGCCTCTGGCTTCCCCTGATACCTGACAAGACCACTTCCCTAAACCGTAGGGCTCAAGTTTACTCCTCTTTCCCGGGTCCTCATTCCACACCTTTTTGCTGAACTACACTTGCCGGTGATATATTCCGATCCCCTCCTCACTTGGGCTAGCACCTCTCTTGCCCCCCGTCAGTTCATACAGAGTATGTTAATCGCACCACAAGCTGGAGCAGGGACATATTACGAAAAGGCCAAGTGTCAGTTCTCATAGTGATTCTCACTAACAGGTCAGAGCAAGCCACAATCTCTCACCTGACAACTCCCTGGACTGCACTGACTCTCCGATTTTCTCTTCGCGCTCAGAGTAACGTCGAGCGCCATTCTTAGGAATCCAGACTTCCTGGAGTTCTAGACTGTCTTCCTCATCATCACTCTCTGAGTCATGGACAGTAATTGCGGTTGGTTTTACTACACGCTGAAGACCACTGGGTCCTGAAATGAAAAGCACAGGCCTAATAGTTACTTTTGGCCCAAAAACGGCTCTCCCTCAGAGGTACAGCTTCCAGGGATTACTGTGTTCAGAGATGCTCTGGCTCTGTGGGGCCAGAGCTACCACTCCTTGTGTCATAGAATAAAACAAGTGCTTGGGAAAGATACTCTGAGATCACTCTAAGTGTGAGACATCCTATAAGTATTAGCTGCAATTAATAGGGAAACTAACCCCACATATTTCTAAAGACAAATTAAAATCGATCATATAGCATGCCACCCCCCCCCACCCCCCCAGATGCTTCAATACAACGGGCTTCAAAAGGCTAGTGAAAAAATTCCATTATCTTTTCATACCATTGTTCTCCATCCCTTTGATGCCTCTTCATATTTCAAAAAGTCTTGCCAAAATAATTATTTACTTGAAAATGAACTGGGTAGTTTTACCTATTTTGCAAATATAACAACCAGGGCAAAAATCCATGAAGATGAACCTCAGAACCTGCTCTGAACGTGAGTGAACAGTCGGGATTAGTGACCAACTGTTTTCTCAGATTGGGACTAGATCTATCTCAGTGGCTGCATCAACCTCAAAAGGCTGGATACATGTCACATTTTGGTTCTTGGAGCACTACATAAAAATGGTTATCCGTTAGGCAGCATGCCTGGTCAATTGCTAGTTTTACCCAATTCTCCATCAATCATATAAAGTTGCAAGGACTCTTGTCTTTTCCTACCACACTGCACAATGCCTAGCAGAGTAAGCACTCAATAAATATTAACCGAACAGGTGGCTGCATCTGTAAGACACTTAAAACAAGAGCAGTTAACAATATTTTCAATTGCATGATAAAATGGCATCCTATGAAGCAGGAGTCAGACTACTAATTTGAGTTCTAAACCCCAGGTCTATGCCTTGGTCACTGGCTGGATGGTCTTCAAGCAAGCAACTCAAACTTTTAAAAGACTAATGGTGTCCCATCTGTAAAATGAAGGGTTGTATTTAGTAATCTATAAGGGCCTCATGACTCTTTAACCTGCCGTAAATCACTCAATAGCAAATAGAGTTGATCCGGTCATTAAACCAAGTCATTCTCTCCAGTCACTGAAATAAGGGAGGGTACAAATAGAATATTCAATCTGAGCCTTTATTTTCTCATTAGCAATCTGAGTGATTTCCTTCTCTCGATGCTCACGTGCAAACACACACACTGGCCAACCAATAAAGAAATAGTTGTGGTTGCTGCAGTTTATATATATCCCAAATAAACTGTAAAAGGACTCATATGTATATTCATATCAATAGACCATAGGCCTCAAAAATGAACAGCACACAACACACCATCACTCTAAGTTAAGAAAAGCACCCATGCTTAGCTCAGTAATTTTCTCTCTGTGTACAGGCAGGCCCCGGTTTGCAGTGTGATGAATGCATGAAGGGTCCCATACTTACCTGCTTGTTCCTCATCAACATCCACAGGAATAACTGCCTGATTGTGAGCTGGAGCCTCATTGCCACTCTCCGCTACCACCTCCCCATCTTCTTGCACCATGTCTTCCATCTCATTCAGTGCTTAAACGAAAATAAACACAGTCAAAGTGGAAGCCAGGAAAGGTTTAAAACCACACTGCCCGGCCCCTCTGAGCATCGAGCAACCTAGTGATTGCTGGGCCCAGTTTGGAAGAACAGCTTATAACCACACCTCATTGTACAGCTATTGACAGAAAGTGCCCATTTAGTCTACCATGGAGGAAATCCCTGATGACAAGAATGACCAGGGTGATAAGGTCTAGTACTTCTGAGAAGAAAAGGCCGAGAGAGACAGTCAGCTGAGAAATGACAGCACAGCATTCATTCCTGGAGATAGCAGAGATGACCAACCACTTGAGGTACATGTATGGTGCTCTCTAAGCTATTCCCTGGACTGTGGTGTAAGCCAACAACCAGGTAACTCTACCAACATCTTATACGCAATGAGTCTTCTCCTTGTCCAAACCAGGATGTACTGGGAGTAACTTTGTCTTCTTACTTTCTGGAGAGTGGAGTTACATTTTTGGTTGTTGTTAAATGTGTATCAAGGATTGTGAACTAATTTATTTAGCAAGCTTATTTTATTATAATTGACATGCTCTATTGGCATCATTCTTCAGTATCAGTAGATGAGAACATGTGAAGTACATCAGACCTTACTCCAGAAGATGAGTTCAATAAACGCTTTGACCAACAAGCTACAAACAGTGCTTTCTCTTTTAAAATCGTGACGTTCCCAAGACAATTTAAGGTAAAATTCCTGGTTTTAACTAGCTTTTGCAAGATTAAATACAAATACTCTCAAGTCAGTATTCAAGACACTCCATCTAGTACCTTCTTACCACCTTATGCATGTCTAACTGCTTTCCATCTGAGGCAGGACGATCGCAACACTGTCCTTCACATTCACCAGCAAAGCTGGAACCCAGGGGCCAACAGAGACTATGCATGCCTCTCAGGATAAAGTTAATCTTTTTGTGTAATCTATATGAAGAACTATATAGGAACATCAGCCAACAGCTAAAGTGCATGTTATATCAAGTTTGATGTTAATAGCTTTACATATCTATTTTTTTAAATCGTTTTATTAGGGGCTCATACAACTCTTATCACAATCCATACATACATCAATTGTGTAAAGCACATTTGTACATTCATTGCCCTCGTCATT
>NW_022111372.1:85167949-85172941 GCF_000313985.2 Echinops telfairi
TGTTTTCCAGTCCAGTCTGTTGGGGCACCATGCCCTGGCCCCAAAGTCCACCTTCAGCATTCCCTGGGGACCTTGCTGCTCCATTCCCTTGCTGTTCTGCTGCACTCCCCCAGTGCTTTGCCTCAGTGTGGCGGGATCAGATCGGGTGCAATTCCCACACTGTGTCTCATATCTATGATCTTAATTCTTACAGGGAGGTAATACTGCCTCATTTCCACAGCTGAGGAAAGTGAAACTTGGAAGGGCAAGTCATTTGTCCAAGATTACATCAGCTAGCACTAAGACATGAGCAGAAGTCTGTTTAAGCACCTGTGCCACTACAATAACTGTGAACGGAGACCAGGTTATAGACTCTGCTCGCCAAGAGGGCACAGACATTCTAGCAGGGACATCAGATCCAAAGAAAAAGTCAGAATACATTTGTTATGAGTGAAAACTGTCTAAAAGTACAAAAGGAGCAGCGGCAAAGGAGCTACAAATTCTCCTGTAGCATCAAGGAAGCTGTCATTAAGAAGTACCACTTCAATTCCAAGGCTTCAAACACTTCCAAAAAATGTCATAAAAAGATGATGGATATTTCCCACCAGTTCTTAAGAGTTCCCTCATCCACCCATATCATGAAGTATATGACAATTTTGTCTGACGAGTGAGTAGTCCAGTAACAGAAAAGATTAAGTGTTAGTGTTGTGATGGGGGTGTGAAAGAGAAAATATGGGTAAAAAAGTACCCAGGACCCTGGATTGTGAAAAGCCTGCCAAAGAGCATAGAATCGTTTCCTTTAGGCAGAAGTGAATTATCATGCATGGAATGGCCTGGACAGAAACAATGCCTACACGAGATGGTAAAGCTTGGGTTGCCAGAAGCATCAGTGCAAATATCTAATACCCAACAGTCATGTTAAACTTAATCTCTTACCCTTATTCAAAAGCTTACTAAACATCTGCCACAATAAGCCAGAATCAAGGCAATGGTGGAGGAAATGCACACTGTGTGAGTTACTGTTCTACGTGCAAAGCACCCATGGTAGACATTCAAGATCTCTATTCCTGTTGGGCTAACTGTAGCTCTGAAAGGGGAGGGAGAACCTCTAAAATTTACATTAAGAAAAATATCACAGTTTTAAAAGAGGGTGATGTGCTACAAAATGAATTGGCAGCTATTAGAGACAAGAGTAAGAGAAGACACCTCTAAGAAGACACCTTTAGGCTAAGACCTAAAGTCAAGGACAGTCATGTACAGATGGAGGAAGAGGTAGGCTAACAAGAAGGAATGGGTTGTGCAATGGGAGGTAGGTGCCAGCCCGGCATGGTCAAGCCTGGCATGTGAAGTGAAAGACTACAATGCTTCGAGAATTCATTTCAGCTGGCAGTGAAGGATGTGGCAGGCCTGGTAGAAGACAATTGCAGCATTCAAATCTACTAAATCAGAAACTCGGTGGTATTCTGCAAATCTTCCAGGTGATTCAGATACACATTCCAATCTGAGAACCACCACTATAATTAAAAGCTAAAGAACAAATTCACCTGGTGAGTAATTTAGATTGAGGGCCGCCCCCCTCACCCTTGCACCATATGGTATGTATAGTGTCACTGAAAGTATTAAATGCCCGGGATGTATGCTTTCAACCAAGCTTAATCAAACAAAACCTAGTTACCGTAATTCTGCTTTGTGTTTACAGTTATTTCAGAGGTAATGAGCTAGGAGTGGCAGAGCGATAGAAATGGGAAAGAAAGGGCTAAGTCACATTACATTGTGAGCACTGTAAGCAGTGACATGCAGCAACACACATCTGAATGGCAGAACAGAAAACCGACTAGCTCTGTAAACCCTCACGCAATTCACGAATAAAGGTTCTGTTTCTTAAGTCATTACATTCAAATAATTTGACAATATTTCCGAAATTTAAAAAGTGTGATTTTTGACACCTGATATTATGTTACACGAATGTAAATTGTTAAAAGATGTGAACCTCAAATCTTGTTTTCGCGTGCTATAAAATTCAGGAAAATAAGTTTTTATTTTCAATTAATATATTGAGCAAAGATTCTAAACCACGACTTTCAGAAGTACAATTCTAAAGACCACTGTGGGTGCTGCGACTCCTAGTGGCCCTTCAGGACAGAGGCAAACTCCCCCACCGAGCTTTCACGGCTGTGGTACAGTGGCTACACACTGGGCTGCTAAGCACAAGGTCAGCAGTTTCCAAGCACCAGGCACTCTGCAGGATAAAGACAAGGCTTTCTACTCCTGGAAAGAGTTCGTCTCAGAAACCCACAGAGGCAGTTCTACTCTGTGCTGGTAGATCACGACGAGTTGGAATGGCCTCGGTGGCCGAGTTTGGTTTTGCTTTTTGGGGAAATATTTATAGAAGCAGAGTGGCCCCCTCTTTCTCCCACCTCTCACTGTCATCAATCCATTCTGACTCCGAGAGGCCCTCCCAGGCAGAGAAGAGCTGCCCTGGAGGATTTGCTCGGCTGCAGTATTTATGGGAGCAGACCTCCAAGTCTTTTCTCCGACAGAGTGGCTGGGAGAGGGTGTGGGCTTTGAACCAGAGACCACCCAGTTAGCAGCCACTGGCTTTTGTTGTGCCACCAGGGCTCCTGTAGTTTTGGTATGAATCAATGTTTCTGTAATGCAATAAGATATTTAGGTTAGTCACATATCGTTTTAATAAAGCCTACTGCCTTCAAGTGAATTCCAACTTACAGCATCCCTATAAGACAGAGTAGAATTGCTCCATAGGGTTTGAGATCATAAATCTTTATGGGAGCACAGGTTCATCCTGCTCCCACAGAGCATCTGGTGAAGGTTGAACCACCGACCCCACAATTAGTAGCTCAATGCTTACCCCACCGAGCCACCACAGCTCCTTTAAATACTGCTGTTGTTGCTATTGGTGGTGGTGGTTGCCATCCAGAGAGCGCTGACTCACAGTGACCCTCTGCACCACAGAATGAAACGCTGTTTGGTCCGGGCCATCATCTGTGCTCCTATGCCTGAGCCCACTGTTGCAGCCGCTGGCGAAACACCATGGTTTATTACACGAATTCTTAAGTACAGGAGCCCTGGTAGCACCGTCAGGTAGGCGTTTTCAGGCCTTCAGTTAAGACCTACCCCTCACTCCTCATGAAAAATGAGGCGAGTTGCTCACATAAGGATTTACAGCTTCAGAACCCGAGATGGCGTCGGTCAGAACACGAGATAGCTGAGTCAGAATTGACTAGATGGCAGTGGTAGTGGGCTGGCTTATTGGTTTTGGTTTTTTTTTCTCCTTGAAGCTATTTCATGCAAACTGATGAAATTAACTTTACAAGAGGGCAATAAAAAGTGACTCTGCTTCATTCTGAAATTGGTAAAGACAACCATGTACAGGCTCCAGTGCCATCAAGTTTAAAGTGCTACATTGGCTCCCCTTGCCAATATTAGTTTCAAATATTTTTCAACTAAAAGATAGAAAATTCAATGTTCATTTTATCTCACACTATTTCCCATTGACCCATTAACCTCTCCCCAATTATTTAATGAACAAAATTCTACTACTATCTGTGTACATATAAATATGCATGCGTACTTGGTACATGTGTGTATATTTACAAACATATGTACACACACAAGGGTAAATCAAAAAGTTTTGTTACTAGGGTTCCAGCTCCAACATGCATAGGTTTATTCCAAACAAAGCATGTTTAAATGTGTGTGTGCTCAGTGGATGGCTGCAGACAAGTTCTCTCAGCAACGCACGGGTCCTAGTCTACTTGGGGTGCCTTAAAAAACACACACAAAAAACAAACTCCAAACTCACTGCCTTGAGTCAATGTTAGCTCGTGGTGACTCTAACGGACATGCTGAACTGTGCCTGTGAGTTTCCGAAACTGTAACTGCTTACAGCAGTAGAAAGCCCTGGCTTTTTTAAAGCCTTCTGAAGAGATCCAACCAAAACAGCAATTTCTGATGGGATCTACTGGACCAGTTATACTGAAGGTAAAGGGATCAGCTCAGGTTATGGTGACGATTTGGGGAAAATCCCAAAGTGACCCTAGAGGGATTTTCACAATGGACACAAAATGATCACAGGGGGATTATTATGAAGACGTTTTAAGATTATGAAAAGTTGCATAAGTAAGAGAGAAATCCAGGAAAGTTGTGCCCAGGAATTTCTTCCCATCACAACTCATTCAGAGAAAATAGTAAAGGCCATCCTTGGAAACTGTAGGAAAACTCTACTCTCCTGAACTTTCCCTTTGACTTTGTTTTAGTCCCCAAACTCAAGGAATATTTTAAAGGAACAGAATTCTAGTCTCCCGAGGATGCCAAAACTACTATTTTGACATGGTGTAAACCAAGGACTGCAAAATTCTTCAGGCAAGGGTTAGAGACAGAGCCACTGCCGTCAGAGGTGTACACACCTAGATGACGGGTATGTGGAGAAACAATAGCTGCACATTTCATCATCTTTGTTTACTAAAGGTTTCAATGATTGAGGGGAAATACTTTTGGGGTGCCTTCATCTATGGGACATGAGCTTCCGACACTTCATGAGAAAATTCCATTATCTTTCAACTCGATTTTTCCACAAACTGAAGCCTCCTCCTATGCGTATAAACCCAAACAAGGAAGGGATCCATGGAGCCTACTTCTTGGGAGCAGTTGTCAACACATTGCTCTCCCGGCGGTGCCCTGCCTTTGGTGTCTCGAGCTTCCTGTGGAAGGCACGCCCTCTCACCCTGGCGCTCCTGCAGTTCTCTTCCCTCTGCTTCGTGGCCTGTAACAGCACGGACAGTGCCCTTTCCCCAGTGCTTCCAGGGGAGGGTGAGCCCAAGGAGACGTACGTAGAAACGGAAAGTACCAAGTTCTATATCCCACTGCAATGACTTCAAAAAGAAAGAAAAACAAAGGTGAGACTAGAAATAGGATGCGCCATTCACAAGCAAGAATGGGTACTAAAGCCACTAAACTGAGTAAGTTCCTCTAGTGCAAACACTGGGGGGGGGG
>NW_022111372.1:85173041-85186939 GCF_000313985.2 Echinops telfairi
ATTCTGGATAAAAATAAGTTGAGATAAAAAGATTCTGGATAAAAATAAGTTCTGGAATAAGCAAAAAGAAAAAAACCAAAAAAACAACTTTAGGCAAACTCTGAGACGAAAAAAAAACCAAACAAGAAATGGTTTCAGAGGTGCTAAGAAGAGTCTTTCAGAGTAGCAGAAGTGGGCAACAATGCCCAATTATGCCGAATGTCAGTGAAAGTAGAGAGATGACCCCCAGATTTGGTAAGACGCTACTGGTGACATTGGTTCGAGCCAAATGGGAGAGTTCTACAGAGAAGGTGTTAGGTGAAGAAGTGAGGACTATGACTGTGCCCAAGAGAGAGGAGAAGAGGGCAACAACAGAGATGATGAGACAGTTCATGAAGGACATCTGGAAGACACTGGTAAGGCAAGACTCGCCCACCGTCGTCCCTCATCCACTGGGGGCCACATAGCGCCGACCAGTGCTTGGTGGGCACAGCAGGTACCTGACAAAGGTTAAAGTAGTGGGTAATTACATAACCCAAATCCAACAGGTCTTGTCCTGAATTTAGCTGTATTTCTGAGAGTTGATGGATGTGTACATTTCATGTGAACACAGAACAATTTGAGAAACATGAATGTATCTAATAAAATGTCCAGAACATAGGTATGCAAACTGATGTACTTACTGCCCTCTTTTCAGGAATAAAACACTGAGTGCCCACTTGTTTGTACTGTAACTCATAATCAAGGATAAAATGTAGGAATCTGCTTTTGCAGCCCCCCTGTAGAATGCTAGGATCTCCCAGAGGGTGAGATGGCCCATTTTGGGGAACACTGGCCCTGAACATGGTTAATGTTCCCTGTCAGGTTTTGTACCACCCCAAAATGACCTCCACAACCAAGCCAAATGCACCTATCCACAAGACAGGCAACTATTTATAGAAGCTCCTTGGCCTAAACTTCTGAAAATTAAATATGAATTAATCCAAGCCTCAGGCTTTCATTGCCCCCTTATACTCAAAGCACCAGTGAGTAAGCACCGTCTGAGATCGCGGGGGCAAGAGTGATCACAAGGATGGATTTTAAATAAGGAAGGAGAAAAGGCAGTGTTATCTCCCCCTCTTGTCTGCCTCTGTCAGTAGGTGCCCCTCCAAGAGGGAAAGTGACAAGACAACACAGAGAAGGAGAGAGCAGGCCAAAGTCGAGGAGATACAATCCAAAGTGAGAATCATTTCTACTGGAGCTCACAAAAGGTCTAGGTTACCGTCGGCTGCAAACTGCTGCTCTCCTGGCTGCAGGTCTTGCCGAAAGTCGTTCTCCTCGTCGGACTCATCGGGGTGATGGTGATTGTTGTCATGGATGTTGCCATTGTTATTCGGGGCATTATTATCATTGTCATTATTGGAGTTTTGGTTGCTAACAAGGGCTGAAGAAACCCCAATTCCCGTGCCGGCACTCAGACCAACTCGAGCACAGCCCTAAAGCAAGATCAAAACCACATGCTTATTAATCTGGGTTAGCACAAAACACTGCAGTTTAAAACATCTTTTCCCTCGATGTTTACATAAGAAATAATACTTAGGTGGCACTTTAGATATTTATGAAATTCTATACATACACACTTCATATACAATAAGGATTCACACAACCTCCAGCTAAAATGTGATTAACCTTGACTTATAGGAGAGGAAACTGAGGAGGAGAGATTTGTCTCGACACCACAGTGCATGGGATGACAGATGGGACTTGAAAGCAACACACGGACCTCAAGCCTCGAGCCTCGCCCACTACACTGCACTGCCTCCAGAGCGGAGAAACCGCCACCAAACACCAAAGAGAGAAGGCTCACTAGTGGAGGCATTCCATTTTTATTACTGAGTACAGAGAAATCTCTGTTCAGTAGTTTTAGATAGCATTTTCTACAACTGGGTGGCCTCAGATTTCCCAGGATATCTAAGTGAACAGAAAAGATAGGACAAAATGAAAATGTTTCTAAAACCAGCTTCTATCCCTATTTATACTCTAGGCTAATTAGAGATGTAATTGTCTAACTAGCTAGACTTAGCAGTCATGTGTATGCGAGGCATCTCTGGGCCCCCTTACCCTCACCTAACCTGCTTTCAGAATGGAAGGACCAGCCTCTCACGGTCTGTCCCCGTTCCCTCTGCGCCAAGTCCTGAGTGCTCACTTACAAGGACGAGAATCGTTGCCATACTAACAACTCTGGAACTCACGGAGGCTGGAAGTAAAATTCAATTTTTACACCACCAATTCCTATCTTTTAAAAGAGTAATTAGGTTGCTTTGCTTTCTGGAGTAACTCCAAAAATCAAAAATCCTCTCAAATGTGACTTACCTTGGGTGGCTCCCGAAACATCTGATCCAGTGAAATAAACTCCAGGCTGGGCAGCAATTCAATGAACTGGCCAAACGAGTCCAGCTTCAACGCATGGCAGCGCACTAGGTTGATATCAACCAGTCGAGTCCACCTGGAGTGGTCTGTCGAAGAGAGGACATAGCTGGACTGCGTTGGATCGACCCTTTCCCCGTGACTGATGGATGCTGATGTAGGGCTGTCAATCCTTCCTTATCCTTAAGGAATCTTCCCCCTTATTTCATGTTCTGAAAAACTTAATAAATCTGAACTACGATATCTTCATCCTTACGGAATTCCACTATGAACACTAGGTGGCCCGGAAAACATTAAGTTCAAGTCAAATAAGCCCTAATTTAAATGTGCTCTGCCTCACACCCTACACTGCATTCAACAGTAAGACACTGGTTAGAGAGGACACAGTCATTTAACAGACCATTTTGCAGCTTATTCAAAAGAATGAGCCACGCTAAACATGTATGCCGATAAGGAAAAACTCTCTGAAATATACTTTGTACAAAACGAAGCTACCAGCAAGATCGTTTGTATATGTAAATCATTTTAAAATGCTATACATGTACAAGCAAAGAGGAGGAAGACTCTGAATGAGATGGACCGACACAGAGGCTGCAACTGGGCTCCAACACAGCAACGACTGTGAGGTGGCCCAGGGCGGGGCACTGCTTCCTTCTGCTGGACATGCGGTCGTTACTGGTCAGAAGGGACGCAACGGCCCTCACAACACAACACATCGGCTATAAGAGGAACCCAGTAATTTGTTCAGAAGAATGTACAAGAAACTGTTGGTGGTGGTTACCTTTCAGAAGAGGAGACTTTTCATTTTGTACCTTTCTGTACTGTTTGAAAGTTTTTATCAAGTGCATGTATTACTTTTTTTTTTTAAGTGTTAACAGGAGTTCTGAGTGATGGGATAATAGGCCATGTTTTATTTTCTTCTTTATACTCTTCTGTATTTAAGAAAACAAAGAAACCAAAAACCCAATAAATGTTATTTTTTTTTAAAGTGCCTGCTATACCCTAAAGTTAATTATTTCCAATAACTTTGTGGTTCAGATGGACCACGGATAGAATTTTAATTCTAGTGAATATGAGACTTGAGCCATTCTAAAGAGTGGTCTCAGCAGAGTCCAGAGCCATAGAGCAGCCGTGGGGCCCCACTCTGTAGGACAGACAGTACTCCTTGCCCACACACACAGAGCAGGAGACTGACTCTTCTTCGGGTGCCAGGGAGGGAGCTCTGGTTACACTGAATGTCACCATGAAAACTTCCATCTCTGAATTTGTTTGAAGATTTATGTGTGTAGGTCTTTAAGAGCCTTTAAAGCTACAAATAGTATTACCTTCTCCAAGAGTAAAAGGAACTTCACCCTTTGCATGTACAGAAGTCCCACTTCTTCATAGGTGGGAGACAGAACGGGGAAGGTGGGACTGGTTTATAGCCTAGGATTTCAAATTTATGAAACACCCCACATACGTTAATGTGTATTATATCTCATTAAAGATTTTCGATATAGGTGCCTCCTTTGTCCTTTCAGATGGTGTGCCACTTGAAGTCTAACTCCAGGAAACAACCATAGAATGCTGGGTATCCATTTTTAGCTTTTTTTGTGACTCAAAATAGTATATATGCAGATACGTGCATTTAAAGGAATAGCCTAGGTTGTGCAAATATCTAAATAAGTTCACTGAGACCCTGAATATACTTATAACCTAGTCAACAAAGCTTCCCAGAATTTTAGTATAAACAAGCCACATGAAGTACCGGCTCTTCACATGAAAGAGGAGGGCAATACCATACCCAGGGAACTACAGCATGTAGGCTATTTCATTGTCGACCCAAAATAGCCGTGTTTCTGAGATGAGAGTACCTGAGATCCAATTGTATGGGTTATGTAGATGAGGGCAATTGTAGATTGCCAGATATTTGATACAGGAAAAAACCTCATTGACGGCCTTCATTCCTATGTCAGTGATGATACCAGGATTTTCCACCACATCCGCCAGGCCGTACTTCATCAGGTCTGCATTTGCCATTCTGCCTAGACAGAGAAAGCAAGGTCCAAAAAGAAATTCTTAGGAGGCATATGAAGCATTGTCAATATTTTAGCATTTAGTGTTATTGTCCATGATTATAATCTGTCCATCAGCAGTATAATTGGTATAATCTGTCCATCAGCAGCCTCAGATTTGGGTATGGCTTTAAGTTAGGGATTCTATAATACTTCTTTTGCAAAATAAAAAATTTATTCAAAAAGTCAAGGATATAAGACCCCCCCCAATAAAATGATTTTTTTTTAAAGTCAAGGAAGAGCTAATTGACTTGATGGCAGTGAGTCTGTATATTTGTCTTTTTTGGGGGGGTTGAAAGCCACATGTAGTGAAGGGTATGCTTTGGGAGTTCAGATTAATTTTTATAGTCCATGGTACGGGCTAGTACATTTACCCATCCCTTGCAAGTTGACCTCTAACAAATTCATTTTTTCTCATACCACTGGGCTTTAGATTCGATGGCCTTTCATAAATTTGGGGGATGAAGGGAAGCAAGTAATGAGCCTAGACCACACCACTGAGACTCATACTTCACCTCTTGCCTTCTGACATTTCTCCCATCTGCCTGTCCCTCATTCTTCAATATAGTCCAGTCTGCTTGGCAAACAAACAGAAAACAATGATGTGGTGAAGGGACCTAGTGCATTACTGAGCCTGTACACCGTTGGAATGGATCATGCCTGGAACAATCTACTCCAAGCTCTTCCAAGTTCACTTTTCATATAGGTTACACTCTTCTAGCCCCTGATTTTGTTACTTTTCATAAGGTTCCACCTTAATCCATCCTTTACAATTTCACTGATTTTTCTTTTGTTTCTTGGTTAGTTCCCAAGAGCTACCTTTCCTCCCTTCCTGTGATCTTGCCTCCTATGACAAATCTGTGTCTTGCATGCACTTTTGAGAACACCACTGCGTTCCTGCACTCAGACCTTCCTGCAGGTCAGACCCCTTCAGCACAGGAAGCTAATGTAGGAGCCCTGGTGGAATCCTGGGTTACCCCTGGGGCTGCTCAAGGGAAGGTCAGCAGTTCCAAACCGCCTCTGAGAAAGGTGAAGCTTTCTGTTACCGTGAAGACTGACAGCCTTGGAAACTCATCCGGCAGTCCCACTAGGTCCTAGATGGTCTCCACGAGTCACAATGGTGCGAAGGCAGTGACTTCACTTGTTTTTGTTCTTTCTTTCATGCTGAAAACACTTCCACTGCCACCACGTCCATCCTGACTGTGAGCAGGCCTACAGGCCAGAGCAGAACTGCCCCGTGAGCTTCCAAGGCTTCCCAGGAGCAGAACCCCTCACCTTTCTCCTGAGAATGGCTGGACGATTTGAACCACCAAACTTGCAGTTAGCAGCCCAACACGAAACCCACAAGATGCAACCAGGGTTCCTTCTTTGCAGCAACCCTCAAGGACGGAGTAAAACTACCCCTGTGGGTTTCTGAGACTTTTACATTTTCAAGAGACTAGAAAGCCTCTTCTTTCTCAGTGGAACAGCTGGTGGTCTAAAACTGCTGACCTTGCACACAGCCGCCCAGCATGTGATCCACCAGGCCATCAGGGCTCCTGTTCATTTACCCAAGGTCAAATGATTACTGATAGGGGAATCTCAATTCACTCTTTCTCCAGAGCCCAACACTTAAAGCCTACACCAAAGTGCTTCTGAAGTTCATCAGGTTTACATCCCTGTTCACAGGAAGTTCTGAGATCCTAAGTCTATGTGGCCCATTAACTCTCCTTCCTGAGTACTCGTTTTGGGTTATTGATGTTTCTCACATATGTCATCCAAACCTGAATCCATCTCAATTACTCTTAGACAAGGGTCACGTTTCTTATACTCCTAGTAGATAACATCTACTTTTTTGTACATACATTTCCCCAGTTTTGACACTGTCACTTTTATTATAAGTATTGAGGGAGATAGGGGGGTGTTAATATATCTATTTTGACAGATTCTTTTTAACAATTAGCGACAAATTTTACCAGGGATACCCTTACATCCTAGAGATGCTTCACACTCTGTAATACTGTGGTAGTAACATAATTTCATGTCAATTTGATATATAGAAGTGTCAGGGTAGAGTGTAGCCTGTCCAACAGGTGCCAGCCTGACAGTACCACCTTGTTGAGCGTGGCCTTCTCATAAGGAGGGCCCTGAGAATACTCGCCCCCACCCCGCCCCAATCCACTTTCTGCCTTCACCTCCCTGCTGTCGGGCCACTCTGAGCTTGGCAGAGCCCTGTGATGCTTCCACCTCCACTGGATCCACAAGATTTGCACCGACCAGCCTGTGGTCTTCCTGCATTCCCCATCATTGCATGTGGCTGCGTGAGTCGGTAAAGGGACTTATGGACTAATATCGAACTTACGGACTTGTGTTGGACAGAGCTGGGATGTTTTCCTGATATCCAATTACTTCTTGATATGAAGCTCTTTCTTACACATATATGAGTGTCACCGGATTTGTTTCTCTAGTCAACCCAGCCTAAAACAACTACTAAATTAAAAGGCCTATGAAGTGACTTCTCATTCCTCGCTAGAAAATCTGGCTAGAGGGGCCCACTGGCACCTAGTCAAAAATACAAATCCCAGGAAGTCCTGGGAGAAACAAAGAAGGGAAAGTATGTGGGGATAGCCTCATTCACAGAAACAGATGAACTACAGTGAAGATCAAAAATGGCTTATAAAAAGGTCTGAGTTAAAGATGACTAAATATCAGAGAAACGAAAAAAATTACCATGTATACTCATGTATAAGCCACGTTTTTCCAGCACATTTTAAATGCAGTTTTTGTGGGAAAATTAGGTCGGCTGATACTCAAGTATATACGGTATGTTGAGAAGCATAAGATAATTGTAGTTATAAAGGTAAGATTTTTATGCTATTGAAAAAGGTGTGATAACAGGAGAGAAATACAACAGATAAGTAGCTAATTAGAGATGACTTTCAAAGGGCAATCCTTTCCAGGTTCCTACATGTGGCCCCACTTACACAAGCAAAAAGAAATGGGCCCAGACTTCAGCTCTTGGAGGAGGAAAGCAAAGACAAAATCCTGAGTATAGGCAAAGTACCACTTCTACCAAGGCGATAAAGCTGCCTGGGTACTACACAGGTACGACAGAGATGCAGAAACTGTCAGAGACCTCAAGCAAAACCATAGAAGCTTAATTTCAAATGACCAATTTTACATGAAATACTGGTATCAGGTTAGCATTCAAAAACTATTTTGGTGAAAAGTTGATCTTCTACGCTATAAAAATTCAAACCATTCCTATAATAATTTGGCTAGAACATGATTTTTTTTTTCATGACTTAATTTTAAAAAGATAATCCATCACCCTATTAATGAGACCTATAATGATGAAAAGTGAAAAACAAAAATTATTATTGTTGTGACATATATGTTAGAAATTAAAGGGTCAGCAGTCATGTTTATCATAGACTTCCTTAGCCAAAGCAATTACACCTGCCTAAATTCTACAACGCAAATTATATCCCAAGAACAAACTATCACCTGGTATAACAGTGATAGTTCAAGAAAGACTAGTTGCAAGGTCTACAGGAAAGCAACAGATTCTTAGAAAAATGAAAACACGGTGGTGGAAGAATTCCTTCTATGTCTGACCAATCCCACAAGTAAAAAAATAATTTGAATAATGAACTGATATGCATTCAAACTCAAAGGAATGAGTGTCTGGTTGCAAATGCATTCTTGAAAATGCTGTGAACAAGCCTCGCGCCAGCAACTGTCACTAAATGAATACCAACCACGAAACGCCCACTCTATGTGGAACGTCCAGTCCCCCGAGGCCTTATAATGGCAATGAAGAACACGGGCAAAGCAGGGCACCTCCTCTGAGAGGGCCGTCCAAAGTTCAAGAATGGCTATCAAGTTCATCAAGTGTAACCAAAATGACATTCTGTGGAAAGATGAACCAAAATGGGAAAGAAACATGACAGTGAAAATATTGATCAAATATTAAATGCGGATTAGGTTATATTGTTGGTAATGATCAGAGGCAACATGACGGGAAGGGATCACTGAGAGAGCTGATCGAAAGGCTTCTTTTCCAAAGAAGGGGGAAAAGAGGTTAAGTTATCTCACATTCAGGAAAACAAGACACAACCTAAATTTGTCTCATTTTTTCAAGTGAGTTTTTTAGAATATTTCTGGAAATAAAATGGCGTAAAGCTTACTCTGAAGCAAAAACTCATCTACATATCCCAGATGAAGGGTTTCAAACTGGGGAAACTCCAACTCGGCCATTTTTAGGGCGGAAAAGACACCGTCTTTGGTTAGAGAGGGCTGGATCCGAACTTCATGTAACCTACGGATACAGAGAAAGCTGTCAGGCAAACCCAGGCAAACGTTTCAGCCAGTCGACTCCGAAGCACAGCAACCCTGTAAAGGGCTTTCCGAACTTTCTCATCTTTCGTCCTCAGAGCAGGCGGCGGGTTGGAAGCACCAACCTTGCGGTTACCATCAGAATCACAGGACCTTTTAACGTAAACCTCTGAGCTGGCAGCACAGCTCTCAAATAGCACGGATGCCAACGACATTTCCGCTCTCTATTAAACAAATGTTAGCGTTGTTTCCTTTAGAGAAGTCTTTTGCAAAATGTGGCTCCACTTGAAGGAACACACTGAAGCTACATGAAATACCCGTAAATTACATGGTATGCATCTTACATTCTTTTCCAGGGCTTCCTCAATCACGAGGAGGAAAAGATGAAAATCTGAATCGGGAGTTATTTCTTTAGCATTCTCTTTTTTTCTAATGCTAGGTTATTAATAAACAAAGAATATACAGCTCTAGAGTAGATACCAATACCTATTGGTAAATTATAAAAGTACTGCTTTGCTCTCTCTAATTACATTGGGATATATAACCAGCCATATTCTTAAACAACTTCTATTGGTAAAAAGTAGCAGTTTTGCTTCTGAACAAATTAGGATATAGTTAATTCAATTTGAAGAAAATATACAAGTAAAAATAAGGGCAAACCACTGATATGTCAGAAATCTGATTAAAGGCATAAAAGTGACATGAAGATGTAGAAACAAAAAAAAGTAAATGGCTGTGACAAGGTTACAACTTTAGAAAATTCCACTTAAGGAGCTGATTTCTAAGTTAAAAATATCAGATTTTAAGTAATCTTATATTCTGAGAAAGGAGACCTGCTGGTGTAGTGTTTATGCACTGGGATGCTAACCACAAGGTCAGCAGTTCAAAATCACCAGGCAGTCCTTGGGAGAAAGATGAGGCTTTCTACTTCCATAAAGAGTTACAAGCTCAAAAACTCACAGGGGCAATGCTACCTTATCCTGAGGGTCACTGTGAGTTGGAATCAACTAGATCACATTGAGTAGTAGTAGTAATAGATTTCTGATAAACTAAGACAATTATTAATATTAATGACAAACTAAAACAATTCAGAACATCATCAAAGACTACAGACAAAGGCGGTAGACACACAAGCATCGATGACCAATTCTGTTGGATAATCAGGTAATTCCTGAACAGCCCACTGCTTTTCTCTGATACCAGCCCACTCCCCACTTCCAGAGTCTGCTGCTCTGTGGTGTGGTTCATTCAGTCAGTCACCAGTGATGGCATGAATACTACCACCAAGTGAGAGCCAACTGCTAGTTTAACAACTTTGTATTTTAAGTCTAAAAAAATTTCATGGTCAAAATTCACAAACATCACACACACAGATTCCCCAAAATTTTGTAAAACACTTTTTTCACACCTGGATATAAGACAATGGAAACAAATAAAGAGGAAACATACCTACGGGCAGCAGTGATTATGAGGTAACCAAGATCTACTTCAAGAGCATTTTTGCAAGCTCCTAAAACAATAGTGTGCAAATTTCTAAAACCACCTGTTTAAAGAGGGAAAAAGAAAACAAACAAAAAAAGCCCCATCATTTCCTTTGACCCAAACACATATGGTAAAGCATTTATGCATATTTTAACCAAACTAAAACCCACTACAATCGAGTCCAGTCCAGCTCATACTGACGCCATACAGGGTTTCTGAGACTGCAAAGTTATACATGAACAGCCAGTTTATTGTTCTTTTGCAGAGCAGCTGGTGGATTTGAACTGCCAACCTGGTGGTTAGCAGTTTGGATGACAGTTATTTTAAAAGGTTACCAACTTTAGATGATGAATATTTTAAAAGTAAATCTAAGTTTTATTTTGTTTTTTTTTCATTCAGTATCTCAGAATGAACTATATTTCTAGCACATTCACATGCTAAAAGAGATAAAAATAGATACTATTATCCTGACACTATCTGAAGATAACACCAAATGATTTAGATTTTTAAGGGCTTTCAGAAGACCAGCACTACTTTAAATTCAACTGATTCTCTTCTCATGGCTTTATAACTCGTTTGCATACTAAAACAAGACAACAGATTACTGACTCAGAGGTAAACACATTTGCATAAATCCTAACTTGCCCTCAACTAACATATTGAAATTATATAGCATATATAATTTTGTGTCTTGCATCTTTTACTAAACATTTTGTTTGAGACCTATTTTTGTTCCATGTAGCTACGGTCTATTATTCTCATTGCTGCACAGCATTCCACTGTATGAGTGTGCCACATTTTAATGATATATGCTATAGCTGACGGGCATTTAAGTTGTTTTCATTTAGGGCCTTGTATCAACAGGCTCCTATGAACAATCTTGAACTCATTTCTGCTGAGTACAGCCAGGAGGGCAGCCACTGCTATGAGGATAACAAATTCAAATAGACACTGATTGCCACAGTGTTTCCTAAGTAATTTTATGTCTACTTATTCATATTCTCACCTGCAGTGTATGCAAGGCTTTGCCTCCCCATATCCTCGATGCAATGTAATCAAATATACATAAACCAGAATAATCAATAAAGTACTTTGAAATATACTGTTTCCTCTTCATTATATTTCAATGCTATTGAATGACAATGTCCATTTGTTAGTGACGCTATTGTACTTGATGAATTTTCAGTCATATTTTGAAGGCAAAATGGTAGATATTTAGTTTTTCTCAACCTAGCTAAGCCGCTCTGCATTCTGCTGAAACGAGAAGACATTTGGGTCTTTGCTTAGCCTACAAATATCATAAAACACCTTCACTGCCAAAAGGCATGAGAAATTCCTGCAAACATTGCTCAAAATGATTCCATTTATACTAGGATTCCTGTCAACTACAGGAGCTCTAGTGGCACAGAGGGTTAAGCAGGGGGTGGTGGTGAGCAGGAGGGCTGGTAACCAAAAGGTCTGCAATTCAAACTCAGCAGTTGCTCCACAGGAGAAAGAGACCGCCTTGTTCCTTAACGATTTCTAATCTCAGAAACCCTAAGGAGGAGTTCTATCCTACAGGGCACAACTGTCCTATAGGGTAGCTATGGGTTTATTGTTAACACAGTAATAAGAAATAATAAAGTGGCACACGTTACCACTCTACAATTTATTATGAGAAGGTTTAACATTGCATACAAGGGAAATGATCCTATGTACAGTGGTCACTCATTCTATACAAAAACTTTAATTACTTGACAGTATTTTAAAAGCAAAACAAATACTCTTATAAAAAGCTAAATTTAACATTTGAAAGATTCTTTCCATTGATTTTTAAAATACTGAGTAACTAAAGAAAATGAATACCTGATCTCCAACTGTCTTCCACTACATGTTGGACAAGGCCTCCCAGGAAAGGGACTCGAACCATTTCTAAATGCTCCAAGTTTCGGGCAGAGGCCAAGCCTGTCACTAAAGGGACGTATTTCAAGGAATTTGTGGGTCCTAGAAAAGTAAGAGGAAAAAACCCAATTGAACAATATAAACTGCCTCCCGGATCCATTTTCAAACCAGCAACCTATAAATTCTATGACTTAATGTAGACATCCATTTGTTGGCTCTCTGACCTATAATTCTATTACCAATAACAGTATGTGTTAGCCTGTTAATAGTTGTATATTTACGCAGCATAAGCAATTTTTTTTTTAAATTGGAAAGTTATTTAGCTGTCTTTTTATTTTTTTAAACTCCCTGAAGTCTTAAGTTTTAAGCTCAAAACAAGTAAGGGGAAAAGTCACATATAAAATTTAATCCTTAAGTCAATAAATATTAATCTTCAGTCAATAATTATTACATATGTAACTAGCGTTTATTAGGTGCTATGGAAAATCATACAAGATAAGATTGGTACAGCCCTATCAGACACACTAAAACTTACACGAGGGAAGAACTACTACAAATTGTAATACGGGAGGAAAGGGCAGAACATAATCAAGAACGAGAATAAGATGTGCTATAGGCCCTTGCCCCTGCCCACCCACAAATAGGAAGATGGTAAAGGAAGGGAAGAAATAAAAGTTTAGAAAGGCCTAACTTGAAGGACCTGCCCAATGAAATAGGAGAGGAGGAGGCTATAAGGAGAAGAAATAACTGCACCACACACGCCAACACACTGAGGTGGAAGTTGGTATGGGGGTCTGAGGGAGAGTTAAATAGACCACACTGTTAATATAAAGTATATATGGGAAGGAGTGAGAAACAAGGGTAGCAAGATTGGGCCTGATTATTCTGGACTTCGAACATTAAACAGAGTAGTTGCAACTTGAAGTTCTCAGGACAACAGGGATGTTGAAGGTTTCTGAGGACAATAATGTAATACAAGCGGTATCTATGGTATTATTTGTGGGACAATTATTTATATCCGGGAAGGATTAGCAACCAGAGGCAAAAAGAAAATAGTCAGAACTCTATTATAACAATCCAAAATTAAAGTGCCAAAAAAGGGATAAGAAACATTTCAAAATTATCCTTGCTAAGTAACAATCATCACTCGTGTTTCTAATTGGTCTTCAAAATAAAAGGACAAATAGCACTCTATTAACAATATCACCTGATTTGCAAATTATAAGGTAAGTCAAACACATAGTAAAAACATAATTTCATTAAAATGCAGCTAAAGATTTGCTTTACAATATTTCCAGAGTACAAAGGACTTCAAAAAGTTTATGAAAAATTCCATTTGAATTTCATTTTGTCAGGAACTTTATGAAGTCCACGTGTATGTGTATGCTTGTAATTTATGTGCGCGCATGTGTGTGTGAGAATGCAAAGTCGTTTATTTTCTCCACATTACCTGCACAGTTCCTCATGACAAAAGTTCGCAAGCTAATACAAAGAAAGTCTTTAAATGGCTGTGGTTTAGTAAGTCGGACCCACTTCATATAAAGATGCCTTAGCATTGGGATGCAAGGAATTTCAGGAACATTCACTCCTAAAACATATACAAAAAAGAACAAGCACGAAAATCACTAACATATTTTGTCTTTCTGTAAGTGCAAATATCTATTTTTCTTTTTTTTCCCTTTTAATCGTTTTATTAGGGGCTCATACAACTCTTATCACAATCCATACATACATCAATTGTGTAAAGCACATTTGTACATTCATTGCCCTCGTCATTCT
>NW_022111372.1:85188070-85210268 GCF_000313985.2 Echinops telfairi
ATGTCTTTATCTAGACCTCTATAAATGCCCTTTGCCTCCCAGCTCTTTCCTCTATTTCCCTTGATTTTCCTCCTGTCCCACCATCATGCTCAGTCCCCACCAGGGTTTCAGCACTTCCTCTTTGTTACATTCCCCTTGATCATGCCCTACCAGGTCTCCCACACCCACCTCACCACCAATTTGGAGCAAATATCTATTTTTCAACCTGAGAGCGTACTACAAACTATCTCATTAAAGTCTATGAAGTTAAACTTATGAAGAACATCGTGAAAGAAAAATTTTAAAGACTTTGTATTTAAAGATGGGAAAGGAAAGTAGGTCACTGAAAACATATGGTGACGAAGTGAAACCCAAATCTCCTTTTCTGCTACCCATGCCCTCTGCCCACCCAATGGGAAAATAGGACTTCTCAGCACAGAGTAAGCTCCCCAAACAAGCCAAACTCACTGCCATCAAGTGACCCTACAGGACTGAGAAGAACCACCTTGGGGATTTCCGAGGCTATAAATATTTAAGGGTGCCGAGAGCCTTACTTTCCTTCTGAGGAGTGCCTGCTGGCTTTAAACTGCTGACCTAGTGATTGGTTAGCAGGCCAATGAGTAGCTCACAATACCATCAGGGCTCCTTCAAAGCAGGCTATCTGGTTTTAAGTACTGTGGGTTTTTAGAAAATATCTAGAGACAGAGCTTGAAGCTGTTCTTTAAAACGATATGAAACTTACTAAGGACTTATGAAAGGCAGCCTGCCAGGCACAGAGAACATGAGAAACCTGAGTGCTTCACTTTCCTAGTTCAGATCAATGCATGTATGTCATGATCTGTTCCAGGAGCGGCGGAACACTCGTAGCAGGCCTACAGGGGGCTCCGTCCATCTGTAAGACAGGGATGCGCAAGTCAAAGGGCTCAGCAAATGAGGGAAAGAAGATAATTCTTCCTCACTGCTAAAAGGAGGGAGGCGATTCGAAAACCTTACCCTGAATCTGCAGGCTTTTACAAAAACGTCCAAGAAGAGACACAAATATATGAGAGAAATCTAAGTACACAGGGTGGTAATTACCAAACAAGCAGTGGGTGAAAAACTAGCTCACTCCCCTGCCAGCAAACGTGACTACAGAATGCAACACTGGAGTATTTAATGATTGGTTCTCTAAAAGTTCAACTTTTGAGACTATTCCTATTCCAATCTACAAGCATCACTCCTTGATCTGCCCTTCCAAAGTATAGTTTAGTCTTAAACTACGCACCGTGTGTGGGAACACATGGGAAATTGCACTGAGGATGAGATCAAAGAAAGCAAAGCAAAGGATGTAAGGCACAAATTGAAACTCAGGTGCAAAATCCACAAAGCTTAGCACCACACATGAATACAGGCAGTACTGCCAAGGAAAGATCACAGAGATGAGAACAACCCAAAGACAGAGAAATACCCTATTCTCAATCCACATTTTGTCTGAAACCCATGCTTCAA
Organism: Echinops telfairi; assembly: GCF_000313985.2. Classification (NCBI taxonomy): domain Eukaryota; kingdom Metazoa; phylum Chordata; class Mammalia; order Afrosoricida; family Tenrecidae; genus Echinops; species Echinops telfairi. The sequence continues at coordinate 85,189,538 of NW_022111372.1, forward strand.
AAAAGACAAACAACCCGCCCCAAGCTCATCAATTTCTTAAACACCTTTGTATCACCAGCACAACATAAATGTGAACTGCTGAATGAATCACACAAACTGATGAATTTCAACAATTTTATTGACTGCAATGAACTTTGATCGGCACCATGAGCTACAGTATATACCAACAAACAAACAAACAAAAGAACCAAACCTAGTCCCTTTACTAACTAAAAATCTAATTTCAGACAAGATGGTCAAGTCCTAATCAGAGAAACTCCCTGAGATCTTGTAAATGAAGGATTAAATATCCTTCATCTTCTTCCACAAATATGTAAATAGGCCTTATTTAAGAGTTGGTCCCTTTATCAACCCCGCTGCCCTCCACTTCAGAAATCTCTCATTTTTCAGGCCTATCACCAATACATAGGATACTTTTTAGGATATAGCAGATATTCAACATGAAACCAGCACATTTATCACTAGATGCAGAGTCAATTCCAACTCATAGGAAACCTAGTATGTACAATAGAACAGAACACTACTAAGTCCCATGCCATCCTCACTATTTCACAATCGCTGGGCTTCAGTTCACTGTTGCAGCCACCAACGTCAATCCATTTCCCTGAGGATCTTCCTCATGTTTGCGTGTTCCTCTGGCAGTCTACGGTGTCTTCAGTACATTCACCAACACCGTGATTCAGTTACCGATTCTCCTTCCGTCTGCCTGCCTCCCTGTCCAGGTTTTGCACGCATACGAGGGGATGAAAATGCCATGGTTTGAATCAGGAGCACCTTCAGTCCTCCAGGTGACATTTTGCCGTTTGACACTTTAAACAGGTCTTTTGCAGCAGATGTACCCTGCACATTGTTTGATTTAAGTGCACCTTCCCCTGGTGTCGGTTGTGGGTCTAAGTAACATGAAACCTCAGACAACTTCAGTCTTCCTCTTTTTATCGCAAGGTGGTGTATTGGCCCAACATTGTGAAGATTTATATGCTGATAAGCAATCCGTATGACGGTTGCAACCTGCAAATTCACCAAGGAAGGTTGCATTACCTGTGTATCACAAGTTGGTAACGACCCTTACTCCAGTCTTGATGCCATGCCCTCTAAAAGGTCCAGCTTCTCAGATTCTTTGCTCAGCATTCAGGCTGATGAGTATGATGAAAGGATGCGACCCTGATTGATGCACACTTCCTGATCTTAAACCACATACTACCCCTTGTTCTGTTAAAACGGTCACCTCTTCTATAGAGAAATTTTGCAGAAGCACAAGAAAGTGGTCTAGAATTACCATTCTTCCCATATGCTATCCATTAAAATTTGTTAAAATCCACACAAATGAATGTCTTTGCAAATCAATAAATCACAGGTAAACATCTTTCTGGTATTCTCTGCTTTCAGCCAAGATCCATCTGACATTAGCAATGACATCCCTAGTTCTATATTCTCTTCTGAATCCAGCTTAAATTTCTGGCAGCTCCCTATCTATGTACTGTTACAACCATTTTTAAATTACCTTTAGCAAAATTTTGCAAGTGATATTAATGATACTGTTCCATAATATCCATATTCTGTTGGAACATTTATTCTTAAAAAGCACAAAAAGGCATTTCTCGTGGGGTGGCTAGGCCGTTGTCTTTCAAATACCCTGGCATAGACGAGTGAGCCCTTCAGGGAATTGTCATCTAAGTCTCAAAAGCATGTGGGGAGCATTAACTATTCATAAAACCATGTCTAACATTTTCATCATTCCCTTTCAGGCAACAGGCAGTTGCATTTCAATTTGTCAGGAGTGATGCAAGAAATGTGTACTCACCTACTAAATGTAAAGTTTGAATTTTGGCTCCTATAGGAATTTTCAATTTATTTTCAGGAGGAATTGGAAATGCTCCATTCCGATTACGAAATTTCCCCAAAATATGAACATGCGGCATATACGTCCAAATCGATTCTACCAATTCCAAGTGTGAGGTCTCTACACCCTAGAAAACAACGCCAGGGCGCACAGGTTAGCATTCCACGCTTCTCTCTCCCCGAAGAGGTCCACTAAGTAAACGGAACGTAAAATAAAAGTCCCTGATGGATAAAATGTGCATGTGAGTGAACAGGTTCCATTTCAGCCATTCATTTGGCTTATTGTTTCATTCATCAGTTGAGGGGGAAATGCTGAGGCAGGTACACTCACCACTATGTTTGGGCAGGCCTGCAAAGCTTCCAGGACGCCTGGAATGCTAAAGGCCTCATGGCCCCGCACCCTGCGCCTCTCAAGGTATCTTGGGTGAAGGCCATAAAGCTGTTCAACATCTGGCATCTTCTTCAGCAGCGTGAGAAAGCTGGAATCTGTGAAGCCTGAGAAGTTCAGAAGCATCAAGAGCCCAGTTTCTCTCTCGGTCCATCAGCATTAAGTCTACACATATAACTTTTATCACGTTAAATAAGAAAATTATTGACTTTTTTAATTCTCATAAGGCCAAGACTACAGGTGAACTGGTTGAAGGAAAAAAAAAAAAAGTCTCCCTGAGCTAACAGAGAAAATGGTAGAAAAACCACTTATTCTTAGTTGGTATTTTACAGCAGGGGTTTTTAACTTGTTTTGTTTGTTTGTTTTAAATCATTTTATTTGGGGCTCTTACAGCTCTTATCACATCCATACATATATCCCTTTCACCAAACATATCCATACATATACTGTCGTCATCTTTTTCGAAACATCTTCATTCTACTTGAGCCCCTGGCATCAGCTTCTCGTTTTCCCTCCTCCCTCCCATACCCTCCCTCCTCCATGCAACCTTGAAAATTAAAATTTTTTTTTCGTGTCTTATACCAACGGTGGTCTCATTTAACTCACTTTTCTGCTGCCTGCCCCCCTGGCATGGGAGCCATACGTCGATCATTGTGATCACGTCCCCCTTACTCGCCCGCCCAACCCTTACCCTCCTAGTATTGCTGCTCCCCTTATTGATTTTGAGGAGTCTGTCTGTTCTGGATGCTCTGGTCTAAACAGATTTGTAAGATAGAATTGGGGTCATGGTTGGGGGGGAGGGGGGGCGCCACAGAAGCATTAAAAACCAGAGGAAGGTTATGTGTTTCATCGGTGCTATACTGCACCCTGACTGGCTCTTCTCTTCCTTGTGACTGTTTTGACAGGGGGTGTCCAATTGACTACATGTTGTTTTTAAAGGCATAGAATCTTATTTGTAACTGAGAACACATTTTTGACCTGGCTGCCATAGACTTGTTTAACTGGTGTGTGGGACGGGGCCACCCACCTGATCTAACACCAGCCTCCTGCACTCCCTAAACCAATGGTTCTCAACTTTCCTAAAGCAGCGACCCTTTAATACAGTTTCTCATGTTGTGGTGACCTCCCAACCATAAAATTATTTTCATTGCTACTTCATAACTATCATTTTGCTACTGTTATGAATTGGGCCACCCCTGTGAAAGGGTTGTTCAGTCCCCAAAGGGGTGGTGACCCACAGGTTGAGAAGCGCTGCCCTAAAGAGACCCTCTGTGCTCTGTGACACCGCAGCTTAAGCTATCAGTGAGACAGGATCCTCACTCCTGTTCATGAAGCTCACAGCTCTGCCCAATTTATTCTAGTCGTTTTAATAATATTCTCATCAATAATTCTGGCCTTTGTCTTAACCATTGCCCTCAGGTAAAGGTGTAGCTAAGGTATGGTAGGTATGGCATGTGTACTATGCATTAAGGTGCCAATGTGTAGTTCCTATTTGCCACTGCCGTTTCCACTGCCAGCTTGATAGATTGGTCAGCATTTTTTAACTGAATGCCATGGACGCTACTTTTCCTTGATATCGCTGCTGCTCCTCGGGCCATTTCGGATAATCCATTCTTTTAAAAAGTTGAGATGCAAGTTAACCAAGAGAGCACACCGATCCAAATGACCAGCTACAGAGCTGATCGGAAGCTAGCTATCTGGGAGACCAGCTGTGCTCCACAGTAGGCACCAACAAGGTGGGAACGGAGGGAGGGAGCCTTCTTCCACAGCACGAGCTTCTGGTTATTCACACAGGAAGACACATCTCAGACAGGTAATAGCTTATCTATTCCTGGGGCATTTTTCCCCCTTTCTTCTACCTGATTAATGGGGATGCCAAAAAGTCAGCTGCCTACCAACTGATAGCAAATATAAATATTAACTCTACGCCTCAAATGACTATTTTATAATATTAAAGATTTCAAATGTTGTTCTATTTGTGCAAGGATAGCTCAAGTGATATACTTATCGCAAAAAAAGTGGAACATCTACTAAAGGGTCTGGCGTCAAGGACCTCCAAGAGTAGGTGGGACCAGAAAATAGGTGTTTGTGGCTCACCAGGAGATTGGACAGAGTACTAAAAATGTAAATAAGTGGCAGAAAACCCATGTGGGAGTGGGAACATACCAATAAGGTGTATGAAACCCTAACAAGGGGATTGCCAAGTATAGCCACCCTGTTAGTTTTAAAAGGAAAGTCAGTTCCAGAGTAGAAGCTCGACCTCAGTAACCTCCTTGAAAAACAAATGAAAAAATGGGAGCAGAGCACATCCTTTGGATCTCCTTGACCCAGGAGAGAGAGACGACTAACACCAAGGCGAAGTGGCAGCTGCAGAACTAGGGAACTATCATCAGAGATCAAATAAGCTACAGGGTGGGGGGGTGTCGACCTACACAGAACGACTGAGAGCTTTCCTGTAAGAGGCTTGCTTGTAGAGTGTGGTATACCTCTAGGCACTTACTAGAGCAATGGTTTTCAACCTGGGAGTCGAACAACCCTTTCACAGGGGTCGCCCAAATCATAACAGTAGCAAAATTACAGTTATGAAGTAGCAACGAAAATAATTTTATGGTTGCGGGGTCACCACATGAGGAACTGTATGAAAGGGTCGCGGCATTAGGAAGGTTGAGAACCACTGCTCTAGAGGAAATCAAGAGATTTCCAACACTTGCCTGAGCAGGGCACAGACCAGGCCGGTGAGCTAAGGAGCTGAAAAAACGGCTTACCCACGGCATAGCCTGAAAAGATGTTCTGAATGAAGAACTGCATCCTGAGTCGTGTCTAATCCTGAATTATAACCTGCAACTTCCTAAAGAAACCCTCTAACTTTGAAGATGGGCTGTGACTTCTGTGGGGCCATGGCACCAAATGACCAAAGGCAGCAGAAAAGTCAATCGAATGCAGGGGAGGGATGGGCGGGGCCAGAATTAAGGTATAACAGCAATGGGCTCTGGCTGATGCTAGTTTTCATTCTCTGTCCTCCCCCTTGTGAAGTGAGAGGACGTCAAAGCCACCATCTACCTACACCCTGTGCTGCCATTTTCACACATGCTCTAACTATAATTATTTTCTCTAACAACCTTTGCTGACTGAGCCACTCAAGGTGCTACACATTTTACAAGTTTTCTCATTTATTCTCACAATCCAAGGAGAAAGGTATCATCTCACTTACAAATGTGAAAGCTGAAGTTTGGGGAGAGTAAGAGATACTAAGGAGCAAAGTCAGAATTCAAAACCAAGTCTGCCCACTGCTAATGTCTATTCTCTCGAGAGAGTATGGTTACTCATGGCTAGAGTGTATTATTCTTTTTATACTCTTTGGAGACAGGAAGCTTTGGGCTGAAAGATATTTATCAAATTTAAAAGAAGCCAGCAATGTGCAGGCAAATTCTTTTCTAACTTAATCTTAAAGCTGAGATTACATCACCTGGGCACTGTGCTATGGTGCCTCTTCGTGCCCTGTCTCTAGAGTCGCTGCTGGACTACCCTCTCTTTAAGCAAATCCATGCTACGGAGCAAGGGCATCTTCTTCATGCTGCCTCATTTTTTTTTTTTTTCTGTCCAGCTAAGAAAGATCACCTCTGGAATTACCTGAATCCTTTTTTAAGTATGAAGACAATGGAACTTTGTCCTCCACCAGGTTAAATCCTAGCTTCTAGTCTGGGCAATGTTTTCAACAAAAAAGTATATATATAGCTCATAATTACTTTCGCCAAATAGTGAATAAACCTTTGATGACGTTCTTGAAAAGCACCATCGACTGACTGTACAATACTCCACTAGTCCAGAGATAATCTAGCCTCTGCAAAATACAACAGAACTATTAACTCTTCAGCTTTTTGCTTCTATTAAGCTCCACCCCACACCCCATCACATTTGCAAACTCTTCAGCTGGATGTGACAGAAGACTGTTAAAAGGATAGATCAAAATAAAACTGAGAACAGTTAACTAAAGGGCATTCATTAGTGGACTAGTCTCAATTGAAAAGAAGCCTCAGCTGGCTTTATAGTTTTGTGCTCTGCTTAGCTAAATCCATCCACTTTCTTTTCCAATAGTCTCTACAAATGAGTTCGCTTTGTAGTTAGGCTGCTATGAATTCTTTATCTGCAAGGTCAATGTCTTATTTATTTACCAAACCCACTACTGTCAAGTCAAAGGTTAACTCAGAGTTGACCCTATCGGACAAGGAAGAACTGCCACATGGGGTTTCCAAGGCTGAGGCTTCCAGTCTTAACGAAAATACTGTTACAACGTTCTCCCGCAGTGGCCAGCTAGCAGCCAAGTGCTTACCTGCTGTGTCAGTGAGGCTCCCTATGGCTTAGTATGCCAAACCCAGGACCACCAAGAGAATTCTGACTCACAGCGACCCTGGGAGGTGGGGAAGACCTGCTCCACTGTTTCATCTTCTCCAGGAGGGCCAACTACAGGCCTCGGCAGAGTGGTTAAGAAAGGAAGTCTCAGAAGAGCAATTTCTGTCCCTGACTAGAGTCACTTAACAAAAATGCATAAGCGTTTGTTTAAGCAAAGGTACAGCTGGGGTATAAAGAGAAATAATGACAGAGCATACTCTCATTCGCCAGAAAGCCTATACCATATAATACTTGACCTAACCTTAAGCAAAAGCACCACATATGTTTTGCAAACATATATTTTTTGGAACTGGTTGAAGTAATCTCTTAAAGGTGTAAGAACTAAAATAAGCAGACCATTAAATTAACAAATTCAGGCAAAATGCACCTTTGAACTCTAATACTTCAAAATCCAACGTCCCTATTGACATGACGACACTCACTGCCTTTGAATGTTTGCCAGCATCATCATGCGTGCTCACCCATAGGGCTCCTCTGTCCCCCAGAAGTGAACTCACTTACCACTTGGCATGTATTCCCACCACCGCCCTGCACAAAGATCCACAACTCGGACAACTCTCAGATAGAGCGTCACTGCTTCCTTCAGCTTTCGGGAGAGACATTCCATGCACATGATATCCTGCAGAGGGAGGTACCTTTGAAAGAAAGGAATTAACATGGAGCTGTGAGTAAGAACATCCTCTCAACCACAGGGCAGCGAATTAAAAAGGGGGAGGGGGGGAACATGGTGGTTGGAGGAAGAGTGAACAGGAAAGAGAATGCAGAGTAGAGAACCTCAACGCAGTTCAGTGTGAGGCAGGCAAACGAAAGAAAGACACAGAGAAATGAATGTGGTGAACGTGGCCAACGGGAACCCAGCCAATTATTTCACTCAACGCCTTCCACTAAAAACAAACTCCCCTCTGCTCCCTATTTAGACCTCCACTTCCAAGAAACCATTTTCTCCATTAACAGATGTGGACAATGGCGTGGTAGACAATTTCTTTCCACACGCTTCTTTTAAGTCCGAGCTGAGAAACAATATGGCAAAAGCAGTGAGGCTACCTCATCTGAGTTACAACCTCCTCTTTTCCAAGCTTCTTTTTATTTCTTCCATCCTGGAACTTTCAACTAACCTCTACTGTTGTTCTATTTCAATACCACAAGTATATTGTGAGAGATGGGAACATCTTGTCTCTTTCTTTCACTCACCACGCTGTAATGACACAAGGTAGCAGACCTACCAGTCAACGAAACTTTCCAGAAACTCAGAAATGCTATCAAGTAGAGCAAGGCGGTCCCAGATTCTCTATCTGCAACGCCTATGCTGCCCTACACAGTAGCCAGCAGCCACATATGGCTACTCAGCACCTGAAATATAGCTAATGGAGCCAAAAACCAAGATTTTAATATGTTTAAGTTGCAGCAACACTGGATAGTACAAGACTAGGATTTAGGGTTTGCTCTTACTTATACACTCCAGTAGGTGCAAGTGAAATCCAACAGAATATTACCTGAAGATATGGCAAAGCACTTCATGTGAAAGTTGATTCATATAGTCCTTCGTTTCATCTGCTATTGTGTCCTCCGGGATTTCATTATTCATGAGACACGTTTTAACACCTTTCTTCCGTGGCCCCATTAGCGCGCTGTCTTCAGTATTAAGCAGCGAATCTTATTCTGGTTCTCAGTTCCAAGCTCCTAAAAGCAGAGACGAGAGGACTGAAGAAGCACACCAAGCCCACATACAGAATCATCCTTATAACACCTAGTAGAACAATGTTTACTTTAAAATACAAAGAGACCACACTCAAAGAAAAACCACACCCATTGCTGTCAAGTTGATTCTGACTCCTGGCGCGACAATGGTGTGATATACGGCAGAAGTGCTTCACAGCCTTTTCATGCTGTATTCTTTAGGAAGCTGGTCAACAGGCCTTTCTTCCATGGTGGGTTCGAACTGCCAACCTAAAGATTAAGCGCCAACTGTTTGGACTACCCAGGGACCTTAGACACACAGACAGTCCTATTACAATAGACCAAACTACATTCAATAATTCGGTGGCAAAAGCCACCAGTTATTTTCCTAACAATCCATAGAGGATATAGACAAGCATTATTTTGAATGCAAAGAACTACAGAAACAGGAGTCCTGGGTTCCTCTAAATTGTACTGTTCCTTTCAAGATAATGCACTGAAAGAAATTTCTTTAAAGGTCTAAATTTTACATGTATAGATTACTAAACTAGGTAATCAAAGCTCTGTACAACTCCATCAACCTGCAATCTGAGACTGGGTCTAACACAGAAGGTAAAGGGGGTTATGGAAAGTTTAGTCCTAGATCTGACACAAACTACTTTTATGAACTTGGGGCAATCTTTTAGATACTTTGTGCTCTTACCTATAAAGTGAGAGGTTTAGAATACACTAGTGGACTCAGAGACCATTTTGAACTTGATAAAAAATACAGACCTTCTCAGGAGTCCTGGGAGTCCCTGGGTGGTGGGTGGTACAAATGAGTAGTACCCAGCTGCTACCTACAATTTGCGAGGTCCGGGTCCACATATGCACTTCAGAATAAAGGCGGAGGGATCCACTTCCAAACAAGTAAGCAGCCACTGCAAACCCTAGCATGGTTCTGCTTGGATAAAGGCGTCTAAAGGAGTTGCCAGGACCTCTTCCTGCCTACTTCTGATCTGGCTTACTTTTCTCCCCAGGGGAATAGCAAAGCCATCCGCTCCGGAGTTAGAGTCCTTCACACGGCATTTCTCGAGAAGAGCCATTGCAAGCAACCTCGCTTCACTGTCCCTTCGTGCTAGGTAGGCAGGTTTACACCCCTCAGCGGCTGGAGGTAGATAAGGATGTCTGCTTCTGTTATGATTCAGTCTTGGAAACCTTAGACAGTGTCCTTATGAGCCCGTATCAACTTAATAACAGTGGGTTTGTGTTTTGTTTGTTGTTTCTGTTTGGGCTGAGCACCTTAGAAGCCCAGTGTTTTTCCCACAATGCCACCAAACTAATTACCATGGAGTTCATGCTGACTCATAGCGACCCCACTGTGGGTTTCCGAGACTGGAACTATTTACCGGAGGAGAAAGCCCAGTCTTTCAAACGCTGACCTTGCAGACTGCAGCGCAATGTGTAACCCCTATGCCACCAGGGCTCCTATCACAATCCTACAAAGGATCCCAAATGGCACTTTAGGCTATCTTGAATCTTAAATATATTTTTTCTAGATTGTAAATCTGAGGGATTATCATACAACTCTCAGTGGGGTGATTTTTGTCTGTGCTTCTGCAGACAGTATTACCAGCAACATGGCCTGGATTCTGTGTGGCTAATAAAGTTAATGAGATACCTGGCATAGAGGAATAATTAAAAGGTCTATATCAAGTTTAGGAAGATATAATGTTTGTCTTTCTACTAATGAGAAGTATAATATAAATATGTGATCCAATGAGAACAGTATTGGAGAAACATATCGATTAAGAACTACTGTCCAAAATATACTTTTTTAAGTATGTATGTATGAAATAGTTTAATATTTTGTCTTAATAGTACCATTTAAATTTACAGGATCTTTTTTTAAAAAAAATCATTTTACTGGGGGCTCGCACAGCTCTTATCACAATCCATACATACATCCATTGTGCCAATCACATTTGTACATATGTTGCCATCATCATTTTCAAAACATTTTCTTTCTACTTTAGCCCTTGGTGTCAGCTCCTGATTTTCCCCCTCCCTCCCTCATGAGCCCTTGAAAATTTATAATTATTATTTTTTCATGCCTTACACTGACCGATGTCTCCCATCACCCATTTTTTTGTTGTCCATCCCCCTGGGAGGGGTAGCTTATAGGTATATCATTGTGATCCGTTTCCTTTCTCCCCCCACTTCCCCTTATCCTCCTGGTATCGCTACTCTTATTACTGGTCCTGAAGGGTTTATCTGTCCTGGAATCGCTGTGTTTCCTGCTCTTATCTGTACCTGGGTACATGCTCTGGTCTAGCCGGATTTATAAGATAGAATTGGGATCATGATGGGGTTGGGAGCGGGTAGGGGGTTAAGAAGCATTAAAAAAACTACTGCACCCTGACTGGCTCGTCCCTTCCTTTTGATCCTTGCTCAGAATACACTTTAAGAAATCTCTTACAACAGATTACTGAGATAATCTGAGGGCTCTCTAGTCCTTGGCTTCATAGAGTAGTTAAGGCAAGTGAAAGAAATGATGACATAAAAGAACTGAACAAAAAATTTCAAAAGGACTCTCAAGAAAACAAAGGAAAATATAACAAAATGTGCAAAACCTACAGTTAGAAAAACCAAAAAGAACAAGCTAACTCTATCTTAAACTGAAAGAACTCAAGAAAAAAGTCAAGCCTTGAGTTGCAATATTGAACGTTTCCATGGGCAAAATATTGAATGATGCAGAAAGCATCAAGAGATGGAAAGAATAGTCAATAGAGTGAAAAGAACTTGTTAACATTTCAAGATGCAGCATTTCAGCAAGAATCAATGGTAACGAAGGCAGAAATCTAAACTGCACTGCAAGCATTAGCCAAAAACAAGGCTCCAGGAATTGATGGAATACCAAGTGAAATGTTTCAACAGGCTGATGAAGCACAGGAAGCACTCTCTCACTATGCTGTGAAATTCAGAAGTCAACCACTTGGCTAACTGCCTGGAAGAGATCAATATTTGTGCCACTTCCAAAGAAAAGGAACCCAACAGCATGCTCAAATTATAGAACAATTTCATTTATATTACATGCCAGTAAATTTGTGGTAAGATTATCCAACAATGATTGCAGCAATACACTGACAGGGAGCTGCGAGAGATTCACTTTGGATTCAGAAGAGGATGTTAAACGAGGGATATCTTTGCTGATGTCTAATGGATCTAGATTAAAAGCAGAGAAACCAGAAAGATGTTCACTTGTGTTTTATTGACTGAATGGCATTCAAGTGTGTGGATCATAACAAATTATGGACAGTTTGAAAAAATGGAAATCCTAGAACATGACATTGGGATCATGTGGAATCTGCACATGGAACAAGAAGTAGTTGTACACTCAGAACCAGAGAATACTGAACAGGCTAAAATCCGGAAAGGTGTGCATCAGAACTGTATCCTTTTACCCTACTTATTCAATCTGTAGGCTGAGCAATTAGAGAAGATAGATTATATGAAGAAGAATGTGGCACCAGGGTTGGAAGAAGACTTATTAACAATCTGTAATACACAGGTGACAAACCTTGCTTGCTGACAGTGAGGAGAAGACATGAAGCACTTGCTGGTGAAGATAAAAGACTGCAGCCTTCAATAAGGATTACAACTCAAGATAGAGAAAAGCAACATCCTCACAGCTGGACGTACATCAGAATAAACAAGGAGTGAAGTTGTCAAGGATTTCACCTTGCTTAGGTCCACAATCAATATTCACAAAAGCAGCAGTCAAGAGATCAAATTGCATTAAATAAATCTGCTGCCCCAGACCTCTCTTTAGAGTGTACTAAAAGAAAGGTGTTAGTATGTGGACTAAGGTGTGCCTGACCCAAGCCATGGTATTTTTAATAGTCCCCTATGCATATGAAAGTTGGGCACTGGATAAGGAAGTTTAAAGAACAACGGATGCATTTGAATTTAGACATGGACTGCCAGAAGAACAAACAAATCTGTCTCGGGAGAAGCTGGAATGTTCCTTCGAATCAAGGACGGTGACTTATTCTCACCGACTTTGGAGAAGGACATGATGCTTAGGAGAGCTGGAGGGGTAATAACAGAGAACGCCCCGAACAAGATGGACTGCCTCAGTGGCTGCAGCCATGGGATGAAACATCAGAACGATTGTGAGGATGGTACAAGGCCAGGCAGTGTTTTGATCAGTTGTACATAGTGTCAATGAGGGTCGGAAATGATTTCACGGCACCTAACAACAACAACAACAACAACAACAACAAAGAAGTGATGTGTTTGAATTGTGGCATTGGTAAAAAATATTGAATGTCCCATGGATTGTCAGAAGAATGAACGATCTGTCTTAGAAGAAGTGTCCTTAGACCTGAGGTGTGCTCTGGACATGGTATCGGGAGGGACCTGAAAAAGGACCTCATGTTTGGCAAAGTTGAGGGTCAGCAAAAGATAGGAAGTCCGTCAAGTAGAGAATGACACTGTGGCTGCAGCCATGGGCTGAAATATAGTAACTACTGTTAGGAGGGCACAGGACCCACAGGACTTTAATGAAAAAGTAGACAACGTGCAAGAACAGATGGGTAATGTGCGCAGAGAAATAGAAAGTCTAAGAAAGAATCAAAAGGAAATGTTAAAAAAGAAAACAAACGAGAGAGAAAAAAATACTGACTTTCATCTTTCCTCCATTTATCAGGCTGCTGCTGACTGGTAAGGTTTTAGGGTTTTGCTTCTCTTTTATTGAGCTATATTCCATAGAGAATCCTGGACTCTCTGATCTTCATCAGCAAGTGCTTCAAGTTCTCTCCCTTTCGGCAAGCAGACTGTCACATGCATACTGCAAATTGCTGATGTGCCTTTCTCCAACCCTAATTCCACATTTTTCTCCATGCAGTCTAGCGTCTAGAACGACTTGCTCAGCATTCATACTGAATAAATATGGTGAAAGGACACAGCCCTGAAACACACCTTTCCTACCTTTGAACTATGAAGCATCTCCTTGTTCTGTTCAAACAACGGCTTGGAGGCCTGTGTACACGTTCCACATAGGTGCAATTAAGTATTCTAGAGCTCCCAATCTTCGCAATGTTATCCATAATCTGTTGTGCTCCATACATGTGAATGTCAGCAAGCACAGTCAACAAAATACAAGTAAACATCTTTCTGGTTCTCTTGGCTTTCAGCCAAGATGCAACAATGGTATCCTTTGTTTACATCATGTTTTAAAATATAGCAAAGGGATTCTGCCGGGGTCATTGATGTTTTTTCCTAGGGAAAACGCTATTTAGATCGTTTGTCAACCTGTGGGTCGCAACCCCTTTGGGGGTCGAATGACCGTTTCACAGAGGTCACCCGATTCATAACAGAAGGAAAATTACAGGTATGAAGTAGCAATGAAAATAATTTCATAGATGGAGGGTCACCACAACATGAGGAACTGTATTAAAGGGTCGCGGCATTAGGAAGGTTGAGAACCACTGATTTAGACAGTAACTGAAGAAAAAGCAAAAATTAAGGCAAAAAGAGGACATGGAAGGCAGGCGAGTACTTCTAGGCATTCAAACAGCATGTAGAGAGAGAGGCTGGTTTCTGGGAAGGAGCTTGGTTCTTGTAAAAGTTCTTTGTTAAAATGAAAGGGGCTGAGGTACAGGAGGTTAATAAGACAAAAGGCGTTTAAGTAGAATTTTTCATCTTAATCACTTCAGGAAACATTAAAGGGTTTTAAGTTGAGCAGCACACTACACTCTGAGGAGGTCGGGCACGTTAGTGGGAGAAAGCCCGAGTGGACAAGAACCACACAGCACACAACTCTGCTGACTAGGAGGCCAGGAGAACCTGAAGTCTCTCTCCTGCAAAGAACGGAGGAAATGGGAAAAAAAAATTATATATATATACACACACACACACACACACACACACATATATATAAATAAATTCTTTAAAAGAATGGAAGAAATAACGGTATGCTGACATAGACAAATGGAATAGGAAACAAAACAAAAAGGACTTCATCCCAATTCTGCAATTTTCTACAAATGAGAGTCTCTGGGCAAAGCATTTGTCCTTCCTGAAAATCAGCATCCTCATCTGTAAGATAAACTCTTTGGTTATCATAGGTCAGTTGTTGCTGAAAGAGAATCCACATGGTATACTGAAATCTCTACGTTCTCTCTACTAGTGATAAAGAAATTCTGTAAATAAAATACATTGTTCAAAGGCATCCTTTCCATTAAGAAAGTGGCTTTGATAGCTTACCATTAAAAGACTTCAACATTCTGCTAAAAAGAAAATTCCTTTTTTGGTAAAATAACATACTTGAGTGAATATAATGGATGATCTATGGTCCTGCTTTATTTGTGCAACTACGCATCAATTTCTGCCAAAGAATGAACATCTGGCATCTGTGATCCAGGTTAAGATAAAGAAGCAACTACATTAAGACAGTGCCTAGAATCATCCTATCATGTTATCCGTGGCAAAATTAGGAAAAATGCTAGCTCTGAGTTAAATCGTAGCACAATATAGTGAGACACAGAACGGCTGTTTCTGCATTTCTCAATCCCGGAAGAGGACCGACTTTTCTCTCCCCTCCCACCACTCTGATCTCTTACTATTAAAACCTAATCTGGATTGCCAGCAGTTAGTTCTACAAAGACCTGCTGGCTCAAGAAGTCTAGTCTGCTTTTTGATGGTCTATGGCTACCTGTATGAATACACAATCTATTCTGTGGTTCTTGCTCTCAGGGCCTCCTAAAGCACTAGGGTTCCTTGCAAGCTTCCTCAAACTACAGCCTGCGGGCCACTTGTGGCCCACTGAGGACATATAACCGACATATAACCAGTGTTTTTGCCCCATTTGGCTTTTTGCTTCAAAATAAGATATGTGCAGCGTGCATAGGAATTTGTTCATAGTTTTTTTTGAAACTATAGTCTGGCCCTCCAACGGGTCTGAGGGACGGTGAACTGCCCCCTGTTTAAAAAGTTTGAGGACCCCTGGCTTAAGGAGTGACTGGAAGCAAATGACAATGCGATCAGTTTCACTCCCTTGCTGGCACAGTCTGGTAAGCTCTGGACTGCTAACTGCAAGCTCAGTTAGCAGCAAGTTGAGGCTCTCTGCTCCTATAAGGATTGAGAACCTCTGAAACGCTATAGGGTCACTGTGTATCAGAATCAACTCAATGGCAGTGGCTTTAAGGACACACGGCGTACACAGCTAGCTATCTGAGAGCACATGAAAGTCTCTACGTTTATTAACCAACACACACCAACCCACTCATGGATTAAATGAGAGACCAATCCTCCAGCTTCCAAGCTTCACCACCCAGAATCCTGACAACCCTAATCCTTCAGACCTCATGTTCTTGACTGGTCATCCCTTACCCAAAAATCTCAGTCCTTGTACCCTTTTTTTCTTCCCCGGATCTACACCAGTTAATAATTTACACCCTCTTCTTATTATCCTAACAGTGATTATTCCCTACTCTCTTGTGGTTCTTATATGAATCAGTGGATTTAGCACCCCCGGTGGCCAACATAGAACCTAAGAGCCCCAGTGATGCTTCGTGAATTGGGCTGTCAAGTTAGTAGTTCAAAACTACCAGCAGCTCCGAGAGTGAGAGAGAGAGAGAGAGAGAGATTTACAGCCTCAGAAACCCTATATACAGTTGCTATGTGTCATAATCAACTAGATGGCAGTGGGTTTGTTGCTTCTGGAGACAACATACTCCCTGCACCGCATTTCAATTAGATAGTATCTACCTTACATTTCATCGAACATAGTAAGCAATTCCATTTTCTTACAATTCAGAAAAGCATCTTCGCACAAAAATAATGGTATATAACATTATTCAAAGATCAGGTCTCCAGGAAATCCACAAACAGTCTTTTTAATACTCAGTGTATGTTATCACTAACCATCAGAGATTCTGAGAAAAGCTACCCATTTTGGTGAAACCATTCCTATTTCTCAGACCATGTCTAGAATGAAAGATCTGGTCTCATAGCAACCTACTTCACAGGAGGAGGAACGACTCCCTCCTGCAAATCTCTAGTGGGAAAGGGGCTGGTGAAGCAAAACGATGGGCCCTAAAGGATAAGCTCTCTAGCCTTCAGAATGAGGTCTGGCAGTCAGGAACTATGGCCAGCGGAAGTGACTGGTCCTTTCCAATCCAATCCAAGTAAGGGACTCAGAAAATGTTCATGGGACCAAAACCAAAACAAAAAAACCTCTTCACTAAAGGACTTGTTTATTTTACCCTACCCCCATCCATCTCTTGAGAGGACAACGAAGTTTCTTCAAGTAGAACTGTGCTCATCTTCATTGGCGGAGGGGTTACACATTGGGCTGCAGACCAAAAGGTTCACAGTTTGAAACAACCAGCAGCTCCGCAGGAGAAAGACGAGGCTTCCCGCTCCTCTAAAGCGTTCGTTTCAGAAACACCCAGGAGCGATGTTACCCTGTCCTACAGGTCCCCCCGAGTCGGAATCCAATCGACGGCAGTGAGTGTGGTCTTTTTTGAGTCATTTCAGTGGAATACCCCATGAAGCTATTGTGAGTACATGATTCCAAGCTCTGAGCAGCAAGGGCCTGTCTTCTCTGGTTTGAAAAAAACAAAATCAACAACAAAAGCAAGTAATACATGCAAACTCCGAAGTGGCCATGGCTTATCTTGCACATGTTTTTTCTCTCCCTCTCCCCACTCTCTAACTGGTTTTCTTTTAGTGGAGTGAGGGGCTAAAACAAGTGAAGCAAATTTACTAGTGGCTTTCTCTTTTTTCCACTAAACCCTGTGCCGTCCTAAGGGAAGGGTGTCAAGGGAGACATGGTCCATGGTAGTAGGTTACAAGGGAGAGAGGCCAGGCAGGAAATCAGTTATCAACATTAGCGAAAGATGAGTTGGAGGCTCTTAACAGAAGGTGAGGGCAGGTGAGAACCAACATGAGGTTACCTCCATCCATGAAGACGACTACTGCAGCCGCTCGAACTCAACTGCCAGAGGCAACACTGACCCATGGGTTTCCCGGACTGTAACTGCTTACAGGGGAGGAAGTCCAGTCTTCTCCCACAGAACTGCTGAGGGCTTCGAACTTGGGACCATGAGGCTTGCCACTCAACATGTAACCACTACACCACCAGGGCTCATTTATGTTGTTATAGCTGCAGCACTAGGTGTTTTATCCAGAATTACTAAGTTCTAGAGCTTCAGGCTCTGAATCTCAAAGAAATGTCATTCTGATAGAATTACAGAACCCCAAAATGTTAAGAGTTGAAGGGAACCTCAGAGACTATCTAGTCACAAAGTGATTAAATTTTAGGGGTTACAAACCCATCTGAGAATATGATTAAAACCGCACATCATCTTGCAAGATAAAAACATAGCAAACAATACCCAAGCTGACGCACCTAGAATTTGATAGGCTATGTCACAGGGCTGGCTCAGACACACTGTAGCTCATCCCGAGTTCCCTTACAAGTGAGCGAAGCCAGGCTAAGTCACGGTTCCCTCAATGTTCAGCTGGACAAACTGAGTCAGGACAGGGCAAGTCACTTGCCCAAAGTCGCATACTGTCAAATTTCTAGCTGGAATTCAGATGTCCTGCCTCCAAGGCCATTTCCCAGCTGATACGACACAGGCTGTCATCAACTCAGCCATCTGGCATTGCAGCTGTCTTCCTGCATTCCAGAGCTATGCCCCAATGCTTAGGGCTTTGGGATGCTCTGACATAGCTTCCTCTGACCACGCCTCTCCTCATAATCCAGGGCTTGTAGTCCATCTAATTGAGGTTTCCACATACTAGCCTTCAGCAGCCTGGGGTAACGTACAGTCATTCGGTGGCTGTGTTGGGCAGATGTTAGCCACAGGAAGCATCATTCTGTCCTGGTGGCCTCAGTGCATTCTACGCAATTAGCTGAAGTCATCTTTGAGCATTCTTTAAACTGGGGCTCTTCCAAAACACAATTTTTTGTAGAGGTACTCTTTTCCTTCCATCAGGACAGTTCAAATCTCCTAACACCCCCAACAAAATTACACTATCCCCTACTTACTCATTTGGGCAGATCCCAAATAATTTCCCTTTTAGCCTTTAACTCACAGTACTATCCCCATCTGTTACAGAGGAACACCAATGTTTTCTTGCTTACAGAATGATGTTCTCTTTTCAACTCTCTAATATCACATATTTTTAATTCTGGCACCTGCTGGCACCTATAAAAATCCCATCTTCATCCCTGTACTCCCTAATCTCCTATTACCTGTGCCATCTTGCCAACATCCTCCTCTATCCCTTGCTTATTCGACTACTGACTTGCTTCCATCCATCCTCAGATCATACAAGGTCCTAGGAGGCATGTGTCTTCTCTTCGTAATACAAAGGAAAGTAGACGAGTAATCCAACTTATCCAGCAGCAGGCTCCAAAGCTTAGGGACCTCTTCCTTTATAAAATTCCTGATCATTTTTTCATTCTATATCTAATTAATCACAACTCTTTGGAGAAATCCCCCTTTTCTTGATTTCTGCTGCTTATTCATTACTCACTCACTCATTCACTCGCTTACTGCCTAGAAGTGGCAGGTTGTGATGAAGTCTCTCTCCCCATGAAGCTTTCAGTCCCACAGTGGAGCTAGACTCAACTATCCTCTAGACTAGCTAGATTCTTTACAATCGCGTGTTTCAAGCTACTATACATCAATGCACTTCTCATCACCTTCACCAGAAACACTCTTCTACCATTTAAAGCTTTCCATTCTCCTCCGTCACAGCTGGTCAGGGGCATCCCTGCTCTTCAGGCTCAGGTCCTCTTGGACTCACTCGCTTATATCACAGTATTCTTGTATGTCACTTCGTTTGATCCCACTCCTCACATCATGAGGGTCCCTTCTTTCATATTGGTAGTGTTGGGCTGCTAACTCCAAAGTCAGCAGTTCGAAACCAGCAGCCACTCCCCGGGGAGAAAGATGGGGCTTTCCAATCCTGTAAACAGTTACAGCCTTAGAAATGAACAAGCATTTTATCCTGTCCTATGGGGTCGCTATGAGTCAGCGTTGATTCTATGGCAGTGGGCTTGGTTTTTGGCTTTCTCACATCATAGAACATTTATGTTGATTGACTAGGGCAGCCTCTTTTGTCTAAAATGCAACAAACACTACATTCATCAGGTTGTTCAGATTTTTTAAAAAAGTCTGCGAAAAGATAAAGGCTAAAAGAGACCCCAGAAATCATCCAGTTTGGACTCTGTTAAAAATAAGTGAGACACAGAGAGTTAAGTGGGCTTGTTCAAATCCAACAATGAGGAAGTATCAATGCTGAGAGGAGTCAGGTGTTCAAATCCTGTTCAAGTGCTGCTTTATTTCACTACTATCACCTTAATGTCCCAAAATCTAGTTTTACCACCCTTCCCCTATAGTACACCTTACTCTCTTTTTATAATGATAAAGTGTGGACCTCTGAGAATTGGGTCATTTAAACAAACACACAGAAAAGTATCTCTATTCACCCTAAGATGACGTTACAATCATAGCATTGTAAGTTCTAAAGAGAAAGACAGCACCTGTCATCTAATCGAGAAGTCTGAAAATTTAGAGTTAAAAATCACAAGCACAGCCTTTAAAAACAATCTCTGTATCCTTCATTCCTCACTCTTGTCTCTCCCAGAAGATCGAATTTTTAGTCATTATTTTATCCTTTAATTGTGCTGTGGGAATAGTAGGGGGCAGTAAGAACCAAATGATCTAATTCAACACCCTCTTTTGAAAAGGGAGAAATATCAAATCCAATAGAGGAAGGGATTTGACCAAAGTCAATCAGCTGGTTAATTGCAACTTTAAGACAAAAGTCAAAATCTCCTGTGGTTTTCACTGTTAAAACACTGCTGGTTTAAATCTCACTGCTACCAAGCCAATTCCCACTTACAGTGACTAAAAAACTGCTCCTTTGGACTTCCAAGACTTAACAGCCTCATCTTTCTCCCTGGGAGCAGCAACTGTATTTGAACCCCAAACCTTGAGTTAGGAGTCCTGTGCTTATTCCAGTGTCACCAGGACTCCTTCATTGCTGGTTTAAATGTATAAAATCAAGTCTCCAAAGAGAATTTCCCACTGCGGGAACCAACCTTCCTTAATACTGACCTGCGTCCGTTTGTCTGGAAATACACAGACATCTCTTACGGGTCAATCCCTGGCTATGTAAGGTTCAGGGAGAAAAAGAAGTGGCTTCAAAAGGTTCGTGGAAAATGTCCATTCTCCTTCAATTCAGTTTTATCACGAACTTTTTGAAGTTCCTTCGTATGTTTGTCAGGCTGTCTCTAAGGGAAGGTGCCCTGAAAGAGGAAATGAGAATCAGGTTCTCAAGAGCTGGCAGAGGCATCAGAGGTGCCAACGTTAACTTTACAAATAAGCCAGTGTCCGAGACACACACACACACACA
>NW_022111372.1:85210965-85260511 GCF_000313985.2 Echinops telfairi
GGGGCCGGCGGCGGGCGTCCATCTTGGGTGTGGAGAGGCGGCGTCTTGCGTAGGCGGCCCTGTTAAGAGTGGCATCACGTGGGTCGCCGGGACCGGATCTGGCTCCCACGTGACCGTGCCAGAGGCCCGGAAACGTCCCGGTCCCGACTGTGGGCTGAGGCGTCCTTCGCTGCGCTGCGGCCGTGTAGCCCTGGACTCGCCTTGGACGTTCGCGTTTTAGAATTGCTGAAAGAATACCTTCTCATAGAAGCTTTTCCAGAAATTATTCTACTGGAAAAAAGGGGGCGGGGTGAATGGGAGGGCAGGCAGTTAAAGATGTTAACATTAAGCCTTTAGTTTTAGGACTTTGTCTGTAATTAACAGTATTGTACTGTTTTCAAAAAGGTTTTCATCAGCGTCGTCCGACAACGTTGCCTTGTGGGCAGGAAGGAGCTTAATCTTTGATTCATGGAAAAGGAAATATATAACGTCATTCTCGGGATGATTGATTTTCACAACGGAACAGCGCTAAGATGCTGTGCCACGTTATTACTTGAGTTGTCAGGATTGGCTCTTGCTATCACGTGACAGTATCCGAGGCAGTGAACGTCCAGTGTCCTGATTGTGGCTCAAGCAATGCTGGTTTCTATCACCTCATAGGCCTGGAAAGAGCCCTGGTGTAGTTATTAGCTGTGCGTCACGCTGTCATCTCAAGTTCAGAAACTCGAAACCACCAGGTACTCTTTGGGAGAAAGGCCAGCCATTCTGCAAAGAGGCTGAAACTCAGGCACGTCTATCCTGCCCTATAGAGTCGCAATGAGGGGGCATGGCTCGAAGGCAGTGAGTTTGGTTTTGATTTTTCTATGCATGTGAAACCTGGACCTTGAAAAAGGAACAACAACGAAGAATCCACTTGTTTGAAATATGGTGATGGTGAAGAATACTGAAAGTACCATGGACTACCAGAGGACCAAAAGAGCAACAAATCTGTCAGAAGTAAAGTAATACTTCATATAGAGTCCATATGCTTTGGACATGTCAGGAGAGACTAGCATGCTTGGTAAAGGAGAGGGGCAGCAAAAGAGAGGAAGGCCTGGGATGAGATGTATTAACATAGTGGCTGCAACAATGAGCTCAAGAATATTAACAATTGTGAAGATGGGGCAGGACTGAGCGGTGTTCCATTCTGTTGTGAATAGGGTCGCTACAGGTCTGAAATAACTGGAATGTACTTAACAACAGGGTTTATCTGGTCCTGGTGGTGTAAGGGGTTCTATGTTGCACTGCTAACAGCAAGATCAACAGTTCAAAACCATCAACTGGTCTGGGAAAGAAAAGTGAGGCTTTTTCTCCTCCCTTCAAGAGTAACAGTCTCGAAAACCCACAGGGACAGTTCTACCCTCTCCTATAGAGTGATAGGACTCAGAATCTACTCCAGGGCCGGGAGTTTGATTTGGTGTGGGGAGTTTATTTGAGCAACTTCTTTCAGAAAAACAAGAGCCCTCAGGGTATAGCATCTCTGTTGAAGTTTAAGAAGACTGGAGAGGAGACAGTCAAACATTGACCCCTGGCTAGCCTAAAATGATGCACCCCCTTTTCTGAGATGAGTGGGCATTATGTTATTAGGTAGTCTCTGGCCTAACCTTCTCCTCCTTCATTTACACAAATCAGACATAGTCCAGAGATTTTTAAATGAAAACATCTCAACTGATCAGGAAATTCAAAAGGTTTAGACTTGTCATCAATTTGAAAAAGGTCAAAGACTAATTTAGTTTTTGGTAAAATTAATGTACAAAGAGGATTCTTTTGCACAATTTCTGTACCAAAGAAGGTGGGAGGGGGCAGATTCTGTGTCTCCACTTTTGATTTTGTTTTTTTGTTTGTTTTTGGATATTTTCCATCATGTCAGTGACCTCTGAGTTCCTAAGCACTCAGAGCAATCTTGTTAGTTTGGAGCTCACTTTCTCTACTAGTGTTCTCAAGGTCATCCTTCTGACTATTGTGTATTTTGAATGCCATCCAACTTAGTGACTCTTCTAGCACTCTACCTGTTTTACGATCTATTGTATCATAATCAAACTCTCACTGCCTTCACGTTGATGCCAACTCATAGTGTCACTATAGGATGCAGCAGAACTGCATCTTCTCAAATTCACATTCACGGCCATTGAGTCAATTTCCAGCTCACAGTAACCCTTCAGGGCAGGGTAGAACTGTGAGTTTCCAAAACTATAACTCTTTATAGGAGTAGAAACCTTGTCTTTCTCCTAAGAAGCAGCTTCAAGCTGCTGCCTTGTGGTTAGCAGCCCAATGTGTCACCATTACACCACCAGGGTCCCACACTCCAAAGCTTGGTGGTTTAAAATAGCAATGTATGATTTGTCCTGAATCATAGGTTGACTGTCCTCAGGTGGGCAGTCCTAACTTTGGGGCTCTTAAACATACCCAATCAGATGTAGGCAAGGACTGCAGCCACCTTCAGGCTCAATGGACAGACACCACACTGTTGGCAGTTGGAGCTAGTTGCCCTCTAGGGAGGAGCTAAGCTGCTACCCCGAAGGTTAGCACAGTTGAGCGCACTAGTTTGCTTTGGCAAAAAAAAAACACAACAACATGGCGGTCTGCTCCTATAAAAATTACAGCTCTGAGTGCCCACTGGGGGAAGTTCTACCGTGCCCCGTCAGGTCATTATGATTCAGAATCGACCCAATGGCAATGGGTTTTATGGATCTGGGCCCTTAAGGGGCTCCAGGGAAGCTGCCCATAAGAGTGCCTGTATGTTGCCTGTGCCTCTAGTTGGGGATTCTCACAGCAGGTTGTGTGGGTTCTTTTGGGAAAGAGTCTGGGGACACTGCAGAGAGTGAAGTAATACACGCAAGTAGTACAGGAGGAAACTGTGGCACTTATATGACCTCGCTTTGGAGGTCCCAGGAATTATTTTCATCATATTTTGTTGCTCCAACATGTCACTAGGCCAGCACAGATTCCAGGGAAGGAGCTTTAGACTGCACTCCCTAAATAAAGGAGCATCAGAGAAACTCTGACTATTTTTTAATTCCCCACATTTGCTTGGGGTTTCAGAACGTGAGGTACTGCTTTCAGTGTGCACTCTGCAAAGTTTGCTGTCATTTTTTTGTTTGCTCAAAAGTCTCTTCTCAGCTGTCTCTGGAGACTGGAAATTTCAGACACTGAATTCTTAGTAAATAATGTTTCTTAAAATCATTTTCATCTGTGGCACAGTTGGAAAGGGGACTTAATACTCTTAAAGTAGCTGATTAAACTATTTGATTTGCTTATGAGCTTGCATTTTTTTAATCACAGGATTTGATTCCTCCAACTACACAATGACATTTGGATTTAACTACTATTGAGGGATGTGAGAATCCCAGGATGAGTCTGAATCTTCTTGTAGCAGCTTATTTAAAGCTCAGTGTGTTCCTTCTTCACCTCTGTGGAGGAGAGGAAACCATCTAATAACACAGGTTCGTTCTCCTGAAAGTGCTCAGGCAAGAGATTCCTCTGGGGATTCCTACTGGGAACTAAGAATATTAACTTAAATTTTGTTCTTTGAAAGATTTAAAGCAAAGAAATATAAAAGACAGAAGAAATGCATGCCAACAGGAAGGCTAAGAGGAAGCAGAAACAAAAAGTTCACAAATAGATTAAAAACAATTTAAAGATAGAGACCTGGGTTCCCATTTTTTGAATCAGAAAATGGAAGAAACTCCCTTCCTTGGAGAAATGTTAACATTTGAGCAAGCTATTGCAAGAGGATCTTTCAAATACGTTGAAAAACCGATGTCTGATATCACCTCAAGGAATCTTTGAAATAAATTAGTGTTGGAAATTTAGAAAAATATATGTCTTGTTAATTGCAGATATAGATACTTCAGTGATGATGGTTCCATATCTCCTATGAGCCTTGGACTGAGTATGCGAATCTAGCTTTGAACGTAGTGAGAATGTGCTATCAAATTGGTGGAGGATAATTCCTTCATAATAAGTTGTTAATTTCCAAAGAAGAGGAAGGCAAATTTAAATGATGATAATATTGAAGATAATCTGGCTCTCCTAGAAAAATCACTTACTAGAAATTAATAAGAACTGGCTAAAATAGTGGCCCTATAGGGCAGACTAGAACTACCCCTGTGGGTTTCCAAGACAATCCTGCTGGCATAGTGGTTACATCTTGTGCTGCAATCTCTAAGAGAAAAATGAGGCTTTCTCCTCCCATAAACAGACACAGTCTCAAATTACGATGAGTCTGCACCTACTCAATGGCAGTGAGTTTGGGTTTTGTTTTATTTTGTTTTTGGAGATCTTTACAGGCATAGGAAGCTTCATCTTCTGTAGAATGGCTGGTAGTTTTAACTACTAACCTTACAATTAGCAGTCCAACATGAAGCCCACTAAGCCACCAACAAGGTTCCTAATTGTGTGTGTATGTGGGTGTGGTTAGAAATCATATAATCTATGAGCACCTAATAAAACGATTAAAAAAAACGAAATAAAAGAAATCACATAATCTAAGAAATGTAAAATGTAAGCAAGTTACAACCATATTTTCCACATATTTTTCTAAGGTTGAAATTGATAACAGACATCACTATAACTATGGACTCTGTATGGTTTGCTACGGGGGAGGGGGAGGGAAGGGCACCACGAATTACTTCCCTCCATGACACCAGCCCTGATGAGCCTTACTGTGTCTTCCTCTCACTATGACTGCTTGAAAATTTCTAGGCCTGATCTCTTGAGAAAAGGGAGTAGAGAAATGGCACTTTAGGAAATCAAGTAGTTTGAAATGCCAAGAAGTTCAATAACCATCAACCATATGTAGTCAGCCCACATCAACTAAGATGTTGTAAGAGAGCAGAGAATCTGTTAGCCACCAGGGCCACAGCGATGACTGGAAAATAGTCTGCACTCAGAGGCTCCACAGGCTGAGGAAGAAATGGCACATGCAAAGAGCAGTTCTGTGTATGGAGTGGGATGCCGGGATGCCACCTTGTGTTGGGCTGGGCTGTCTAGAGACACTCGTCTATGTATACAAGGAGCTTTATATCAAGAAGTCGCCTTATAGAAAGCAGGCATCCCGGCCCAGTTTAACTTACATTCACGGGTCTGATGCTAGCCAGAGCATGCTTCAGACTCACGCAGTTGGAGGTTGATGAAGCAGAAAGGCGAAGCGGGAAGATTACAGGCTGGTGGGTGCAGTCTCACCTGGATCAAAGGTCAGTGGAAACATGGCAGGGTGCTGCCAGTTCTCAGGGTCAATTGGCCCATATGGAACCCCACCTGGAGGCAGCTGTGAGGAAGGAGGAGAAGAGGGCAGACAGAGAAAGGACAGGACCCCAGTGTCCCCAGACAACCCCTCCTAGGAGGCATCAGCAGGTTGTGACCTGAGTGACAGGTTGGACGCCACCCCTCCACAAGTGCATACTATCTAACAAGGAACAGTGCACAGAGAAGGACTTGCTTAGAGAGACACTCTGTGCAGTTACACGTGAGATAATTCCAAATACCCTCATTAGAGCTCACTTCTTGAAAGAAATACAGCCAGAATGCTCCTTAGAATCAAGGATGGGCAAGACTTCACGTCACATACTTTGGACATGTTTGGACGTGTTATCAGAAGAGACCAGAAGGGAATTCTGCTTGCTAAAGATGAAGACCAGCAAAAGAGGGGAAGACCTTTGGGAAGATGGATTGACACAGTAGCTGCAACAACGGGCTCAAACATGGCAAACATCGTGAGGCTGGCCAGAACCAGGCAGTGTTGATTTATGCTGTATATCACAATCAACTCAAAGGTACCTAACTGCAACAAAAACTGTCCTTCCCTGAAAAATTCTGTACTCTAAGGCAGTCAAAATAGTGTTTTGGGGCTCCTTGGTTCTCAAACCAAAATGTTCCATTAAGGGTTCTCTTGGTCCAAGGAGCAAAAAGAAATCTGAAGGGACAGATCCGACTTGCACAGTTTAGGAGGTGAGGTTTCTCAATGCAGTTTTCATAGGACAGCCCTTGGTACCATTGAAGAATGAACAGGTACATAGTCATGATGGTACATGTACATGGTACATGATGGTACATAGTACATCCCCTGTACAAGATTTCTGGCCTTTTAATTACTGATACAGGTCTTAATTTTCTGAACCCTTTTTGTTAATAAGCACCTGTGGCAGGCATGCATCCTTTAAGAGAAAAGTCAATTCAGATTTTGCTTGGAAGTTCCAAAGAATAGTCACCACAATCTCTGAACTGACCTTGGCACCTTGAATTTCACTGGTCCAGAAATCCCCCAGAAGCCACTGTTACGTTTAGACCTTTTCTATGAAAGCATCCTAAGGAAATTAAGACAGATGTATTGCATTGACGTTGTCTGCAGCCATCCACTAATCACAGAGAAATGTTGGGATATTTAAGTTGTGTGTCAACCTGGCTGGGTCAGGATCCTCAGTAGTTTGGCAGTTGAGGTCTCCTCCATGATGTGACCAAACATAATGTAAACAACTCCATGATGGAACCTGCTGTGAGCAGTCAAGCAGTCGTCAGAGAGGGGTGGAGTGCAGTTAAAGGGATGTGGGTCCCTGCTCCTCCATAAGTAGGTGCTCTCGAGAGCTTGTTTCCTTCTCACTGGTCTGGGGCCTGCATCTGACTCTTCAACTTCCAGTTCTTAGGACTTCAGCCAATGGCCTTCCTTGTTGCCTTTCAACCCTGGGAGCCATCCAACTTGCCACCACCTTTGCATCTGCCAGCCATGGTCTTCCTGTTTTATCACCCCTGGACGTTATGTGAATCAGGAAGAACCTCATGTTTAATATCTGATGCACAACTTGAAGTGGACTGGACGCCCTCCCTTCTACAGCTATGTCAGCCACTTCCTTGGTATAGATTTGTTTCTTTTTACACATGTAGACATCACTCAAATAGCTTCTCAATTAGGGTGATGGTTGGCTGAACCTCCAAATTGCTTTGAATCCGTGGTGCCTCTAGGTAGACCTTTCTCTGTTACCCTAAACCTTTAGGAAACATTTTCTGCTTCCAATAACCTTAAAAGTGCTTGAGGAATGAAAGAAATGGGTAAAATTTAGGATGTATCACAGAAGAACAAGTCAGAAATTTTAAAAAGTGAGAAGAGGGAGTCATGTCCAATTCCGAAAAAATTAGGGATACAATTCAAGTATCAACTATGAGAAAATCACTTTTGCAGGATCCTCAGAAATGGAGAGATCACCTTTCTTGCTTTTGTTTTTGAACTGGAAAGCCAAGTCATTTTGTTCAAGTGTGAAACAAAGGTTGTCTCCGGGACTGCTTGGATCTCTGGGTAGCATCACTTTCTTTCTTCTGAATGTTTCTTCTCCTGGGAGTACCATAGGCTACTATGATAGAAATCAGCAAAAGAGCTAACTGCAGCTGATATTTAACATCAACATGATTTCAACTTATGGAAACTCCATATGTATAGAGTAGGGTTTTCAAGGCTGTCAACTTTAATAAACACATCACCAGGTGTCTCTTTTGAGGAATCTCTGGGTGATTTTGAACCACCAATCTTTTGGCTAGAAGTCTCATGTTTAATTGTTTATGTCACTCAGGGACTCCCATTAGTTTACAGCAGGTTTAAGGATAGTTAGAAAAAGAAAAAGATGATATCCAGAGTATGTAGACATGATAATACAGAAATACTTGTTTTCTTGTTGGGTCTACATACATTTTTTCTTTCTGGCACTAGTGCCTCAATATTCCTATGGAAAATAATCCTTGATTCTCTTCTAGCTCTTGTAATAGGGCTGACCTGCCCTGAGCTACTGTTATTGCGTGAAGTCCAACACTGATCCTAGAGTAGAACTTGTGATAGGTTTTCTGAGACTGTGTATCTTTAAGGGAGCAAGGAAGCCTCATCATTCTCATTTGAGCATGACTGTAGTCCTAACAACTGGTTCAGGATAATTCTCTTCTTCAAAGTGCTACAAATATACCTTGAACCATTTGTCAAGGTGTTGGGAAAAGAACGTTCTCTCTTCTACTGAAATTATAATTCTATAGGCCCAAAGATTACCACAGGATCAAAGGTGAATTGGGCCAGCTTGAGAATGAGGCTAGCACACAGGAAAACATTGTGATGCCTACAGAGGCCATTGCAAACATAGAAAACTAACTTTTCCCTTCTGTTTCCTTTTTAGGACCAAACCCCCAACTTCCTGCTCAATTAAGAAAAGCAAAAGGCTGGGGGTGAGGGGGGGGGGAACGTCATAGAACCATCTAGAATCAGTTCTGGCCTGCCAGTCATGCACAGAAGTGATCAATGTGTCCTCTACCTAACATTTTGATGTGAAAAGACAAAAGCCACACTTCCTCAGTGCCTCAGACATGGGCAAATGCCATCTTTGAGAGTCCTTTTTCTCAACGGAAGATATGCAGAAAACTGGACCTTGTGTTGAGACACACTAATGAACACTAATCAGAAACTACAATAATAATAATAAAAACTACTCCTTTTGCTTTAAATAATTTTCTCTGTAGCCATGTTGACTAAGACCTGGAAGACTATAGTAATATTGTTTTTTGTGAGCTGGTAGGAGACCACAGTAACAGTTGGGTGCTTCTGAGATGGAGAGAGATTTCTGGCAACATTTTTTGAGACTCTGAATTAAAGACCCTTCTGGGCTTTCATTTTACAGAAATCATGGAATCTTCTCCACTCTCCTTATTTCTTTAGTAACTTGAATTTCTTGTGGAAATTGGAGACCCCTGATCCATACCAAACTCCATTTCGGTCAAGTTTTTCCCAACTCATACTGACCTTATAGCATAGAGTGGAAAGTGTCTCAGATAGTTTCCAAGGTTATAAATCTTTACAGAACCATGCTGCCATATTTTTTGTCCGATGAAGCACCTGAGGGGTTTTTTCTTAATTGGGAACTCTTACAGATATTATAGCAATTAGATCAAGCATAGTTGTACAATTGCTGCCACCATCATTTTCAAGACATTTTCTTTCTTCTTGAACTCTTTAATCTTCCCTTTATCTCCTCCTTCACCCACACTACCCCCCCAAGAAACCTTATTGTTATATTATTTATTATTATTATTTTTCCATATCTTACATCATCAATCTATCCATTCACCTACAATTCTGTTATTTGTTCTCCTTGAGTGGGGTTATACAGTCATCATTGCTATCAACTCCACCTTCCCCCGTCTCTCTTCCCATACCCTAAGGGAATCATTATTCACATTACTGTTTCTGAAGGGTTATCTATCTTGGCTTTCATGCATTGAACCCTTTGGCTAGTAGCCAAGATCTTAACCACAGCACCACCAGGGCTTCTTACCCCATCAATTAATTCATTCATTGCCATTGAGTAGATTCTGACTCATAGTGACATGATAGGAAAGTGTAAAATTGTCCCTGTGATAGGAAAGAGTAAAATTGTCCCTGTAGATCTTTATGGGAGCAGAGAGACTCGTGTTACCTCCACAAAAGGCTGATGTGTTTGAACTGCCACCAGAGCTCCTTTCCAAATCAATAATATGCAGATGGAAAGTGCAGTACTATTTTTCTAAGAAAGCTTAGCACAATACAGGAGGCTTTCCCACTAGGGGGTGTAGTTTACTCATACACTAAGAGCAAGCATTGTTCAGGAAGGGAGTGTCAGCAGGATTTTACATTCAAAGAGACCTGTGAGATGGTACAAGGTTCCCGCCACAGAGTTCATATTCCTGAAAGGAACCCTGTTTAAGAGGACTGGGAAAGCCATCAGATGAGCAAAGTATGGTTACTAGCATAGGTAAACAAATAGGAATCAAGGCCAGGTGGGGACCATCTTGGGCATCAACCTTGAAAAGAAAAAGCAGGAATGAGAGTTTTTCCTTACATAACAAATGTGATTGGGGGGGCCTGCCTGGATTGCTATCTTGAGAAAGATTTTGAAGTCACACCTAGCTCAGGAGAAATGGGTCAAGATGGAGTTTTGGTGTCTAATATGCTAACCAACCACAAGGTCAGTGGTTCAAACTTACCACCGACACCACTGGCAGCCCTACCATTCTGTTGAGTCATTTCTTCACTCTGTGTAACAGGGCCCAGTGCACTGCAGGGCCTTAGCCCACTAAACACTAATAATACCGCTTCAGCCATTGTCAAAGCAAAATGCTACTTCCTCCATGTTTTACATGTCTCTAGGAGTAGCCCTGACAGTGCAGTGGTTATGTGTTAGGCTGCTAACTGCAAAGCCAGAAGTTTAAAACCACCTCTGCTCCTTGGGAGAAAGACAGGGCTTTCTACTCCCGTGAAGTGTTACGTTCTAGGAAACTCACAGGGGGGCAGTTCTGCTTGTCCTACTGGGTTGCTATGAGTCAGAATCCACTCAACAGCAGTGAGTTTGGTTTGGTTTCAAATCTCTAGGTTAGGCTGAGAATAACAACTTGAATTTACTTCAGACTTGAACTAGAGTTTCTTAGATTCAAGTCAAGGGGAAAAAACAATAGCAAAAAATAACAACAACAAAACCCTTTCATTTCTAGATCCTGAGGCCAGATTGAGCTTGAAGTAGTCAAGATCGAAGGTGAAAAGGGGAGTCGCAATGAAGGGCTCCCAGCTAAGGGGAAATAAACTTATGATGACACTCATGAACAACTGGACAGCAAGTAGGATAGCATGCCTGATGTAGGAAAGGGTGGAGGGAGTCTCAGCTGTGGGCCACGGCCATCCTGTTGACCATCAGTGTCACTTGAGGGGCTCTCACTCTGCCTTGGGATTCTCTTTTCTATCGGCCTGTCTGTGATCAGGACAGTGGCTTTCCATGCAGGTTACAGGCATGGAATTGTTACATGTTAGGGAACGGTCCTCCAACCTGTACTTCTGAATCTGCTACATAATGATTCCCTTAAATTGTTTTTGTAACAAGGTAGTATATTAGTGAATGAATAGAATCATTTCTATCATTTTATATGTCTCCAAGAATCATTTATTTTTGTGTTTTTCAAATCCATATAAATACCCTGGAGGGAAGAGGGGAACAGGGGATTGAGTAGCATTTTAAAATTCAGCACCTATCAATGTCCTCCAGTCAGGGACACGGGTGTAGTTGAAGAAACGAGCTATGTTCATGCTTATGACAGAAAGGGAGAATGCACACACCATGGGACCCACAAGCCGGTCCGAACAAGAAAGGACTTGTAGGCGTTGCGATTGGGTAACATAGGGGAGGGTTTGAAGAAGAGGACCCTTGCCTTGAATTGGAGACCATCCAGAAGTGGAAGTAATTCTGTAATTAAGGATCTCAAGACATTTTTATTTAAAGGAAGGAAGGAAAGAATTGCCTAAGGCTAGAGTTGTAAGTTAACTTAGAATCCCATGTCACTTTTACTAGTTTGGATGATGGCACGTGTGTTTTTAAAATAATTTTTGTACTGTGAATTAGGCGAGGGGTTTACAGTTCAGACCGTCCCCTCTGCAATCAACAGCGGACAGCACTCGTCAACACGTGCGTCAGGTTTGATATGTTGGGGTGTGGACCACCTCGATGCTTTGCCCATGTTTGGGTACGGTATGGAAAAGTTTTCATTTTGATTCATTAGGATCAGTGTCGCCTTTACAGATCCCGAGGCTCTGTGAAATTGCTTATATTGAGGAGGAGAACACTTAAATCCAGCTGTGCGTAGAAGACTAACCCACGGCAATACCAAGTTCTATGGTTTGCTGGCTTTTTTTGCCGCCTTTTATCAGATTGGTGAATCATTTATGTTCTTGCTCGGTCCCTGGATTGTAAACTGCACAAGAGCACGGACCTGCTTTGCTTACCACTGGGTTTCCAGAGTCCGGCTCAGTCTTTCGCTGATCTAAGGTCTCCATTTTTACTGAATAAATGAGTTTTCTAATTAATTCACTAAACAAGTGAGTTTCTTAACAGAGGTTACTTTCTATTCAAGTCTGTACTTCTAGAATTGCATAATTTTCTCACCTCATTCAATATTCTCAAGTTAAAGAGTCACTTTTCTTACCATGTGATTAAGCGATTAAAAAAAACCCAAAACAACAAGAAATAATGGAGTATAAATGCATTTCACTTTATGAATAAAATATAATGCTCAATTCAAAAGGTTTTACAGCTGAGGAACAAAGAAAAACAGTCACGTTCAAGATATAATTGGCTTCTTTCTGCATTTTCCAGCGTATTTAATTTCAAGAGTGAATTGCAAAGCTCTAAGACAAATTGAAATAAATATTAATAAGTCATTTGTATAAAGTAAATGATCTTTTTCTCCCAGCTTAATTGAATTATAATAGGAATTTTGAGGAGAGAGGGGTCTTGATTTGAAAACTTGACATACATATCACTCAAAACTGTAAAGAATTGTTTCTCTCTCACTTATCCCTTCTAAACTAGAGACCCCCTTCATAGTCACAGTGGAAAATTATAAGAGTTTTTAGTAAACCTGTAAACTGATCAACTCAGAAGCAGAGAAAAGGGAAAGAAAAGCAATTTAAAATAGATATTTCTTGAGAGTAATGGAAATAGATAGCTATATGACTCCAAACTCTTTTAATACAACTGCCTGAATAGTCTTAGCTCTATTCCAATGCCTGAGCATGCACTACAGGTGAATAACAATGAATAAGCTTCATTTACCTGTCCAATAATTCTCATACAGGTTATCAAAATATCAGTCAAATCTTTGATGACGTTTTGATCTGCTTCCCTAACTCCTAGATGAAATTTATCATATGAGTGGAAATATTTTTGTCGAGGGAGGAACAAAGATTATTATAAATACTAACTTCTTCAGATGTGAGGTAAGATCTGGTGGAAGACTCTATTGTGATCGTTGGGATTCAGGAGACTACTGGTTTTCTGAACATTTTAGAAGGGAAGAAACTGTAGATGGTGCAGGAAGGACCGCAGGAGGAAGTCAAGGAGGCTCTAACAGCACACTCTGTGTTGAGTGTACGTAATATCCATGCCCCATACTAAGTTCTTTATTCCTCTCAACACAGAGTGTGCTGTTAGTCATGAGAACAAACGTTATTTCTGTGGGGGGGGGGATCTATTAAATTCTAAAGAATTGTTTTACACAGTCTTATAGTACAACTTGTTCTAAAGACAGGGACTATCTGCATTGGAAAGAATTTTCAAATTTTAATTCGTCCTGGCTTATCAGACAATCCTATGCCAAAAGCCACAGGATCAATGTGTGAAAGAAGAATGTCTGATTTGAGATGGAGTCAATGACACAAGTTCAAATACTAACACAATAGGTAGTTTCTCTGAGCTCGAATTACCTTGGCCCATAAAATGGTTATAATTATGAATACCTACTGAGATAGGCTCTTGTGGGGCTCAGTGTGAAAGTGCTCTACAAGCTACGAATGGAAAGAACTCTTTTTTCAGGGACAAGGACCCTAATTGTCCAGGAGATGGCAGACATAGGCATGGGGAAAACATTTGCCTTCTTGAGCAGCAATGTGGTTACAGACAGTTCCTGAGTTACAATGCATGTGAGTCAAAGTGAGCTGCACTTATGAACATGTTCTTTCTTTTACATCTTATCATTAGTGATATGTACGCCATATACTGAGCGTGATTTGCTGATAGTATCATTTTCATATGTTCATTTAGAGATGAAAGATGTCAATAATTTACTGCTCAGGCTACAGCAGTAATGAAAACTAACACATAAATAAAGAAGGATTTTACTTAAGTCAGCCCAACTTATGACAGAGTTGTTGGAGTCAAGCCCAGTCATAAGTTTGGGTTATCCGCCCTACATTTTATGATAAATCATATTCCATGGACAATATGACTTTTAAAAAATCGACACTAACCACATCCCTCACTACCATTGAGTCAATTCTGACTCCTATAACCCTACAGGACAACATAGAACTGCCCCTGCCAGTTTCTGAGACTACAAATCTATGCAGAAGTAGAAACCCCATCTTTCTCCCGTGGAGTGGCTGGTGATTTCAAACTACTGACTTCTAGTACTTCCACTACACCACCAGGGCTCCTAGAAACCCCTCCGTCCTGGGCAAACGGGGGCAGTTGATCCCCCTCACTGTTGTTGAGCCAATGCTGACTCACAGCAACCCTCTAGGGCAGGGTAGACCTGGCCCTGTGAGTTTCTCCCTCACAGTGGCTGGTGTTGTGATCAGCCCAACACATAACCACTGTACCACCAGGGCTCCAGAGTTGGGAGCTAAGTGATTTCAATGGTGGTCCTTTATAATAAGGCCTCCTAGGTAGCAAGAATTATGTCTTAGTGGATTATCTTCTTTAACCCTCAAAACCAACCCCTGAGTAAGTACTTAGATTAAGTAATTACTGAATCACATAGTATTGATAGCAGTGCTGAGATTCCAGCCTATAGATCTGGGGTGTCCACCCTAAACCACACTCTCTATTCTGATAGACTGAGGCAATGCAACAAGTGAATTTTAAAACTGCCTCTCAAGAGTAATTTAAGTTTACAAGTGCTTTTTAGGTCATTATCACCTTTTTATCTCCCCAAACACCTTTGAATCATTCATTTACCAAGTACTTCCTGAATGCTTCCTAGGTGCCAGACACCTTAGGTGTTAAAGATAGAGTGTGAACCAAATAGACATCCTGTCTTCCTGGAGCTCACTTGACAAGAGGCGCCCTGGTGATGTAGTGGTTACGAGCTAGGCTGCGGACTCCAAGGTCAGCGGTTTGAAAACACCAGTTACTCCAAGACAGAATGACAAAGTTTTCTGCTCCTGTAAAGAATTACAGCCTTGAAGACCCACAGGGGCAGTTTCACCCATCCTGTGCGCAGGCTTGCTGTGCATCCGCATCAGCTTGATGACGGTGAGGGTTTTTCCTGTGGGGTCACAAGGAGTAGGTTTGGACTCAATGACATTGAACAGCTGCTACAAGTGAAGGAGAAAGGGAATATTAGGTGTGGGTCTATCAGGTAGGCTGGTGCCTCAAAGGAAGCAATGTCAGACTCATGGTAAAGAGCCGGCCCTCCCTAGAGTGTACGTGAAAACAGTCTTATCAGAAAGAACTCTTTGCCTGGAGTTCCTGCTCCAGGACAAAGCTTCATATGCTTGAGAGAACAAACAAACCCACATCAGGAAAAAGGAGCCAATGTGGTTGGAGGATATGTGGCCAATGGACTAGTAAACACAATCTCAAGTTTGTACACAAGAGGGAAGACCTTGGGGTTGACAGGAGTCCTGTGATTTCCCAATACTACTTTATCGACCAGGGTGGAACTCAAGGCAGGTCTTCTGATTCTACAGCCTGAGTCCTGAGACCGAAGGCTTGTCGCTTGAAAGGCTGACAGTTTGCTGATATAATGCTCGAACATATGAGGCACTGTCTTTTTTCTCACATAGCATCTCAGGGAAATCCAGTGCCATCTTTTCTGACTCCTGGCATCCGTGGAGAAGAGTGGCAAGCTGCTCACAGTCCAACCAAAGCTGTCAATCTTGGAAGACGCAGGCCGGCACATCTTTAGTACCTGGAGCATCTGGTGGGTTCGGAGCGCTTTTGGTTAGCTGTGCAATGCTTACACCATGCACCACCCGGGCTCTGTAGAATTCCGTGAACTCATAGCCCTTCCAGCGGATACGGACTCATAGAGACCTCACAGGGGTGGGAAAAACTGCCCCTGTGGGTTTCTGGGAGAGAAAGAAAGCTTTGTGTTTCTCCGGAGGACTGATTGGTGGTTTCAAACTGCCAGCCTTGCGGTGAGCACCCCAACGCTTAACCACTATGCTCCTGGGGCTCTTTAGAAACAAAGAAGAGTCAAAACAGCTAAAGGACTGCTTCTTTGTTGAAGTGGGCTGTGGGAATCTAACATTCCGATGATGTGGCCTCTAACACTGCCGTCCCTCATGGCTTCCTTAAAATAAATACCAAACTCACTGCCATCAAGTCAGTGCTGACTCAATGGGACCCTAGAAGCACAGAGTAAACCTGCTCTTGTGAATTTCCCAGCCTGTAACTCTTTAGGGGGTAGAAAGCCCCATCTTTCTCTGACGGAGGCTGGTGGTTTCAAACCGCTGACCTCACAGTCAACAGTCTCATGGGTAATCACACACCACCTGTGCTCCTATGAGACAGGGTTTCTGCTTACAAAATTAACAGAGCCAACCCATTTAGATTAAGAGTTTACACTCGTAAGACATTGTTTGTAGTCTATGGAGAAGTTCGTACACACATTGCAAAATAGATGAATGTGTCATTAGCTACACATTAGATGCTCAGAAAAGAACAGTTGTTGGTTAACGTACTTTTGCTCACGTCACTTACATGTTAGCGTAGCAGTACACGCAGGTATTAGAATACGTAACATTATTAGAGGCGCATAGTGGGCTGGTCCGTATGGAACATATGTGTTTTTGGTTTTTCTGATTTTCATAAAAAGTGCACATGTTTTCCTAAAATGAAATTCACAAGTCAAATTCTATGCCATACAAATTCTTACTGAATTCTGCTTTAAGTGATCAGGCATGTTCTTGTGTGTAGAGAGGTGGCAATGACATAATACTCTAGCCACAAACAATGACACCATCTCAGGTTCAGCAACCCGAGCCTTTGGAATGTCCCCTTGAAGGCACGTGTGCGCAGAGTAAGTTGTAGACGACTGCTCCTAGGCTCCAGTTCATGCACACGGGGGTCTGTGCGAAAGGAAGCAGGGGTAGGCAGTCTCTGGATCAGGAATGGCTACAGATAAGTTTGCTCAGTGACACACTCCTCCCAGTCTCCTTGGTGTACCTTAAAGTCAAGATCCTGGGGGGAACTGTGGAGTCAGCTCAACTCCAGGCAGATGGGGTCAACTCAGAAAGTTAGGGAGATTGTTTCCTGAGAGTCCAAAGGGTCAATTTTGATCGTTTCTCTGGAAGAATTCATGGTGATCACAGGGGCTTTTTGACTGTATTGGTGAGTAAAAGGCTAAAAAAGTTGCGATGAAGTTATTTCCACCCTGACAAGGTACCTGCTGACACTTGGAAGGTCTGGAGGGCTGTCCTAGGAGAATTTCACTGGAAGCCTCACCCCATCCACCCTACAGCTGATTGTGCCCCTTCAGACTGCATTCTGTTTCCCAAATTCAGAGTGTTTAAAAGGAACACGATTTGAGTTCCTCCACGATGTCAAAACTACCGTTTGACATGGTGTCAACTGAAGCGTGCAGACTTCTCTGGGAAGGATGAGAGCAATGAAAATACTACTTTCTGAGCTGTATGGACCTAGATGGAAGCTATCTTGAGAAATAATAGCTTCATGGTGTGATAATTTTTGCTTAATAAATGTTTTAAATTTTGTAGCAATACTTTACCTTCCCCTCATATTTGTATATTTTTAGAAGGATAATTGATGAAATGGTTATAACCTCTTTTTGGTGTGCCCTTTGGAATCATTTTAGTTTATCAATGATCCCTTTTTATTGTGGAATAAAAGTAGGACAATTTACATCAGTGGTTCTCAACCTTCCTAAATCAGTGAGAACCAACCTTCCTAAAGCTACGACCCTATAATACAGTTCCTCATGTTGTGGTGACCCCCCAACCATAACATTACTTTTGTTGCTACTTCATAACTGTAACTTTGCTACTGTTATGAATTGGGGGACCCCTGTGAAAGGGTTATTCAACCCGGCCCCCCAAAGGGGTCGAGACCCACAGGTTGAGAACTGCTGCCTTAGGTGCTCCTACTTTTGCCTGAGCTGTAGTTCAAGGTCCTTTGGAGACTAGGAGGGCAGGCTGCTGAGGAAAGAGGCTTCTCAAGAATTACCCAATCTATTTTGTCTTCTTTCCTCAATACAGCCTGAGTTGGCTTAGTAAACTGGGGGTCTAGAAACACAGAGTACCATGCCATGCATTTAAGAATCAGCTTCGACTATCTCCTATTCCAATTGTTCAGACATATTACTAGGGAGCTTCAAAAGTTTTATGAAGCTTGAGTATCTATTGATTTCCATTTTCCACAAACTCTTTGAAGCTCCCTTGTATATTTGTAGATTGCACAATAGTAGTAGTTGTCGTTAGTTGCCTTCAAGTAATTTCCAATTCATGGAACGCGCCCCCCTGTCCCCCATACGTAATAGATCTTCCCCAGAGAATTTCAAGACTATGATCTTTCAGAAGCTGACTGTGAACTGCCTTCTACAGCATCAACATGCGGATTCGAGCTGCCGTTCTTTCTGGTAGCAGTCAAGTGCTGAGCTATTTATACTGTTCAGGGATCTATATCTACTCTGCTGGTTTCTGTCTATCATCAATGGCTCCCCATTGCTTATAGCAGTC
Source organism: Echinops telfairi (assembly GCF_000313985.2). Lineage (NCBI taxonomy): Eukaryota > Metazoa > Chordata > Mammalia > Afrosoricida > Tenrecidae > Echinops > Echinops telfairi. Next base: position 85,229,228 of record NW_022111372.1, read on the forward strand.
TTTTCCAAACTACAGTGATTTGGCTAATTTGCTTCTCCATATGCACGTATCATTTAAAATATATATTTTTCTTTAAATTGGATCATGTTTAAACTTGACCACCTACTTTAGATTTGTCCTTAAAATGAACACACATTGAAATAAAAGACGTTCATTGCCATGTCACTAAATCATCACTGATGCTACTAAAATGTCCTTCATTCACCTTGGGGGAACCATTTGTATGACTGTTATTGCCTCTTCTAATAATTAATCCTATATCGGCATATGAGAGGAGGCTTTACCAAGGAATTGATTCTTGGCTCTTAAAAGATGACTACTACTGTAAAAAATTGGATATGAGAATTGGAAGCAGGATCATTGAGTTAGAGGAAATTATATGCCAAAGGCACAATGCTGGACCAGTCAGGGCCCTGGAAGAGGACAACTTAGCCAGATCACAAGTGGTCAATATTGGCAGTTTCATGATTTAATATTGTTCTAACTAATAGAAATACTAGGGGGAAAATGAGGGAAAGAGTGAAAGTAATCATTCTTATGTATGAATTAGAAAACTTACCATAGGAAAATCGAACCCCAAAATACCTGAAATAAAATGTATAGAAAAGTGAATCAAATAAAAACAATGCATTGTTGACATATGGGCAGCTCATTGACCCACTGAGTAACCACAAATGAGAGTAACAGTTTAAAAGCTCTAGGCAAATGAACAGCTCCTTTATACAAGGCTTATTTGATCGTGCCTTATTCCCCAATACTATTTCCTTCTTTTCCTCATGTCTGAGACACTTAATATCTTAGCTGGGAACTTAGCCTTGGCCCATTTGCAGGTTGAATGTTGAACTTAAACAAAACCAAACTCAGTGCCATCGAGTCAATTCCAACTCAAATCTACCCTATGGGACGGGGTATAATGGGTCCTGTGGGTTTCCGAGGCTGTACCTCTTTACAGCCATCTTTCTCCTGAAGAGTGGCTGGTAGGTTCAAACTGCTGACCTTTGGCTTAGCAGCCCAACACATAACCACTACATTACCAAGGATCCTTGAACTTTAAACAGCTGGGAATTAAATTCAAGCTTTTTCTCTGGAACTTAGCATAATCATTCTCTTTATGCTGGCTCTGACATTGTGCAGACATATTTACAGAGTGCCTCATTTGTGACAGCCATCCTAGTTGTATGCTAACCCAAATCCTAGATAACTGCCTGCTTTGTTGTGGTTAGGTATGACTTAGTTGTCCAACATCTAGAACCCCATGTGAACAGAGCCACCGCTGAAGCCTGTGCCGTGCTCACAGCCCTTGCTATGTGTAAGACTATGGTTGCAGCCTCTGTGCCAATCCAGCTGGTTGAGTTTTCTCCTCCTTTCTGACCAAGCCTGATGTCCTTCTCCAGGGCAAGGCCCCTCCTGATATCATGTGCAAAGTACTTATGATCATTCTGGCTGTATTTCTTCCAAGATAAATGTGTTTGGTCTTTAGGGAGTCTATGCTACATTTAGTACTCTTTGAGCACTATAATTCAAATGCACACGTACTTTTTGATCTTCTATAACTGTTGCCCAGCTTTTGCATGCATATGAGGTCAGATGTACCCTGGTTTGGATTAAGGGCACCTACGTCTTCAAAGGGATAGCTTTGCTCTTTAACACTTTAAAGGTCTTTGGCAGCAGATCTGCCCAATGTACTTACTACATCTTCATTGCTTGACTGCTGCTCCCAGGACATCAACTGCGGATCCAAGTAAACTAAAATCCTCCATAACTTAATGTTTACACCATTAATCAGAACGTTCAGTTGTGATCCATGCCATAGGCTGTAGTCTTTGGTCCATCAGGAAGTGGTTCAAGTTCTCTTTGCTTTCAGCTGAATTGCATCGCTGCATATCACAGGTTGCTCGTGAGTCTTATTCCAAGCCTGCGTGTCCTCCGTCTCAGATCATTTGCGCAGCATAAAGATTGAATACACGTGGTGAAAGGATACAAGGCTGACGCACACCGCTCCTGATTAAAAGCCGCCCACCATCTCCTTGTTCTGTTTGAATGACTCCCTCTTGGTTTTACCCAAATACAATTCAGTGTTCCAAAATTTCTATTCCTCTCAGTTTTATTCACGATTTCTTATGCTACTCATAGTCAAATGCCTTTACATAGTGAATAAAACACAGGCAAATCTCTTTCTAGCATATGTTGTTTGCATTCATGATCCGTCTGACATCAGCAGTGATATTCCTCATTTCGGTATAACTGTTTATTCTTGGTTATAACTTTTTTCCCAAACTGGAGTTGGAATTGTCTTGGTGGCTGTGGGATCTACTTGTAGAGATCCGCGTCCATCGGAAGCTTCTCAGCTCCAGCAGAGCTCACCTTTCCCCCTTTCCCACTGCCTGCAAATACACCCTCACCTGCACTGGCAACATTCATCACGCCAATTAAGTCTATATCGCTGTGATCCCTCATTGAGAGGGAGAGGCAGGCAGACAGAGATAGGAAAAATCAGGAAGAGAGAGGAGAGCTGGAACTGATTATCAACTCAAGGGGCCACATCATGTGTTTAGCCATCTTACAGACCATCTGTCTGCTGAGATATCTTGAATCCAAATCTGTCAACGACAGAGTTATTTGAATAGTGAAAACTGGAATTAGCCACCAACATTCATTCTACTTGACAAAAGTCACCCTACGTCTCTCAAAGAAGGCCAAAACTTCAAAAACCTTTACATTTAGAAAACAAGTATTACCATCTTGTCTCTTCCCTGTAAGATCAAATGTCTCCTCCCTTCCCAAGTTTCTTTTGAAAAGCCTTACATGAAAAATAGGCAATAGTGCAGATAACCCTGAAGAAAATTTTCATTTTTTCCATAAGGAGCAATGCGATTTATTAACCAGAGTCCCTTCCGCAAAGAGTTCATAGAAACTCCCCAGAGACTCAGTTCTCTTGCTGAGCAGAGACCTGGGACCCTGTCAGCGGAATCTCGGGTTCCTCTATGAAGTCACTTCACAAATGATCTATTTACACGTGGCCTCCAAGTTACCAGGTCACTGCACTTCACAAATGATCTATTTACACGTGACCTCCAAGTTACCAGGTCACTGCAGACACAGAAGACTTTGAGGGGGGAAATATTTAGTTATTAACGGGTTGTGGAGTGCCTGGCATGAAAACAAGATTTAACATCATTTTAAAAAATCATTCTTACTGAGTCCCCTAGAAGTATATTCCATTTTAAAACTGGCAAACATAAATGAAGGTGAAACCAAAACAAAACTAAGAATGTGGATGTCTGTGGCACTTGTCACAATTTATGTCTGCCCCTTGCTCCATCAACTGCAAGATTATGATTCCTTATGTGACTCAGAAAACAGAACAGATTTTGAGATACTTCACTTGGGGATTAATGATTAAGGAAATAACAATTGAACATTACAGGGATAGTTAACTAGATTTCCCCCCTTTTTGCTTCCCTAAAGGCAATAATTCTGTCTTGTTAGAGAGAAATTTCATTATTTCTTATTATTGTTATACTCATTCCCACCTTTCTAGCCATCCCACTTACTTAAACACCAAAACACAACGCACCCCACAGGACAGAAGAGAACTGCCCTCCAGGGTTGGGGGCTGTAATCCTTACTAAGGCAGATTGCCTCAGCTTCCTTCCACAGAGAGACCGGCGGGTTTGAACTGCTGATCTTTCAGTTAATAGTCCAGTGCCTTAACCCACTGGGCTCCCACAGCTTCTGTCTCACCTCCTGTCTCACTGTTAACGTAACTGACCCAAACTCACTGCCATCCCATCGAGTTGATTTTGGCCTGGTGCCCTAGCGGATTACATGTCAGGCTACTAACTGCAGAGTAGGTCATTGGATCCCAACAGCTTCTCCACAGAAGAAAGCCAAGACTTTCTGGTCCCAGGGAGATTTACAACCTCAGGAATCCACAGGGGAATTTCTACTCTGTCTTATAGGTTCACTGTGAGTCAGAATTGACTCAATGCCAGTGAGTTGAGTTTACTTGACTGTATTTAACATAAAACATTGAATAAAAAGCACAGGTTGTCTCTCACCCCTTAGGGCATGGTGTCTATGTAATAACTGGCTATCAAAGTAGGGAGGTGCCTGGGAATTCTATTAAAAAAGTAATTCTATACCAAAAGGTGTGCTACGATCATGTGTATCTTATGACTAATGCGGTTCAGTTCTAATTACCATGTAAAACTAAGCCATGAGAAAATAGGACCAAACAACTGAAAGAGCAATGATACTCTGTCCTCTGGGTCACTGGCTCCTGCAGGTTTCTGAGACTTTAACTTTTCACAGGAGTAGAAAATTGCATCTTTCTCTTGTGGGGCATCTCGTGGTTTTCAACTGTCCAGCTTGCAGCTAGCAGCCCAGTGTGTAACCAGTAGGCAACCCAAGCTCCCTAGTTCCTATTGGAACATGTCAACCCCCTTTTAGGGCTCCCCTGTTGACCTATGAGAGAAGGATCTTTATCAGGAGACCTTGTCATTGGAGTAAATCTCCTCTAGCGTTTTCAAGGCCGTGGTCTTTCAGAAGCAGATTATCGGGCTGGTCTTCCAAGAGCTCTGGGTGGCTTTGAACTATCAACCTTTTAGCTAATAGTGTAGTGCTTAACCATTTGTGCCATATAGGAATTCCAAAGGGAACCTAAGAATCCTTTTTCAGATTTAAGTAGAATGTCCAGACCATTTAGGAAAAATGTTTTCCTGTCAGAACTTATTCGGTGTAACGCATTAAGTTCTGGGTGCTAGACTAAAAGCGTGTGCAGGGACATAATGATAGTGGGAAAATCTCAACAACAAATCCTATGAATGGTAAAGAATTGGATAATTTACCATAGAGAAGTAAATATTCAGGAATATGGGGGGATGTCCCTATGGTCCTTTGAAATAGAATAAGAAGAATCTTGTTCGTCCCTCCAGACAGGATAACATTTATATTTATTTCTTACAGTGATTCTTTCAGCAACTACTATTCACACATTCATTTTGCACTTGAGAAAGCTGAGGCAAAACGAGTGTTACAAAACTCTTTCCATGCCATAGACTCTTTAGGGAGTATTACTAACTAGTAAGTATTGAATCGAAACCAATGAAATCAGACTCCAGAAGCCAACTTAGCAATCTGTTATGTAACATATTAATTCAACATAAAGAGTTCGCTGAGGATAAGGACTGTCTTACTCATCTTACTCATTGTGGACTCCTATACTAGGATCTGGCACATTCTATCAATCAAGGGATATTAATTAAAAGATAAAGCAAACGATTTTCTGAATAATCCAGCTGCCGAACAATGGAACAGGCTTGAATTTGTCATCTTCAGGGCTATTCAGACAGAAGCAAAGTTGAAGGATGATTTCTCAGACATCTAGAAGGTTCTCTATTGATGGAAATTTGAAGTAGAAGCTATGAGGTTGTGTGCTTCTGCAATTTCTTGATAAAATCATTAAAATACATTTTCAAACTAGCTTCCAGCAAAAAGTATTTCTGTCCATCTGTGACATGAAAATATCCTAGAATTCTCTGGGCAGAAGATAGTTAGAGCGCTCCTATTACCAATTGCAGGGGTATGGTCACTTATGGAATGGAGACAGTCATTGAAGACAGATGCAAAGACAGGCACAAAATTCTGTTTTCATCGTGCTAAGATGGCCCAGGGTAGTGAGGTAGAGTTAAAAGAGGTGACCGGCCTCAATTCATTGTTCAGTTGTCACAGGCAAAGTAAGCAATTGAAAAGACTATGATTTGGGTGAGGCCTACCTTAGTCTTCCAAGGGACAGCCTTACTGTTCAACACTTTAAAGAGATCTTGTGCAGAGTTGTCCAATGTAGTATGTCACTGGATGTCTTCACTGCTGCGTCCATGAGCATTCATTGTGCATCCAAGAAAATTGAAATCCTTGATAATTTCTGTCTGTAGGGACTCATTTATTGAGGATATTTGCCTCCCTTAGCCCCTAATCCAAGTTTGTAATTCTTTTCTAAATTTCTAAAATTTCCTTCCAAAATAGCCGGAGCCTATTTACAGGGCCTCTATCAATGCATTTCTGTTGATCATGATTTGTAATGACCCAATGTGATAGAGTAGGATGGCCTCATCTAGTTTCTAGGGCTGTACATCCTTAGGGAAACAGATTGCTGTCTTTCTATCACAGAAGGACAGACCAACTGACCTTTCAGGTAGCAGCAGATTGCGTCACCACTGCTCCGTCCAGGTTCACTGCCTCCAGGCAGGCTACATTGTTTGTACCTGCACCATTAGCCCAAAGGGTGGCCCAGTCGTGATTGTTTGGACTGATTTGTAAAAGTCTCAGACATTCAGGCTTTGGCATCTATGTCCATGTGTACAAGGCTACCCATGAAGCAGAAGAGAACTCGGGATGACTGTAGAAGGAAATGAATTGTAAATAAGGGCAGGTGATTGATGCCTTAGGGCCAGCTGTGTCCATTAGACTACATTCCATGGAGGAACTCTAAGGATGCTGAGAATTGTACATTTTAACCTAGATTTCAATGTTTCGAAGAATGCATCGTATATGGGGATTGAGTACCTTTTAGACATACAAGAGTAAGTGCAAGCATATTACTGCATAATTACAGAAACTTCTCTTAAACAAAATGGTCAACAAGTGAATATCTTTCTACACGTCCTCTAACTAGGGCTGAAATTTCTGAGGTGGCATTTCCATGTCTGCAGCCTTTGCCTAATGAATTCTGGTTTCTTCAATTTATACCATGTCAAAATGGCAGTTCAAGCAACCTTAAGTAACTCAAATGCTGTTCCTTTTAAATGTCATGTGAGTTCTGGGAACAAACAATATCTGAAGGGGCAAGATCAGCACAGGAGGACACAGGGGGAAGGCTTCCTATTTAAATTCTCATGGTACAGCCCTTGCTCCCCTAAAAGAATGAGCAGGCACATTTCATAATGGAAAAAATTCCTGAGAGCAATTTTTCCTGGCTTTTTCTCTCTGATACAGCTATCAATTCCCTTAAATCTGCTTCCTAATAAAACCCACACCCTGGCTTTCGTGTGTCCTTAGATAAAACGCTATCTATTCCTTTGGAATTCCCAAAAGGCAAGTCACCATGTCTTTCTAAGCTGAGCTCTCTTCCTTGCATTTAATTTCCCAGCCCATCCTTTCGAAGCTACTGTTTTGATCAGATCTGGGTTTTTGAAGGTGTTCTTAGGCGATGAAGACAAGCATATTCCTCTGAGAACTTGTCTCCAGCCATCTACAGCTACAGCTACATCTACAGCTGATCAGAGACATGTTTAGACAGGTTTGGTTTGGAATCTGCACACGTAACTAGGAACTGGAGGCCTAGTAGTAATACTTTTTGACTTATGCTCATGTAAGGATCCTTAGGCATGGCTTCCCAGTCAGGAAGGATGTATAACGTTGATACAGCTACAATATGTTTTCTTCATTCCAAATTTGGCCCCTGACGTCAAGGGTGTGCTGTTAAGAGAGTGTTTTCTAGAGACTGCCTTCTTTAGGTGAAATACTGACTGTGTCACTTGTGGTCCTCTCACTTGAGAAAAGCCTTATGTAAAAACAGGAATAATAAACATATATATATATATACATATATATATATATCTCTCCTAGGGTTTTTAAAAAAATAGATTATGTAATGTATTGAAAGGGTTTGCATGCATAGTATCTGGGAATGGTAAGAATGCAATAATATAAGTTATAACTTGTATTACCACCACTCCAAAACTGGAATAAAAGCAAAATAAAGGGGACAGAGGGTGTGTCTTAGAATTAGTGCCTAATAAATATGGAATGGACAAATTTTTTAACATTTATAATTTTGTGTCTTTCATAGATAACAAGGTGAATTACTGTTGATTTCTATGCAATCAGTGAAGGAAATCGATTGAACCACCGACTGTTTATACAGTCATCTCTTGATGAGTCTTTCAGGTGTGGGAACATCTTGACTATTGTAAATAGTTCTGCTGTGAACACTGGGGTACATGTGCCTGTTCAAGTCTGCTGAGTAAAATCAGCCAGCCATTTACTATGTGGTTTCAGTAATATGAAGCATACAGAAAGGTAATATAATATAGAGCTCAGAGCTTAATAATGCTTATTATGGGCAGGAGGCTGGGGGCAGAACAGGAGGAATAATTATTTCTGAAGCATTGAGATTTTGTTTCTAACCTGGAAAATTTGGTAAGCAATATTGATGATGATTTTACAAAAGGTTGGTGCAGTTTATCTCACTGACTTGTGTAGGTTAAGAAAAAGTACTATTGTATTTCTACAACATTAAGGGGAAAAAAGAAAGAGAAGACAGAGGCTAGATAGGTGGCCCCTCACAAAGATTTCATAAGAAGCTTTCTTATGCAGTAAGGAAGTTGGATTACATGGGCTGGATATTCCTGTCCAACCCTGGGTTTATATGACACTGACTCTTTGATATTTAGAGAAAATTACAGCTGGTAAGAATAAAACAGAATTATTAAACCATCAGATGAAAAAAATCTTAGAATGTCCTCTCGATGCTGAAGGTGAATTGAAGTGCTCTGATGATGTGCGGTGTGAGTTATTGCCCCCATGCCACAGAAGGTGGCCACAGGCAGTAAGATGGACAGTCGAGAAGTGACTTGCTATTATCATCGTAGCCCATTTGGGATTTGCATTAAACCCTGGCCAGATGCGTCACCTCTACTAAGAAATGGCTACCTCTCAGAACAGGATCCGAGAACCAGTTTAAATAACTCAATGACTCATAGGAGAGTTGTTTTTGTGCAAGATAATTGCATAGGTTTGACCCAAATGAATTAGATTTTACATTTGCTTGGTGATATTCTTAATGTTTTTACATACAATATGACATTTAATAAATTGTTTTCTATTGTGAATAGATTGAAGATATTCACAACGAATCTGTTTCCCATGCAATGATTCATACACATTTGGTTTAATGTCATTTGGTTGCGATCTTCATAAAGTAGCATCACTTAACCCTCTACCACCGTGTTTCCTGCTTTTATTCCTCCTTCTCTCTTAACCCTTCTGAACTCTGTCCTTGGGCAAATGATGTCCCTTTAAACTCAAATGGTTGACTATTCTAAGGTGTGTGTACCTCCCTAAGTTATTGTTCCCAATATAGACCTGCCTATTGTTTGGCTGAAAAGTGAAGCATGGGGTGACTAAAGGGTGATGAAGGGTGCTACTTATGGGGACCTCACTAGGATCCATTTGACCAGTAAGCTTGGTCTTTTCTATGATTTTGAGTTTGGGTCTGTATTTTCTCCCACTTTATCCAGTATCTTCTAATGCAATCCCTTTCAGAGCAGGTGGGGGTGGTAGCTCAGCACCATCTAGTTCTTGTCCCCTCAGGATGACCCTATGTACTGCAAAAGGAAACACCATCTGCTCCTCCATCATTCTTAGAATTGTTATGTTTGAGGCCATTGTTGCAGGTGCTGTATCATCTGTCTCCTTGAGGTTGTCTTCTTCTTTTTTTTTTTTTTTGCTGTCCTTTTACTGTACCAAGCATGATGTCTTTTCCAGTGACTGGTCTCTCAAGAGTAAGATGTCCAAAGACAAAGTCTTGCATCCTCCCATTGAAGGAGCATTCTGGCTGTACTTCATCTAAGACAGATCTTTTGGCAATCCACAGCACTTTCCATATTCTTTGCCAGAATCATAATTCAAATGCACTGATTCTTCTTTAATCTTCCTTATTCAATGTCCAAGTTGGACATGACAACTAAAATTACTCTAGCTTGCATCAGGTGCATCCTAGTCCTAGTGACATCCTTGCTCTTCAATACTTGTGCAGAAGATTTACCCAATGCAATGCTTCCTTTGATCTCTTGACTGCTACTTCTCTGAGCATTGATTGTGGATTGAGGCAAGATAAAATTCTTGACAACTTCAACCTTTTCTCCATTTGTCATGATGTTACTACCTATTAGTCCAGTTGTAATGATTTCGGTCTCCTTTACATTGAATTGTATTCCCTACTGAAGGCTGCAATTCTTGATCTTTAACAGCAAATACTTCAAGTCCTCCTCACTTACAGCAGGCAAGATTGGGTCATCCACATATCATGGTTTGTTATTAAGACTTCCTCCAATCCTGATGCCATATGATTCTTCATATAATCCTGTTTCTCTGATTATTTGCTCAACCAACTAAATAAGTTTGGTGAAAGGATACAGCCCTGAGGCAAGTTTCCTGATTTTCAACCAGGCGATACTCCTTTTTTTCTATTTAAATGACTGCCTCTTGATCCATGTACAATTTCCCTATGAGCACAATGAAGTGTCTGGAATTCCCTTTCTTCTCAATGTTATCCATAGGTGGTTATGATTAACATAGCCTAATGCCTTTTCATAATCAATAAAAAACAAGTAAACATTTTTCTGGTACTCTCTGCTTTGAGCTAAGATCCATGTGATATCAGCAATGATAATGCTTTTACTGGTCCTTTTCTGAATCCAGCCTGAATTGTCGGAAGCTCCCTGTTAACCATTTTATTGCTGCAACCATTGTTGAGCTGTCATCTGCAAAATTATACTTGCACGTGATATCATTGATATTCTTCTACTATTTGGGCATTCATTTGGGTCATTTTTCTTTGGAATTGGTAAAACTATGGATCTCTTCTGTTGGTTGGGTTGGTAGCTGACTTCTGAATTCCTTGGCATATAATATAAATTATTTTCAGTGCTTCACAAGTGTGGTGAAACTTTTCATCTGGTAGTCCATCAAATAATGGAGACTCGTTTTGAGCTAATACCTTCAGTGTAGCTCGGACTTCTTCCTCAATGCCATCCTTCCTTGAGCTTATGCTGCCTCTTGAAATGGTTGAATGTCGACCAGTTTTCATAGTGACTGTATGTATTCCTTCCATCTTTTTTGATACTTCCTACATCATTCAATATTTTGCCCATAGAACCATTCAATATTGCAACCTGAAGCTGTAGGGTTTTTTCCTTCAGTTCTTTCCACTTGAACTATGCTGCATATTGTTTTCCTTGTTGACTCTCTCACTCAAGGGCTGTGCACGATTCATTTTAATGCTTTGTTATGTCTTCCCAAGCTGACCCTTGAAGTTTTCTTGCTTCATTATTTCTTCCATTCTCTTTAGCTACTCTGTGTTCATGAGTCCGTTTCCAACTCTCCTCTGACTTCCACTTATTTCATTTTTTCTTTTTTCAATGACTTTTTAATTTCTTCATGTATGGTGTTACTGATGTGGATAACATTAAATCTGTTGTTAAGATGTTCTTGAAAAGCCAGGTGAGATATACCCAATATTGTATTTTGGTTCTCCTGGACTTGTTTTAATTTTCTTCAGCTTCAACCTGTACTTACTTATATGTGAGCAACTGGTAGTCTGTTCAATAGCCAGCTCCTGGTCTTTTCCTGCTTGAATATATTTAGCTTCGCCATTGTTTCTTCCCATAGCTGTAGTCAATTTGATTCCTGTGCATTCCATCTGGTGAATTCACGTGTGTCGTCATCATTTTGTTATGGAAGAAAAGGTACTTGCAATGAAGAGATCTTGACAAATTTTGCCATGGAATCTCCAACCTTCTATCTTGCACCAAGGCCATGTGTTCCAACTACTGTCCCTCCTTTGTTTCCCACTTTCACCTTTCCATTCTCAGTATTTACCAATGCATCTGGATTGCATGTTTCATCAAGTTCATCATCACCAAATGATGGCCAGTGCTTACATGAAATAATAGTTGTATTAAGTGGTCTTTCTTATAGGTGCATAGATATTTTCCTAGTACTAGCAGCTTTGTACTTCAAGATAGCTCTTGAGATATTCTTTTGAAGGTGAATACAACACAATTCCTCTTGAAGGTGTCATTCCCGGCATAGCAAATCATATGATGGCCCAGCTTGAGTATATGGAATACTAATCATTATGACTATTTCAATTTTCTTAGCTTCATCCTTCATACCTTTCTTGTTTTTGATAAGTCATAGATGTTTGCAGCCCTATCTACTCATTTTGAGTTGTTGCTGTATCAACAAATTAAGACCCCCACAGGTTTGCTTCATCCATATCATTAAGGGTGACTATGCTTTGAGGAGGTAGCTGTTCCCCAATCATATCTTGAGTGTCTTTCAACCAGAGGAATTCATCTTTCAGCACTATATTATACAGTGCTCTACTGCTATTCATAAGGCCTTTATAAAGTTGCTAGTCCCCTCAATAGTGGATATCTTATTCCTTCTTCTAGTCTGTTCTTAGTCTAGATTAAGAACACTGAAAACTATCCATCATAGGTGAACCTGCTAGCATTTGAAATACCCGTGCCATAACTTCCAGCATCATTGCCACATATAAGCCAATACAGCCCAACAAAATGACAGAGAATTGATGTCAATTTGTTATGGCAGTACTAATTAACTAATTTAGTAATTGTTTATGCAGTTTGCTTCCATAAAGATTTAGAGCCTCAGAAACCTTATAAGAGCAGTGATGACGTGTCACCTAGGATCTCTAAATCAGAATTGCCTCAATGGCAGGGGTTGGTTAGGATATGTGTGTATATGTGTGTATATATCTATGTATTTCTACCTTTTGCATAGATATATTCTCCTAAATGTTAAAGAGTAGAGAAATAAACATGTAGTTTTGAATCAAAGATGAACAAGACCAGATCCTCTGCCTTCAGGGGAATTCAAAACCAAACACACACACACACATACACACACACAATCTTTTTTTACGGAAAACGAGCATAATTTTTTCAAAATCCTGTAGAAGACCCTCATAGAGGTTGTGTGTTTTCATTTCATGGCAGTAAACTTACTTTGCTTACTTTTGGGACCGGGAGAGGGAGGATGTTCTCTAAGAGGAGCTGAGAGGGAACCAGGCAGAGGAAGGCTGCTAGCTGTAGCAAAGACGAGTTCCGTGTTAGCACCACTCTGTGTGTTGAAGGGAGAGACTCTAAGTCAAAACCAAACTCATTGCAGTGGAGTCAGTTCTGACTCCTAGTGCCTCTGCCGGACACAATGGAACTGTTGAGACTGTCAACCTTCACAGGAGTAGAAAGCTTCATCTTCCTCCTGAGGAGTGCCTAGTGGTTTCAAAGTGCTGACCCACTCTGCCACCAGGGCTCCTCTAAGGGAGAGACGTGGGCCAACTACAAAATGTTGTTGTTGGTCCGTGGTTCTCAACCTTCCTAATGCACGAGCCTTTCATATAGTTCCTCATGTGGTGGTGACCACCCAACCATAACATTATTTTCGTTGCTACTTGATAACTGTCGTTTTGCTACTGTTATGAATCCGGTGACCCTTGTGAAAGGGTCATTAAACCCCCAAAGGGGTCGTGACCCACAGGTTTAGAACCAGTGTTGTTGATAATATTTTTTAATCTACCATTTATTGTTTGGTTTTCATATACTAAGCCCAGTATTAATATATATAATTTATATCTATATTGGTTCATTTTAGTTATTTCATACTATATATGCTTTAGTTCATTTAATCTGTCCACCAAACCTATAATGAATTGCTTGTGTCCCCATTTCAGGATACAGGAACTGAAATTAAGAGATTAAGCTACTTGCCCAAGATTACTCAAGTGGTAAATCTAGATTTGGCCCCACACCTCAATATCTTCTAGCCCCCAGTCTTAACCATCTCATTATATAGCCTTCACAAATAATTTCAGTTTGACAGAGAGACAATTTGATATCTAAAGGATGGGACAACAAACAGGTAACATGTGGACTTTCTGGATAAATAAGCAATAAACAAAGCTCTCAATTTAGCCAAAACGCAGAAAAGAGTCACAAAAGAACTCAGCCTGCTATGTTTCAGCACCTGCTCCAGGGCTCCGTTTACAGAAGTGGGGAAGTGGATTGGGAGAGAGAAGCCAGCAGTATAACCTAGAGGTGCAAAGGTCCTAGAGGGAAGGTCTTGTGGGTGCATCAACTTGGCAAGGGTCCAAGGACAGGGAAGGGCAATGATCAGAGCGAGGTCTCTTGCATACGTGGAATGAGGTTCAGTAAATAGGCACAAGCATAGATTGAGTCAGCCTTACTCTTTGATGAGTAACAGAGGGCTTGGCAGGGCTGGGCTCTGTTGTTTTAATCTCTGAGTTGTTAAATACACACATCTGAGGATGTTTGGCAACAATGAATTAGGACAGGTTCCTGAACGCCCCAGAAGCATCTCTCAGAGTGTTAGTAGCCTCGACTCTGTAGATAAGCACACATTTATAAGACGATGAATTTTGCATTGGAAGAATGTGACTCTTATCTTTGGACTCAAGATCCCTTTCCGTAAGAGATTGTGGAATGATTTTTGAGATGTGCCCTCACGCCTGCTTTTGCTAACAAATGTACAGTAAACTGTGGGTAAGTCAAAACTGGGGGAGGTGGAAAGAAGTCAGCACAGATAAACTATCCAATGAGCAAGGTGAGCCTGGATTGACTTTTGTTGGTTTACTAAGCTGAGTGAACGCTTCCTCATAGGGGATGTGGTGAAAATCTAGCGAAATCATTCACTGCAGATGAGTGAGTAAACACTAGTAAGTACCTGCTGATCTTGCTTATATAATAATCCAGCCATGCTTGTCAGAGAAGGAAATGCATTAAAACGAGTTATAGAAAAGATGTAAGACTACGCCTGCGAGACCCTGAAAAACAGGGCAGTCCTGTTGAGTCTGGGCACTCACAGATTCCATTGTGTCTATAAATCTGGCTTCCACTTCCTTGATCAGTATGTTGCTAATGATCATTCCAGAGACATTACTTTGACTGCTTTCAAAGAGAGACATGAGTTACCTGCTCCACAATGATGGTCACACTGGATGCTGTGATGCCTGTTTTGCTTAAATACGAGAAAGTGCTACCTAAAAATCAAGCACAGTAAAATGCTCAGCATTTGAGGAGGCTTCTGTTCTGGAAGACAAGTTTGGCAGTGTATCTCCCATTTATATCTGTTTGCTTGTGCGTCTTTACAATTCCATGGCAATTTTCTTGTCAGACTACCAATGAAAAGAGGTGACCTTAGAGGACAGGAACACAATGAGGACTTCTGGGTTGCCGGGTGTGTATAGACGCACAATCTTAGTGACTTCTCTGAAATCTTGAGGACCATCTTCATTGGTCTCTCTTGTTTGGTGTGTACTGGTCCTTGTTCCTTTATTTTAAAACAGGTTTAATGGTATAATTCACATACCATACAATTCAGTAGTAAAGCCACATCAAGAAGAGTTGTATAATTGTCACCACAATGAATTTTAGATCATTTTTATCATGGGTTCCTTTTCATGGGATCTTGTGAAAGCATTCTGTTTGAGTTGGTGTATATGCTGCATACTCAAATACTGGAGCTGCATCGAGAATGGACATCTGAATTCAAGTTATTTGGGATAAGACACTGTCGTTTCCTTGCTTACCTGCTCTTAGATGTGAAATTTAATTCATTTTAATTATCTTTCATTCAGTCAGCTCTTAGAACCTTACTTGAATTTCTACGATTGAACAGGTATCAGTTTATAATCTAGCAAACCCCAAACCACTGAGCTGCAGACCTTTCAGCTAGTAGCCATGGACTGAACCACGGTACCACCAAGGCTCTCTTCATAATTCATCAGAGGAGACACATGCTTAAAACTAATGGCAATATACTGCGGAACATGCTAATATAGGAGGGCCAATTAATGATGTACAAGGAGATTTCCAGAGATGATGACGAATGAAAATCAAGTCAGGAAAAGAATTATGAGCAATGTCAAGTATGAGTCAGATGGAATATGAGCAAAGGCTTTTCCAGAAGAAGGAATAGCATGTGCAGAAGTACAGAGCATATAGGAGGCTCTGAGAATGGTGAGCAGTCTGGTGCAGTGAGTCTAATGAAGAAAGAAGGACTTGTGTTGGACAGGCTTGGTCCATGAGTCACTGATGGCTTGGTGAAACTAGAACGCTACTCCAAAGGACTCTGTCTTATTCCTCTCCCTTTGTAGAAAATATAAAATCAGATTCCATATGTCAATTGAAATGGAAACACTGCCTAATTTTAATTTTATTAAATATAGTACATATGATATAAATACATTTGATAAAAAGGATGGGCAATTACTTCCAGCATATAAATTCAAAGAGAAGATAGACCAAATATATTCTATTTTGTATTCTATTCACCCAGACCTAACACACACACTGACCTGATGCAAAATGAGTTACAAAATTAGCAAGCCATATCTGTGCTCCCTAAGTAGTCTATGTAATATATCATCTAATAGTGGGATAAGTTGCAGGTCCTAGATGTGAGATCAAATCTTAGGAAAAGAAAACATAAAAGACGTCAACAAATACTTAGGGACTTGTGCAGCTCAACTGGGTACATTTCCCCAGGCATGTTGGCAAGGAAACAGTTGGAAGCCAATGGAAGGTCAGCTTTCAATGCCTTGAACGCAAGAGACATCTAGAGAAACTCTATTTCTTTGGCCTTGTGCCTAAGCTCTCTCTTTATCTCTTCATATTTCAGGGTTTCACAGGCGAAGGAGCCTTGTGACAGGAACCCTGATGACATCGCAGCCTATGTATTGAGCTTCTGATTGCAAAGTCAATGGTTCAAGCCCATCGATTTTTCCACATATGGAATCACCTGCTTGGTGGTAAATTAAATTTTTGTTTGGTGATGCTGTGAATTAGATATTGGGCTGCCAATTGCCAGGTCAGTGGTTTACATTCACTTGCTGAATGTATATAGATAAGGTTGTCTGCCTCCTTAACTATTTATTGTCTTAGTTACCTTGCATAAGGTCACCATAAGTTAGAATCAACTTGACAGCAGTGGGCTTGGTTTTTCTAAGTAATACACAGAGCAGCAGTTCTCAACCTGTGAGTCGCAACCCCTTTGGGGTCAGATGACCCTTTCACAATGGTCACCCAATTCATAACAGTAGCAAAATGACAGTTATGAAGTAGCAACAAAAATAATTTTATGGTTCCTCACCACAATATGAGGAACTGTATTCAAGGGTCACGGCATGTGGAAGGTTGCGCACCACTGATACAGAGGATTTTTTTCCCAGTAAAATGAAGGCATCAGGGTGACACAGACTGGCATTAGCCACTGTAACACCATCTTGTTGACTGATGAATGCACTACTGCTTTCCCCCTCCCATATCAGAAAGACCCACTATTGATTGATTTTAGAAAGTACCCTTCTGTTCTCAAAATCAAAACATTGTCATTAATGTTCCTTTTGATGTCGTAGCCAGGATTTTACTTGTGTTGGTCCTTGTAGACTAGAAAAACAAATTCATAGGCATTCATACGTGTATAAGAAAGAGCTTTATATACAAGAGCAATTGAATATTGAGAAAACCTCCCAGCCCAGTCCACATGAAGTCCATAAGTCCAATATTAGCCTATATGTTTTCTAACAATCTATAAATTCCTCTTCAGATTCATGCAGCACATGCAGGAAGATCACAGGACAGTGGATGGAAAGTTTTGTGGATTCAATGGCAGTAGGAGCCTCTCAGGGTTGGCAGGGGTCTACAAGCAGCTCCTTCAGCTCCAGGGCTCTAGCTCCATGTGTCTTGTCCACAGAAATGTCTTGCAGGGCATGAGAATGTGTCCCACCTCCAGCGAGCTATGTATCTCCTTAGCGCCTCTAAATGAGGGCATCAAGCTGTGACCTGATTGACAGGCTAAACTCCACCCCTTCATTCTTGTTTCAAATTGACAACAGATTATGTAACTATCACATTACTCTTTTTATTTTATTAATCAGGATGTTATAATCAATGCTATACCCTGAAACACTCACTAACTCTAAAGACTAATAACATTAATTTTGCTTTCTGCTTCTGTCCATGCTTGCTTAAGTCCTAGACAAATGATAAATGAGATTTTGCCTTTCAAGATGGGCTGAAGTGTCCACTTGGGACTGCAACCAAAGAGTCACTTTTAGATTCTCACCATCCCGTTATAACCAAATAAAAAACTCCTTTAAATTTCAAGACATTATAGTGGCTGTCATTTATTTGAACCTGTCACAAGTGCTAGAGCATTTGATTTTCTGGTTCCCACTGGTTGCTACCACTGGGTGTTTCAATATTCTTCACCAGCATTATAATCCAAATGCATCTATAAGCCAGTTTTCCTTCTTCATTGTCCAGTTTCACATGCATATGAGGCAATTGAAATACTATGAACTGCCAGAGATCAAACAAGGCTGTCTGGAATATAGCCAGAATGCTCCTTAGCAGTGATGATGGCAATACTCTGCCTCATGGCTTTGGACATGTCACCAGGAGATACTAGTATACAGAACAGTGAGGAAAAGGAAAACCTTCAATGAGATGGATTGACACAGTGCTTACAAGAATGAACCCAACATGACAATTGTGAGGATGACAAAGGACCAAGCAGGGTTTCATTCTGTTGTACAGAGTTGCTATGAATAGGAACTGATTCAATAACAGTTAGGCTGGGAAGCCTTCAGAACTAAACCAGTGACACTCATTGAGGGAGCCCACATCGAGTTGACGAGAACCTGAGCCGATGAAGAGAAGTTATGTGAGCCTGTGAACTGGTGCATAGTGCTGCAGACTTTCTGGAGGGCCTGTCCTGATTTGACTTTGCTGATGGATGCGGACTCACAAGGTTCCAACAGGAATGAAGATTCTTCACATCAAAGAAGATGATTGTCTCCTCAGAGCACTGGGTTGTTGTAAGTGGGCAGTATAGAAATTGCATACCCAAAATTGGGTGGGATAAAGGCATGAAGTGGCTGGCTTACAAACTTTTATGGGGGGGGATATATTCATAGGATTATAGGATTAAGGTATAGATGTTACTTAACTGTGATTGTTAAGGATAGGGTGATTTTTGTTTTGTTCACTTATAAAATGTTATGCTTAAATGAGGGTGGCACATTTTTGAATGATATGCATTTTAGTTTTATCCTCTTAGGTACAGATATGATTTTATTATTGCTTGTTTGAAAATTATATATATGGCCAAAGAATTGTATACAAGTGCTAAACTAGCAAGGGGAGGGTTGTGATAGTTAAGGTTTATTGTGCCAACCTGGCCAATGAACACTTGTGGGATTAATTGAAGGGCAGAAAGATAAATGGTTTGGCAAGTCTCACCTTTCTGGTCTCTTGTTCTCTAGTGGTTGGGCCAGTGTGAAGCTGCCTTAGCTAGTTCTCTGCCTCAGCTGGCCAACTTCCTGTGAGACATCCCTGAGGAGAAACCACATGGACCTATCCTGATTACAGCCGTGGGTGCAGGAGAAGCCGCGTGGAGACCCTTGCCAGTGCTGAGATGCTTATATGCTCACTGCTTCAGTTTTCTTCCTGCAGTCAGCATCATTGTGTGTGTTTTGTGAGATTGAGGAGGACTTTGTAGATTGCTGTTGGACATATGGACTAATGTTGGGCTTAGGGGCTTGGACAGCACTGGGTTGGGATGCTTTCTTAATGTAGACTTACCCTTTATATAAAACCCTCTCTTATAAAATATGAGTGTCTATGAATTTTGTTTCTGTAGTCTACCCAGAATAACACACTCATATATGTATAGGATAAAGTTTTATATCAAGAAATAATCTTATGTCAAGAAGGTATTTCAGCCCAGGCCAGCTGATGTCCAGGAACCTGATGGTTGCGGGAGACCTCTTCGGACTCACAGAGATGCAGGGCCGTGATGCAGGAAGGTGAAGTGTGGGCAGGAAGATCAAGTGCTACTGGGTACAGGGTGCAGAGTTGTGTGGGATCCAAGAACAGTGAAACAAGGCAGGGTGGTGACAGTTCTTAGAGTTGATGGCCCACCTGGGGCCACCCCTCATGGCAGGTATGGAGACTGAATATGCAGGAAGGCGAAGGGGTAGGGAGGGAGGGTGAGGTATTCCAAGCTTCTCTCTTACAAGAAAGTCACACGTCCCAGGAGGCATCATCAGCCTGTGACCTGATATGCAGGCTGGACTCCACCCCTACATAAGTGTTAGCTGACCTAAAATCTGCCACATGCACCTAACTAACTTGTGGTGTTAGCAGAAAAGTTCTTATAAAACCTAGCCCCAAATTGACCTAATATCCACTGCCAAAAGTGGAGTAAATCTAAAGGATTCAGTTCCCAAATAAGATGATTCAGATACATGTATTTAAGGTAAGTCTATTTTATTTGACATATGAATGAAGACATAATGGGGCAGAATTATTCAATAAGGCATAGGTTATCTGGGGAGAAAGATGGGTCTCTTGTGAATGGATACACGAAAAGTTATTTCAAAATCTCCAGGCAGATTCAACATTTTCCAAAATGTGCAAATTTAAGTTTGCTGTTAGTTTTCCTGTGGGGAGAAAGTGGCAACAAATGAGAAACCCGGAAGTTGTATGCATTTCATTCAAACTTCACCAACAAACTAAAAAATGTACCCGCATGTTTGTAATAATTGATGTTTTAAAAAGGAGTGATGATAATCAGAATATTTTAACAACTGACATTGAGTGCATAAAGTTGATGTTCAAACTATATCTCAATCAATTTGTATTCTTGAAAATAGGCTCTATTATGTTAATGAGTTTTTTTATTTAAAGGAGATGCATGTAGAAACCCATTTCATTTATAGGTTCTGGAATTTATTTGACCTACCGCACTCTCTTTTCATAAAAATATTACTCAGTGCCACCCTGGCAATTAAAAACTTTTACATTAATGTGCATGATATAGGATGAAGCGTAGCCATCTGCTTGTTCAGCCTCCTTGGATCATGTCAGCACCCTCCAGGGGCCAATATTTTCCAGATTGGAAAGCAGTATAATAGCAATTTTTCTTTTCATTCAACTATAATCAGAGCAGTTTGACATACATACTAAATTCCCTTTTTAAATTTTGTATATTTTCAACATATTTGAAGTTAGTGGGTTACACATTGGGCAGCTAACTACAATATCTGTGGTTCAAACTCACCAGCTGCATTGTGGGAGAAAGATGAAATTTTCGGCTCCAGTAAAGATTTACAGCCTCAGAAACCCACGGGGACTTACTGGGCCACGATGGGTGAGCTCTGGTGGTGCAGTGGTTACACGTTAGGTTGCAAACTGCAAGGTTTGCAGTTTGAAACCACCAGCTACTGTTCAGGGGGAAAGCTTGGGCTTTCTACTCCTGTAAAGAGTGACAGCCTCAGAGACTCAGGGGCAGTTCTACTCTGTCCGATAGGATCACTATGAGTGGCATTGACTCAATGGCAATGAATTCAGATTTTTTATTTACAGGGTCCCTATGAGTTAGGGTTAATTGAATGGCAGTGAGTCTGCTTTTTTTATTTGGGTGACTTTGTACCGGTCAATAGAGATATTGACAAAGCCAAATAATTGGTGAAGTTAAACAATAAACGCAACTTATTCTAACAGGTATGACGTGTCCTGTCTAGAAGAGGGGTGTTCTTGGTCCCTGAAAATGATCAATCATGAATTTTGAGACTCTTTGGTGACTCTTCTTCTTCATTTTCTTCTTTTTTGTGTGTTTCTTTTTAGAGGGAGTTTAAGCAAAAGAAAATTGAAATCCATGACCTTTGATTTTTCCCTCAACTCAGAGGATCTGGAATTCTTTGATTAATTCTTGCAATCAGAATATGTAGGAATAAAATGACAGCAGAAACTTACAAATCATATAAATTTGGAGAGTTCTATTTCTTAGGGTCAAAATGTCATGCTTCATATATTTCCTATGCTCAGGCCACATCATTTAATTGAAGTATATTTATCTTAACACTTTAAGCATAGAAAAGATGTTTCAATACTTACACCACTTCAGAACAAAAGAAGCATTCGTTGGCATACGTTTGGCCATCAGAGCCACAAATTGGTGCATAGATTTCATGACATAGTCGTTCTTCTCCTGGTGGTAACTTTTTATATTGACTGCAATCAACCTGGGGGAGGGGGGAAGCATATTAAAAACATCCATTTTTAAAAATGAACTTTATCTTTAGAACTTACTATTTTCCAATCAAAGTGGGAGGGCTCCCATTGCATGTTGGAAATCCTGGTTGTGCAGAAGTAGAGCAGCTTACAATGTCTCTTGATAATTACATGCCACCATGATTCCACTTCCCCTCCTTGCTTGCTTGAGCCCAAGCGCCAGCATTTAGGTCATACAGTGTGAGCAGAAACTAATTACGTGTTGAACATTCATTAACCCTTTTATTCTTACACAGATACAAAATTTTGAAAAATGGCTTGCACTCATGCCTGCCAGATAGTAAAATTTATCTTCTTAAACCAATTACTTTCCATAGAGGGGGTGGGTGGGGACAAAGAAGTGAAAGAAATTGTTCAAATTGGAAAGTCACATGGCATAGCTTGGTTTATAACCCAAATTACTTTATTGCTGGTTTAAAGTGTTGTTTTTTTTTAAATCACATTTAGATTTTTCTCAACAATAGTCATTATTTTCATTGAGTTATGACTAAAAAAAAACGACAATCTTCATTCTCTAAGATAGAGAATAGTCATGGGTGGGAATCAGTTAACATTGTAAGAATCACGACTTCTTAATAAGCCTTACTGTGCTTTGAAGCCTTCTTCAAAATTATAATCTTAAACTTTATAATAATTTTAATAGGTAGATACTGTTCCCTTGTCCCACGTGATCATAGAGTTGGCATTCAAGCCCCAAATTACGATAGCTACAATGCTAGGTGTCCCCTCACGTGTTCTATCCCTTCTACTTTAGAAATATGGCTTCTTAAATGCAACTACATTTTCTACTTCAGAAATTGATCTTCAAATATATAAAAATATTTAATATTTCTAATTAAATATCAAATATTTCTCTTTCTAATACTTATTTTAAATTTACATAAAAGTACAACTTTCATACCAAAGTGATGTACTGACCTGTTTTCTCTGTTGGGCACATCCTACATCTGGCAAATAAAGAGAGAGAGAGAGAGAGAAAGTTAGACTCTGGAAGAACCTAAATTTTGAGGGAAAAAGCATCCTTTCATTTATCTTTTTGTTCTTGAGTTTCCCCGAAAATCGTGCACTCTCTTCAGAACGATGCAACACTGTGGTACTAAGGGTGGACTCTCAACACAGATCTTCTGGCCTCCTTTTTGGAGTGAGATATAGATGTAGCCAAAAAACCCAAAATTTTAAAAAACCCAAACTGTCATGCTAAGGAAGGGATTTCCCTATTTTTTCCTGCCTCATAACCAAGGCTCAGTAAATTTTGAAAAAGCAGGTGAGTTTCATATTCATGAAGATGTGGACATTGGCCAGTGGTTGAAAATACTAGGATGGAAGATTTCTCTTTAATAGAGGAATAATGTAATAACTCATTCCACACAATAGGTTAGCCTGTTAGATAAAGAATTGAGGTCCCCACAAACAATGCTACCAAGTCAAGGCAGGGGATTAATGACAACTTCTCAAGGATCTTACAGAAAATGTTTTTATGAATAAGAATTTGGCCTTACGTGATCATTAAGAAGTCTGCTCTTATACAATCTTGTAATTTATTGGTCAAAAAAACTCACTGCTCTGGAGTCAATGCTGACCCATAGCTCCTTGCTTTGGGTTTCTGAGACTATAACTGTTTATGGGATTAGAAAGCCCAGTCTTTCTCTCATGGAGTTGCTGGTAGTTTCAAACTGCTGACTACGGGGATCACAGCCCAAAGTGTAACCACTACACACAAAATACATTTCAAACATATTATCTATGTGATGAGAAAACAAAAAACGGAACCCACTGCCATCAAGTCAATTTTAAGGCACAGCAAACCAAGATGTCAAGAGAGCATCCCAACATTATGTGGACAGAAATGGCCGTGGAGCTGTTGCTATAGCCTAGGAGCACTTTCAGGAGGGTGATACTCACTGAGGATGATCGCAAGTTTCAGGACCAAGATTAGGACAGAGGCTTTCGATGTCATGGTAAGAAGCGGCCAAGGACAGTCAGGTGGAGGCAGAAAGAATGACTCTCTGGTGTCTGTCCAACCGGCTTGGGTCCTGCCTTATATCTTTCTGGAATCTTTTCCTCTGTTGCGAAACAGGTTTTATGAAAATAGATTCCTGGAATAAGACAGAAACTCCTGTGAAGCTGTGGGAATTCTTTTCTATGAAAGACGGTTGGTTGCACATGACATTTCTATAGCCAATAAAACTCACTAAAACCAGGATTATTTTTATATGCCACTGCCTTACATTTGCAAGTGTTTGAAAATTTATGAATACTTTCATATCTGTTATAAAATGTTACTTCTAAAACCAATCTGTTGGGCACTTGTTAACATTTTCTTTTACCAATGAAAAATTAGATTCCTGAGGAATTTAGATAATTGCCCTGGGTTTATTGTATATTTTTTATTGGAATACTTTTTCTGAAATAGCATGGTAGCTTTCCTGGTTCTACCATTTTTACAGGCTGGCTGTGTGTTAGACTGGGTCATTTTTCTTCCTTAGATATAGTAATGAACTGCATTGAGGAGGAGAAAATGACATTTACAAGAACTTAAGGTGGGGGGAATATTCAGGCATGAGTAGAATGATATACAATTATTTGCCTTTGATAAATACATTTTGAAATAATTTTATCCGAGGATAAAAACAAAAGAGAGATTCAAATATTGTATGGTTTAAAATCCGAAAAGGCGTGATTCGTGGTTGCATTGATTCACCCTCCTTAATCTATGTGCTGATCAAGCAATAAGAGAAGCTGGACCATATGAAGAAAGAGGAGGCATCGAGATAGAAGAAGTTTCATAAACAACCTTTAGTATGCAGACAGCACACACAGGTTTGCTTACTGAAAGTGAAGAAGACTTGAAGCCCTTTAATATAGATCTTTCTATATGGATCACAACCAAATATAAAAGAAAAAACAAACAAATAATCTTCACTGGACTAAAAGACAACATCATTATAAATGGATAAAAGATAGAAGTTTTCAAGAATGTCATTTTGGTTGGATCCACAATCAATGTTAATGGAAACAGCAGTGAAAACATCAGATGAAGCATTACATTGGGTAACTCTGCTGCATAAGCTGCTTTACAGAGTTTAAAAGTAAGGATGTTACTTTGAGGACTAATTTGCGCCTGACCAAGGTCATAGTGTTCTCTATTGTCTCATATGTATGAATAAGTTGAACAATGAACACGGAAGACCAAAGAAGAATTGATGCATTTCATTGAAAGTACTATGGACTACCCAAAGGACAGACAAATCTATCTTGGAAGAAATACAGCCAAAATGTTCCTTAGAGGCAAGGATGGAGAGACTTTGCCTCATGTACTGCGACCAGTCCCTGGAAGAATACAGCAGGCGTGGTAAAGTGGAGGGGCAGTGAAAAAGAGGATGATCCTAGATGAGAGGTCAAGATCACAAAAACAATTGTGAGGATGGTGCAGGACTGGGTGGAATGTCATTCCGTTGTATTGAGAAACAAAGTTTCTAATTCTGTCCAGACATACTGACTGTTGCAGAAAGACTGGGCATGTAGGTCCCCAAGAAAGATGACTGGGGAATTCTAAGTATACCTTTAAAAACAGGTGTAACTAGTGGCATTTTCAACTGCTAGCAAGCTTGATTGTGGCTATTATACTTGAACATTAAAACCCATAGAGAGGAGGGACTGGTCCATGGTCACATGCTAGTTTTTGACAGATAACATAATAGAACTTAGGTCTCCTGACTTTGTGGGAAACAGAGGAATGGGAAGAGAGTGTATGCGAACAAATTCTTTATCCTCATATTTTAAGAAATCTGGCAGGCCAGAATTCTGGGTGGAGGGAGGCCTTCACATTTGTGGTTAGAGAGGAGTCTCCATCACTTTCTCATTACCAAGATTGATATCCACAATATCCTCCCCTAATAGTGCTACCATAAAGTTAATTCTTACAAGCACATGGCTGAATACTATCTTGCTGGCAGCCTCATCTCTAGGAGCAGACATGTTGCATTTGCTCTCCCTTCTCAGGCGACAGTCACTCACCTTTACCTGTCCCCCAGCACTGGTGTTAGGTTACTCCTCCAATTAACCCAGGGGCATTTAGGGATAGGGTACACTCCACTTTGTTACCTATGCAGGAACCTGTAATTAGAGGGGCATGTGTACCCAAGAGTATATCAGCTGATGTTGAGAGTACAATATTCTCTCTGTGCGTGGACCTGCCTCTTGAAGTCATGCGGGAGGTGAGCACCACAAACCTTTGGTCTGTCTCTTAATTTCTTCCCTTCAACTACACAACTGCCCCTCAGGACCCATCTGGATGTGAGGCTGGATCTCACCTGACCCTACGTTTACTATCTCCTCAGGATGTCATATTGTCCCAAGGGTGCAGTCATTTTGATCTTTTACTACCACTGTGCTTTCCTTTGGTAACCCACGTCTCCTTCCTTCCGTTTGCCCACAGAGGATTTGCATCTCAGATCTGTGTCTCTGCTCTGCGTGGAAGACTTTCCTGCCCACCGCCACATGTTTGGGTCCTTTTCCTCGTTGACAGGGAGACCAGCAGTTTGAACTCACAGGATGCAGCATGGGAGAAAGAGATGACAATCTGTTTCTATAAAGATTGCGGCATGAGAGCCTGCAGAGGGCTGCTCTAACCCATCCTAGGAGGAGCTCTGGTGAGTTACATGACCAGCTGCCAACCCCAACCCCAAGAATTTTGAACTGGCCAGCCACCCAGCAGGAGAAAGATGATTACAGAGACATGTTTACGCATATTTTGCATCAAATACACACATGCAAGTATACTGGGGGACCCTAAGAGCAATACTTTTAAATTACCATTGTAAATGTTTTCATGTACTCCACTTCTGGAATGGAGCCTGCACAAGAAAGGAAGCTTTCCCATCCTACCCGGGTGCCCAGTACAGCATATTGTACAAAGTAGTCAGAACTCCTCTAGTACTCAGTGTAAACGAGCACTTCTCTATCCATGACCACCACTCGTCTGTCAGCTTGTCATATGTTGGTTAGATGCCGGAAGCTATGCCCACCTGTATTTCAAGCAGGGTCACCCATGATGAACAGGTTTCAGCCTGTTCCAGACTAAGTACACACTAGGAAGCAGGAATAGGCTGTCCAGTTTTGAGAGATTAGCCACTGAAAGCCTTATGACTAGTAGTAGAACCGAGTCTGAGTAGTGCCCAAAGATAACCCCTCATATCGGAAGGCACTCAGATTATAACTGGGAAGAACTACCTCCTTGAAGTAAAGTCAAGCCTAATGACAGAAACGGAGCAAAGCTTTCAGGACCTTATTTTCAGATGGGTCATGATTCAAAATGAGATAAAGCAACAGCACACATCCATTAAGGATCATAATGAAGAAGGTATGAAGTATTTATCTAGGAACAGTGGAAGTTGTCCGGAATGAAGGGAATGCGTGAAGGCTGATGTAGGAGGCATTGCTGTGATGAAATGGACTGTGACCCTTAGAAGGTAGTGGTTTGTGTTGGGTTGGCCCACAGACTTCACAAAAGTACAGCCATTATTCTGGTTGTTGAATATATTCTTCTTTACCGTGGCCTGCTTCCCAGGTCAGAATGACAAAGGGCATCAGAAGCTTCCAGTGCTCCTGTATGGAACTCAGAACCAACTGGGTGGCTAACCTCGGAAAGGCCATGATTTATTCAAGCGTGCCTTTTCAATGGGACCCCAATCCTGGTTATGCAATGGGGCCTCATCATAACTATGTGATCAAGTTAATACAAATGTTGGACACTTCCTGGATGGTGAAAGACATCAACATCGAGTTTGGAAACATTCCCAGACCTCATCATGAAGCGGTAGCTTGAGCCAGCAGATAAAGTGCATGGTGTAGACTTGGTGGTATAGGGGTTACGCGTTAGGCCGAGATCCTCAAAATCTGCAGTTCAAAACTACCAGCTGTTCTGAGGGAGAAAGCCTGGGCTTTCTACTCCTGTAAACAGTTACAGTGATTGGTATCCTGCAAGGTTCGTGGGGGAAGTTTTAAATTTGCAGTCAGTAGGTAGAAGCAAGTGTGTCCTGTGTGCTCCTGAGCTTGTGGCTGGCACTTGGAGCTCGGGGGACAGTGTCTGGTGAACTTGTGAGATGTGACACACAGCTATGTGTGTGCAGTTGGTGTCAGAACTGATTGAGGAGTGGAAATTGGGGAATTCACATATTTTCATTGTTGGAAACACAATCATGGGATTTTGAGATTCACACAGCAAACTTGACTTGTAGAGAATGACTTATTGGCTTCCTTTGTTAGCACCCTCACACATCCCATTTGTGACTGCAGTCTCACTCCTTGTGCCTAAACCGTGCCTGCTCCTAAGTTGTTCAGGTTTCTCATCTACCCTGACGTGTAATTATCTCCCACATTCTTTCTCTTGCTGAATTCAGTCTTCTGTGGTTCCTCTTATTTGTTCCTTAATTGTTAACTTCTGGAGAGTGACTGTTCTCTGTTCCATTTTATTGACCTGAACCTTAATTATTTGCTTTTTTTGAATGCTTTGCTCATTCCTATTTCTTCTCTTTATTATTTTTGCTCTTAACATTTGAAAAATCTATTTGAGCATGCATTCCCAACTCTTTTCATTCCAAGATCACAACTTCTTTTTCAGCTAACTTCTCTTCAGTTGCTTTTTTTTTTTTTGCTTCAGCTGCTTCATTAGTTTGAGTCTATAATTTTCAGAATTAGCTCCTTAATTTCTACAACCTTCAGAGTTGGCTCCATACATTGCTTAGTTCCATGGCCCGAATTGATCTTGGTTTTAAACTTGACCTCAAAATGACCTGCATTTTAAATTTAACTCTAATGCAGACCCACTGTTGTCCCTGATTGTTCTGTTGAAGATGTTATGTGAATCATGATCCTAAAGACAGAATCTATAAAGTTGTGATTTATTTAGAACCTAGTGATCGAATATCTAAAAGAAGCAAGCTACAACTGTTTGTGTTTCTTTTTCTACCACTTTTCTTTTATGGAGAAGACAAGAGGCATCCAGGATGGTCATAGTTTCCCTCTTTCTCCTTGACTCTGTGAAGACCAGATTGCTACAGGTCTCCTTTTGTTTTCTGGAGCCCTGGTGCTCAGAGGTTAAGCATTCAGTGGCTAACCACCGATGAATCCAATCAGTGGATTTGGCCAGGGGAGAAAGACCTGTCAACCCTGCCACATGGGGTTGAGTCATTAGGAGTTGAAATGGATTCAATAGCGCCTAATAGCAACCACAACCGTGCATTGTCAGGCCCATCATAGAGGTGGGCTAGACCATCCTGTGTTCCTATCTGGGACAAGACTGACTCATCAGCATGCAAAGAACTTAGAAAATGAGGGCCAGGAAAGTAAGCAAGGATCAATCTGGGTTACAAAACTTTCATGAGCTCCCACTGCCCATTAGAAGAGGATACTATTGTCCATGTTTTCTTGATCCCTAAGTAGTGCCTACATTTGACAGGTATAGAAGCTAATCAAGCAACCTCAATCAGTATAGTAATGAGTGACAGAAATGCTGCACTAAGGTTGTGATCAGGAAGACAGCAAGGGGTGAGGCAAGAGAAGAGAAGCGATGAAAAGAAACAGACAGAAAGTCTTCTTCCTAGGAACGACATTTTTTGGAATGAAGTAGTTTCTCTTTTAAGGAATTGCAGAAAAAGGACCAATATGAGGAACTAAAACAGTCCATTATAAGGAACTAAAACTAGTTTTTGGTGATGCTTGCTGATTAATAAGTTAAAGACTTGGGAGAATATGGAGTGTTGACTGGTGTGTTTCTTAAGAACCATTTTAGGGTTTTTGTACAAACTTTTCTCTGTTCATGAAGATTCTTTTTAAAGTTATTATACCTTTATCTAAGAAATAAATATCAGTACAAGTGCAAATAAACTCTCCACGGAGATTCTTTTACTGAGTGAAAGCCATTCAAACAGTGAGAAATGGGTTTGAAATGGGGCTGGGAGGTGGCACAACATCTTTAGCCAGGCAACACTGACAACGCCGATTCTGATTCTCACCTGGCGTATCTGCCAAGATGAGGGAGAGGGCAGTCAGAGCGTGGGAACGATGAAGATGACAACGAGGATGTCATCACTTGGTATCCATTTACATCGAGAAGCTAGCATGGTCCATCATGAAGGAACTGGATTTTTCCATTACTTCTCCTGAGGGGAGACACAGATAACAATATTAATGAATACAAGAGAAATTTTAAATAGTATTAATCCTAAGAAGAACTCCAGAAACTGTGAAGTACAGCCTAATTTTTCAGATGAGGAAATGGAGCCTCCTAGAAGGGAGGCCTCTGTCACATGGAGTCTCTGTCAGAGGAAGGAGCAGAATACTTCTAGAATGATGCTCTCCCGGCCCCACCCCCACACACAGCCCATGTCCAGGGATCTCAGAAGCCATAATAACACTCAGTGTCTTAAAGCAAGCCTCTGGTGAGGACAGTTGAAGTGGCCAGCCCCTCACACTTTCCTGGACAGAGAGATCTGTGATGAAGAGTAGATTCTGGATTACCAAGGAGGGCTTTTTACCACACCAAAGGACATTTTTAATTTCTAGATTAGGAGTCTAAGAAATCTTCCCTTCGGTGAACTAAAGCTTCCAGAACAGGGGACAAATATGTGATCATCTCCTCCTGGGACCAGAGCCTAACCTGACATTCTAATTGGCTTAGGAAAGCACAAACAAGGCAAACAAAACAAAAGCAAACAAATAACCACAAAACAAACAACTACGACAAGTGCCCCAAACTTAATGACCTGACATGATTAGAGAGCTAACAATGAGTATACAGGAGTTATTATAAGACAAACTGAAAAAATCAAAACACACAGCTCACTGCCACTGAGTCGATGCTGACTCATGTGACCCTAGGGGCCAGGGTAGAACTGGCCCTGTGGGACTTTCTGAGACTGTAACTTTGCCGGAGTAGAAAGCCCCATCTTTCTCCCAGTGTAAGACAAGGCGGGCTACATTGCAGGTCCTGGCACTAGAGGCAGCATCTGCTACTTATACTGCCTTCAGAAACACGGATCAGGCCAAACGAAACACCTTTGAAAATATGCCCGTGGGTGCTGGTCCAAGCACTGACACTTTGTATCCTGGATTTAAAATTAAAGGAAAAAAATGTGCTAGTCTCATCTGATTTCGATCAATAGATGTTTGAACCAATAAGAAACTGAGAACCAATAAGGTACTGAGAATAAAGGAACAGCATTCATAGTTTGTCCAAGAATCAAGCTATGAAGACGCTAAGTATGATAGAAGCCATATAGGATAATGGTTTTCAGTGTGTGTGTGTGTGTGTGTG
>NW_022111372.1:85260611-85272287 GCF_000313985.2 Echinops telfairi
GAGAGAGAGAGAGAGAGAGAGAGAGAGAAGGGGGCAGAGAAAGGGAAGGGAAATCTCAAGATCTTTCTTTAAATAAGATATTGCATAAAAAACTCACTTCCAGTGGGTTGATTCCAACCCATGGCAACCCTATAGGACAACCCTATGTGGGTTTCCAACACTGTGTAATTCTTTACGGGAGTAGAAAGCCTTGTTTTCTTCCTGCAGAGTGGCTTTAAACTGCTGCCCCTGACATTAGCAGCCCAAAGGCATAACCACTACACAAGCAGGCCTTCTCAACATATTGCATAGCATTCTGCAATTTAGAAGAGCCAAAAGCTGAAGTTGGGGCTAGGGATCACCCCATATGTGGAGATTTTCAGTATGCCTTTACAGAATCTGTGGACTCCAGGGACAATGGTTTGAATAATAAGCTCACGGTCTTGCTGGGTTCTTGCAACTGGGAATTGGAGTTTTTGTGATGGAATGGAACCTATCCACCCTGCTGGACAGCTTGGGTCCAACCCTGACCTGACGTGAGACATTCCGTTTTCTCTCCCAACAGCACCTGCTGGGTGAGTTGGAGTAGAATTTATGTGAAATATGAACAAATGCATCCTGGAAAGAGGAGGGACTGTTAGTGGAGGACACGGGATCCAGCTTCCTTTTTCTGTACTCACAAGATCTCGGTACACAGGTGGCATCCATTCCCATAGGTTATGTAGTCAGAGCCGCAGACAGGCAGGTACGTAATGGGGCAGGGGATGGCCACTACGGGGTACTTCTTATAAATGCTGCAGTCCACCTGAGACCGAAACAAGAGAAGGGCTTGCTTCCACCCAGCCCCCAAGTCAGCCTCTTCTGACCTCTGTTGGTCAGAGAGCAAAACTGCTCTCCCGGGAGTCCCAGCTCAGATATTCTGAAGCTGTTGTGACTAATTCCTTCAGTACTTCTACCATATTCTTTATACAAACAACACTGCCTCCTGGCTGTGCGTATTAACTGCTTCCTCACCCGCAGCAGGCATTTTTATAAATGTGCTACACTAATTTTATTTCTACTGTAGCATGTAACATTACCACTGCTGCTACCACTAGCTCTATTATTACTACTGCACTCTAAAATTATTCTGTATTTTTGGACCAGGATTTTTAAAAATCATTTTATTAGGGGCTCATACAACTCTTATCACAATCCATCATACATCAATTGTGTAAAGCACATTTGTACATTCATTGCCCTCATCATTCTCAAAACATTTGCTCTCCACTTAAGCCCCTGGCATCAAGTCCTCAGCGCCCCCCCGCCCCCTGCTCCCCCCTCCCTCATGAACCCTTGATAATTTATAAATTGTTATTTTGTTATGTCTTACACTATCTGACGTCTCCCTTCACCCACTTTTCTGTTGTCCTTCCCTCAGGGAGGAGGTTATATGTAGATCCTTGTAATCGGTTTCCCCTTTCCAACCCAACCTCCCTCTACCCTCCCGGTATCACCACTCTCACCAACTGGTTCTGAAGGGATCATCCACCCTGGATTCCCTGTGTTTCCAGTTTCTATCTGTACCAGTGTACGTCCTCTGGTCTAGCCAGACTTGCTAGAATTGGGATCATGATAGTGGGGGGGAGGAAGCATTTAGGAACTAGAGTAAAGCTGTATGTTTGATCATTGCTACACTGATCCCTGACTGGCTCATCTCCTCCCCAAGACCCTTCCTGAAGGGGATGTCCAATTGCCTACAGATGGGCTTTGAGTCTCCACTCACACTTCCTCTTACTCACAATGATATGATTTTTTTTCTGATGATGCCTGATACCTGATCCCTTCAACACCTTGTGAGGGTCAGGATATTTTTGTGACATGTATTTTTTTTCTTTAACAGTTTTGTTGACACTTCATTCACATATACCATTTAATAGTTCAATCATATCAAGAAGTACAATCATCACCAAATCAACTTTAGAATATTTTCTTCTTCCTTGTACTTATTGTTATTTGTGTATTTTTTAAATTGTGGCAAAAATATATGCAACAAAACAATCTCCAATTCAACAACTTCTACATGTATAATTCAGTGAATTGATTACACTCTGTGTTTTCAGTCATTATTGACACCATGGATTTTTTATTGTTATCTTTATAACAACCAAATAGAGTAGGACCTACAATTATTCATATTTACAAATGAGGGGAAATTCAGGCATTGAAAGACATAACATATACTAGGCAAATTCTAATAAATAGTAGAGCTTATATTTGAATACAAAGTCTGTGTAATTAACCAAAGAAACTCTGCTCTATTCTCTCAGGTTGTCCCTTCCACAAAGAGTTCAGCACCTTCTCAGTTTGAAGTAGCCTGTCTTTCCTTTAACACTGGAATCATCTATGAAACAGATCCCAAAACCAATCTTGCTTCGATAGAGTTATTGCTGATTCCAAGTGACTCCCTGTGGGTTTCCAAGATTGTTTTTGTTTGAGGGGGTAGCTTTCTCAGGCAGATTTGCGGGTGGTTTCAAACTGCTGACTGTGTGGTTAGCAGACAAACATATATACAGCTATATTTATAGTAGTTTTAACTTCCTTCTAGACAACAGATGTTGTGTCATGTGTCAGATTTCCTTAATCCCCTTCCAAACCCACTAAGTTAATTTTAGCTATATGTATCATAAGTATTTTGTTGATTAAATGACTGTCAATGGGAATAAAAATGCCACTCAATGTATACTTACCATTGTTGAAGATACACTGGCAGCTTCTGAAAGAGAAATGCACAAGTGAGAAAAACTGACTTCTGATTAACTAATGTAAATTTGGACCTATATTTAGACTTTTATTTTCTGGGCCACTAAGTCTTAACATACTTACGATCCTTATACAAAGTCTCAGTTGTTGGCTGAGAAAACATTTCAATGAGACAATTATGCCAGATAACCTCTTCAGCATAGGCAAGCCCATTACTCTAGTTTCTCCCTTTATTGACAGGGCCACTCTCTGAGTGTCTTTACAATGATTCCAACTCACATAACGATAGTACTGCAGTCACCACTCCTAGTCTGAAACGCCATCTTTGACAGTTTTTCTCTGCTAATTGAGATAAAGGAGCCCTGGTGCTGTAGTGGTTATATGCTGGACTGCTAAGAAGGTTAGCAGTTTGAAACTGCTAGTTGCAACTTGAGTGGAGACCAACTTTTCTACCTCTGAAAAGACGTAAAGAATCCCAGTCTGGGAGACCCACAGGGGCAGTTCTACCCTGTCTTAGGGGGTCACGAGGAGTCAGAATGGACACAATGGCAGTGAATTAGTTGAGTATTTTTGGAACTGAGATAAATGATTCCCTGGTAGTATAGTAGGTGAAGTGTTGGGCTGCTAACGGCAAGGTTGGCGGTTCAAACTCACCACTTTGTCTGTGGAAAAGAGATAAGATTTCCCTGAAAGATTTAGTCTCTCAGTCCCAAGGGACCAGTTCTCCTCTGCCCTAGAGAGTCACTAGGAGTTAAAACCTACTTTATGTCAGTGCTTAATTGATCTAAAGGGATGTAATTCAACACCTCTAATGTCTTGTTTTAATTATTACTTTAACATATAAAAGAGTAGATGCCTGACCTTTGGAACTCTGGATAGAGATGAGACTTTCTACTTCTGTGAAAGATTCACAGCCTCAGAAACCCACAAGGGCAGTTCAACCCTGTCCTATAGGGTTGCTATGAATCAAAATGACTGGGTGGCCTTTGGAAAACTGTGTTTTACTTTGATCTTCCTGTATTACCTGGAAGACATCTCAAACTTTCTGCAGTGAAGAATAGTTATCTAAGAACACCTACTAATTCCATAGTTATTATACATTGGTAGAGGTGAGAAGAAATTGCATAATTGAAAACTTTCCGTGGATGGGAATCAGAATTTAAAGCGGAAGATCCTCACCCCTAAGTCCCCCAACTCTAGCTGCATTCAAAGATCCCCCCTTCCCAGGGAAGAGCACTTTCTATCACAAAGGAATGCACTTTAAGTTCACCTAAGCACACAGATGATTTGGACGCATGGGGAAACCAGGCGGGAGTCTGTTTCTCCAGGCGGCTTTACTCACCTGCCCTGCTGCAGAAATGGGCCACTGTACAGAGGAGAAGGAGACTCCCCAGGAGCTTCATCGTGGAGATGGACGTGGTGCAGAGGATGCTCAGAGAGTCAGCCCTAAGATGTAGGAGAGAAGCAATGCTTTTATGCCAAGTTTTGTGCTCCGCCTTTCCTGTGAGGTCATCTGGAGTCAGTATTGCCCTGAGAGAATCTTGACACCCACTGTCACACCTTGGGAGATGTTGTTACAGTCCTTGTTGCTTATTTGCTAATTCCAATCTGACCAATTTGATTATTCGAGGTGAGTGTCAAATCTTTTTCTGTCTGCCCCACAGGTGGGGACTGCCACTTGGAATTCCAAACTTCTTATAGAAGAAGAGATTACATACTGCTCCTTTAATTTTAATTTTTGTTTATTATACCAAAAACCATATTTGGCTTTTGGGGAAATGAACCTGTGGGGCCCTAAAGGAAGGAACAGTAATCTTAGCATTTGTTAGGCTTGTAGAAGAACTTTTACAGGATACTTTTGACATTTTGACATTTTCCAGCTTCATCACCCTGAGTAAGTTATTTATAGGTGTGAGTCTGTATTAATCAGGAAAGCTTGCGTATATTGTGGTAACATATAACCCCAAGATTTCTGTGACTTCAAGAAGTTCACATGTCTAGTTCTTACGGAAGCTTTACATGCATGGTGGCCTGGCGAGAGTGATGCATTGCCCTCCCATTATCTTCCCAAGTCAATGGTCATGGTTGAGAGCATTGTCAGTTACCAAGTGACGTGGAAACGCACCCTTCAGGGTTGCTTTTTTCATCAGTTAATTGATCTGCCTTAGATGTGATGCCCCTGTCATTTCTTACAACTCACTGGTCAGACCCATCATGTGGTCTCACCCAATTCAAGCAGTTGCATGAAATCTTACCCTGCCCTCTGAAGACTCCAAGGCACACGATAGGCAACAGCACAGAGACTGGCTCAGAGCCATAATCCAATCACCTGCGCAGTAGGACTGGCTATTAGCCACCAGGAAGGTTGCTGCTGGGTGCCACCGAGCCCTTTCGGACTCAAAGTAACCCCATGAGACAGTGGAGAACTGCTTCGTAGGGTTTCGAGTAGTGTGCATCATCAGGCCTTTTTCTTTAGGAGCTGTTATTGGGTGAGTTTGAACTGCCAACCCTTCAGCTAGTGGCTGAGTGTTTAATTATTTTGTCACCAGAGCCCTTAGTCAGCTGTAACAGAGATCATTTAATTCGAGTCATTTATGTGAAAGTCTACGTTTTAAGCCCAATGCATGAAAGTATGTTTTTGTGATTGTTATCTTCATTAGTGTTGAGCCAACAGTTTCCAATACATATTGCTAACACTAGAGTGTAAACTGCACGGTCAAGAGAAGCATAAGCAAGTGTTCAGTTCCCTGCCAGTTGCTATTGAAGTGAGGAACATAGATCTGAAAACCTGGAAGGAAGGCAGTACGTTCTGTTACTGCAGTCCATGACTGGTCAGCTTTATTGAGCACACTCTGAAGCACAGCATCACCTAGGATAGTAAGCTAACACTAAAAAAGGTAGCATTCCAGAAAACTTTCATTCTTACGTCAATTCAGGAAGGAATGCTATCTAGTGGTTATCAACATGGGCATGCAGAATACATTTGGAAAATTACTTGCTGCTACTAACTGCTGACTATGACTTGGCATATGTAGGTTAACCCCTGGATATCACTGTTACTTTATTTCTGAAATGGAAAGAATAGTTACCCCACAGGCTGATTTTTGAGTATTGAGATTTTATATTTGCGCTGTTGTTATTGTTAGGTGCTGCTGCCTTAGTTCTGACTCATTGCAAACCCATGGGACTGTAACATGAAATGCTGGCTAGTCCTGTGCAGGCCTAACAATGGCTGCTATGTTTGAGGTCCTTGTTGAAGCTTCTTTGTCGATCCATTTAGTTGAGGGTGTTCTATTTTCTGATCCTCCACGTGATGTCTTTCTCCAGAGACTGATCCCTCTCCTGACATGTTCCAAGAAAAGTTTTACCATCTTTGCTTCTAAAAAGCATTTTGGTTGCACTTATTTCAATCATATTCCTTCTGGAAGTTCATGGTATATTCATGTTCACCAACACCATAATTCAAAGAAATCAATTCTTCTTTATGGTAGTTACATAATTTGGTGTCAGTTTGGGGCTTGAGAGGATTAAGAGTGAAGGGGTAGGTAGATTCTAGTCTGTCAATTGGGTAATAGCCAATGAGGCCTCTGTATGGGGATGGCCTCCTGAGAATTCTGGGAACTCCTGGATTTCCTCCTTGGAGGAGAGAGATACACTCTCTCAGTCTCTTCTCTGACTTCCTGGAGAGACACTCTATTGACACTACATGGCACTACGCTGATAGACCTCGTGGCCTGGGAACTGGAGGAGCCACATGGAGACCCCTAAAAGCTCTGAGTTGCTTACAATGCCACTGGATTCACCAGACTTCCAACCCACTAGCCTGTGATCCTCCTGCATTTGGCATCATCGCATGTATTTTGTGAGTCTGAAGAGGATTTTATAGATTGGTATCGGACACATGGGCTAATATTGGACTTATGGCCTTGATCTGGACTGGGCTGGGATGTTTTCTCAATATTCAACTACTCTTGTATATAAACTTCTTTCTTATACAAATATGCATGTTTATGAATTTGTTTCTCTAGTCTACATGGACTAACACATTCTCCAATATTCCTAATTCACTGTCTAGCTTTCACATGCATGTGAGGTGAGTGAAATCATCATGAATTTGGTCAGGTGTTCCTTAGTCCTCAAAGTGACATCTTGGCTTTTTAATATTTTAAAGAGGCCTTTTGCAAGTTATGCCCAATTCAAAAAATTGCCTGATTTCCTGGACACTGCTTCCATGAGTTTTGATTGTGGATTCAAAGAAAATGAAATCCTTGACAATGTCAATCTTTTCTCTGTTTATCAAGATTTTTTTTATGGGTCTAGTTGTGAGGATTTTTGCTTTCTTTACCAAGAATTATAATCATACTTAAGGCTATATATATTTATCTTCATCAGTATTTTAAGCTCTCTTTACTTTCAACCAGCAAGGTTGTGTCTTCTGTTTATATAAGTTGATAATGCATCTTTCTCCCATCCTGATCCCATGATCTTCTTCATAAGCATATATATGTGTGTGTATACAGCTACACACACATATATAATGCAATGTGTTTAGCATATAATGAAATATGTGTGTATATATATATATATATATCACAAATAACAAGCACATTTTACTTTTTTGCCTAGCTTTGTGAATGCCTGCACATTTTTGTAAGTATTTTATTCCAATTTTTATGTTTTTTTTACATGTTGCTGCCTTCAATTTCTGTTTCGGATCACAAGGAAACATCACTTAAAATATACATTGAATATTGATTTTTATATTACTTAAAATTTAAGCCAAAAATATTTTCAGTAAATCGACGGTTGAAGTAATGATCTATGAGCAACTAAATTACTATAAACAAATACATAGTATCACTTATTTATTTGCTGATTATTGGGGGATTACAAATTCACTTAATGACTTTTGACCTGGCTTATATATTTAAATATGATCAAAAATAACATTTTTGAAGTATTTTTACACACTTAGGTAGAGATTAAAGAGAAGGAACAAAATTTTTAAAAATGAACAGAATGATATGATTTATCTTTAATATAGGAAGATGGATTAATAAGGTTAAATTTACTTCTAGAAATGCCACAAAATATGCTCAGTGCATGCTACGTGTGATAGGTAGGCTTATTGTGCCAAGTTGGCCAGTGAATGCATGTGGGATTAATTGAAAGGCGGAGAGATAAATGGCTTGGCAAGCCTTGCCTTTCTGGTCTCTTGCTCTTTGATGATCGTACCAGTTGTGACTGCCTTAGCTGGTTCTCTGCCTCAACTTGTGAGCTACACTACCTGTGGGGCACCCAAACCATGGACTGTGTCACTGTAGTTTGAGGTTCCTTCAACCCTTTTTCGTCATGCTACTGGAGTATACGTCACTGGAGCTGGATGGACCCTGTCATCTGGCTGCCTGTTGGTGACCTGCCTTGCTGTTTGCTGCCTGTGCCCGAATTGCCTGAATTGCTCTACAGAGGTCTCCTCTGTCTGCTTTCTTGACTTGCACCCAGTGGCCCTCAAGACATGAAGGACTGCCAGTGTATTAGCTGTCTCACGGAAGTGAGTTGCACTGAGCCATTTGTACTGCTCGATAGACTAATTAGCTGTTTATTTCTGATGTATATATCTATCTACATAAATATATATAAAATCAAAAGTGTCCTTGTTTTGTTTCTCTAGAGAACCCTGTCTAACGTACTATGATAGACGTGTTTTACTTAATTTTAATAGACGTGTTTTACTTAATTTTATATGAGTGAGTGCCTCATTCGTGTGGGTGTATTATTTGTGAAAAATACACTATATATAATATATGTAATTATATATGTATATTCCAACCTTGCTTACTGTAGTTGATAATTTGGAATTTGGTCCTAATGAAAATTCATGAAGGAATTTTCATTACCCTAATTTTATCAATGTGTAAACTGAGCCTTAGACATCTTAAAGAACTTTTCCAAGATGGTGACAGCAGTGAGAGGCACAGTTAACATTCGAATTTAGCCGGCTCAGACTAAATGCACATCTTGTGCATCAACTGCACATCTTGTGCCCCTGCCGTGGCTCCAAGGCCTGACACCTACAGAAGTCGACCCGTGGCAAATGCACTTAGCCTGCCATGCACAAGAGGGAGTATAACTGGGGTTCCAGGGCTAAAAGACAAAATACCAGTGGTATTGGGTGAATGAGAAACCTAAACATTGTATGCGGCATATTCCGGTATGGATTCCTTGAAAAAACGACACAAACCCAAGAGGGCAGGTATGTCAATATCCAGTGCATCTCAAGGATTTCCACCAGTAGTTGTGCAATACAATTTCTAACATTAATTTTTTAAGTTTATGTAAAATTTCTATTATCTTTTAATTCCATTTTCTTACAAACTTTCGGAAGCCCTCTTCTATACTATGCATGGCTGAAGTGCCTAGAGCTATGCCATGCCTTCTGGCTCTGTATCTCATTTAAAGCTTACAACATTCCCAAGTAGGTATGGCTATTTGCTCTCTTTTACAGCTGAGGCAATAAGGCCATGGGAAGCAGCTAGTTTAAGGTGATGAACCGGTGTTTTTTAATCATGCTGGTGTATTGTCTACAAATCCAAATCTCATTTGATAGCATATGAGAAAGAAAAGATGAAGGAGATTAAAATATGACAACCTCTATTTGCCTGTCATGTTGAAATGATGGAGGTATAGCTGACAGAATCAGAGCAGTCAGTAAACACAGCTGATGTGGAGCAATGGGACAGAGCATGTGGCCTTGTCATGGGTGGAACTCACCTGGAAGAAAGAAGGGTGCAGGAGAAAGGTGGAGCCCAGAGCCAGGAGTCAGGGGTTCTTGACCTACCCCCCATTTCATCAATGTGTCATTGTTGTTTAAGACCCTTCTCCGCTTTGAGCCTTGCACTTCCCCCACATCCAGCCTTGATGGACACTTTCCAGTTTTCATTCAGCAAAGGATCCTTTCTTCTAAATCTATGCCTCTCCAGACGGCCATAATAGAGCTGATAAATAAGACTGAGTGTTGATTAGAGGGTGGGACTGAGAGGTTGGAACACTTCTAGTTGACTTTGTTTTGTACTCCTGCCCCCACTGCTACCATTCACCACACCCCTCAGTTGTTTCCTCCTTGTCATCCAGTACACACACCACCCAACACCCACAGATCTTGTAGCAATTTCAAAATCGCCGGCGTTTATTTGACTCACCTGGCGCTAACCTTTGCTTTTTCTCTTCTCTCCTCCCTGTGTGGACCCACTGCTCTCCAGCTCTTTAATGCTTCGGTGTTGCCCCAACTATGAGCGTGTCCTTGTACACACTAGAGAGCAATGACTTACAAATCTGAATGTTTACATTTTGACAGGTGTCCTCATGTCTTGCAGGGCCTATATTTCTGGTTTTTGGCCTCTCATAGGGACAAGGGAGTTAGCACATCTAGGCACTGTTTTCTTTGGTTATATCCACTCTTCTTTGAACCATTGAGATTAAATACTTCTAGTCATGGGAAAAATGATATACATGAACAGTATCAATTTTTTTTAAGCACTGATTCCTGTTGGTCATAGGTGATTACATATAATCTAGATTACACACACACACACACACACACACAGAGATGCACATACACACATTTCATGCACATATGAAGATTTTATTTTTTTTATTAGTATACAATCCTATCTACTGTGCTGGGTGGTGAAGGGAGCCCCTACAACCCCAGAGTTATCTAACATTAGAGAAATCATCATACTTGCAACCCATGAAACATTGATAGGTGTGTCTTTAAAAAAGAAATTCTAAATCTTACATTCCTTTTGGAGGGATTAAAATGCACTTTATTTAATGAAAGGCTTTACTGAATTTTCTGCAAATTATTCACTTTGTTTAACTCCGTTTTCTACAAATGTAATGAACGACGTATGAGCTATTGATAGTCTGGTTCTGGGTGTGAGGTCCGCCAATCCCGTTCCAGCTAATAGGGACCTCATGCACAACAGACGGCAAGGCCTCCTGGTCCTGATGACTCATAGTCATTGTATGAGCCCCTGGTTGCAGTATCTCACAGAGCATTTATTAACATTTAACGGGTGACCTTGTTTTCTCATTTGAGAGCTGCTTGGATCATTTCTAAAAGTACATTTTAGTCTGAGATGCCATTTATTAATTCATTTAGGTAAAATATTTTCATATAAAAAAAGAGCTCTATAATAGTTGTGCTAAGTTATTGTTTGGTTTTAAGAAGAGTTTCCATGAATACATTTGGTTTCTTAAAAGTGATCTCAGAGTAATATTTCAGAGATTTGTCCATCCTCCAGTGCTCCAGAATGTCCAAACACCATGAGAATTTTATATTCTGGTCAACATTTCCCCCTTTAGATCCTGATTTATCTTTAAGGTCTTTGACCAAAATGTCCGTTCATGGTTACTGGTTACTCTCTAGTTCCAGTCTCATGGCAAAGGAGTTAATTGTTCCTGAAGGTAATTCACCACACATCGTGAGAGTTTCTTTACACTAGTAAATAGTGTCGGTCTTAGGCATGTGGTCTTCTAAGCTCTATC
Organism: Echinops telfairi; assembly: GCF_000313985.2. Taxonomy (NCBI): domain Eukaryota; kingdom Metazoa; phylum Chordata; class Mammalia; order Afrosoricida; family Tenrecidae; genus Echinops; species Echinops telfairi. Next base: position 85,271,883 of record NW_022111372.1, read on the forward strand.
TATGTGACATCCTATCAACCTGACAACAGCAGCTGGAAAGACTGGGGGAAAAGACAACAAAACGCAAATAATGGGAGGGGAATGATGTGGGAATGTCTGTTGTGGAGTGGACTCTAACTCAGCGTCTCTACAGGGTTTCTGAGGTTGTAAATCTGGACAGGCACAGGCTAGCCTCATCTTGCTCCCTGGGAGCAGCTGGTGTGTTTGAAATGAGAACAGCCAAGCATGTGGTCAGTGGCCCAACACGTGCTCTACAGGACCACCAGAGCTCCTAGAGAATTGGTGCACAACTTGGAAAAGAACTCAGTCAGTATCACTGAGGTACAGGTAGTCACAGCTGAATCGGTATCACTGAGGTACAGGTAGTCACAGCTGAATCGGTATCACTGAGGTACAGGTAGTCAC
>NW_022111372.1:85272387-85275860 GCF_000313985.2 Echinops telfairi
TACAGGTAGTCACAGCTGAATCGGTATCACTGAGGTACAGGTAGTCACAGCTGAATCGGTATCACTGAGGTACAGGTAGTCACAGCTGAATCGGTGCTCTGCTGTGTACATTCGCAACACCAAAAATAAAACAGTAGTTGTATATAACCAGAGCATGTGGGTTTGTGCCTCTTTGAGAATCTCCTCCAGTTACTTCTGCCTGCCCCTTTTCCAGGGTTGCTTGGCTTTGTAGTCTACCACTGAGTGTCTTAACTCCTGCCAGGAAGTCAATTACAGCTCCCAGTGACCCCCTAAGACAGAGTAGAACTGGCCCGGTGGTTTTCAGAGACTGTGGATTCTCTCCAGGAGTAGAAAGCCTCTGTCCACCCCACCCCCACTCACCAGGAGAAGCTGCTGGTTTCGAACTGTTGACTTTTCAGTGAGCAGCCCAACAGTAACCACATTCCCACCAGGGTGCCTGTGGAAGGGTAGGAGAAGGATAATTTGGGTTCCGACTCTCAGCTCTGCCCATTATAGAGTACATGATTTCATAGCTTCTTTACCTCATTGAGTTTAGTCTCCTCTTCTATAAAATGGGACAGGGGAAAATAAAATAAAGCACACATAATGCCACTTGGTGTCACAGGTGTGATTAGTAGATTGACTCATTCTTGTTAGAACTCCACCTCCACCCAGAAGGCGAGGCCAAAGCATTAAGCTGCCCCTTCCTGCTTGGAACCTCTGTGTTCTCATCTGAACCCTCACATGGCTGTCTCCATTCTGAACTCAGACACACCTCTCCGAACTCCTGCTCAGCTTCAGCTTCAGCTGTGCTTAGTGCCGTGCTTGGGTCCATGTCTGCTTCCCAATGTGCTGGGGATTTTCACACAACAGTGAAGGCACTTATAAATCAGCCTTCCTGGACTGTGTCCTATTTCTTGACCTACTAACATAGAACGTCTGGGGCTTTCTCATCCCTGAATAGATAGATGCACATAATGAGAAGAGTTTTCATTATTTACCCTCCTCACTCGGTGGTCAGGAGCCCTGGGGCATAGTCGTTACGTGTTGGGCTGCTAACCTCAAGGTCGGCAGTTCGAAACCACCAGTTCATTGGAGGGAGAAAGACAAGGTTTTCTGGCTCGTAAGAGTTACAGGCCTGAAGCCTACAGGGCAGTTCTACCCTGTCCCATACGGGCTCTCTGAGTGGCAATGGACTCGACGCAGTACGTTTGGTTTGTTTCCCACGTCATTGGACATTTCACGTGGGTTGCCTGGGGTAGCTGGACTCACTCCTTCCCTTCTCCGTTCCCTCCTTTCCGGGGGTGATTTGGGTCTTGCTGTTTTAGTAAAGCAGAGAGTAGAGATGGAGAGCCTAAATAAGTAAAACGGAGCCAGCTAGAAATGAGGCAAATATTCAGAAGAGAAGAGAGATGCTGCATTTTGAGGAATCTCAAAGTCCTGACACCCGATTCCCTTGTGGATACAAATGGGGCCTCCGGACTGCAGGGAAAGGGGACCAGAGGGAGGAGAGAGGGAGAAGGAAAACCTGTATTGGACTGTGCTATTCACTGGAAGGATGAGGGACAAGGGAAAGAGTTAGGTGACATCTTATGAACTCCTCCACATAACTCTAGGTTAAGTAGAAGCCTAAGAAATAGAGCTCGGTGGATAAAAGGACACTCAAAGAGCAGTGCTTCCATCTACTGGTGACAACAGGTAAGGCACAGGGAACAGGGCTCCAAACAAGGGTTTACACACACACACACACACACACACACACCCTTCCATCCATCTACTGGTGACAACAGGTAAGGTATAGGGAACACGGCTCCAAACAAGGGTTTTCACACACACACACACACACACACACACACACACACACACACACACACACTTTTATCAATCTTCAAACATGATAATGCTTTTGCGCTCCTGAATCAGTTAAGATTGTTCATTTTTAAGCAGCAGCACGCTTGAGAGCAAGCAGGACAGAGACCTTTGTAACAGGAAGCAGCAGGAAGGATGATGCGAGCCCAGGTAGTGCTGGGTCTCTTGTTCTTCTGGGCTCTGGTATGGAGTTAGTCCTTATCGCGATCATATAGGGCGGGGCCATGTGGTGGAGTATGCGTTGAGTTGCTAACCGCTAGGTCAGTAGTTTGAACCCAACATCTGCTTCTTGAGAGAAAGATGAGGCTTTCTATTGCTGCAAAGAGTTAGTCTTGGAAACCCACAGGGGCAGTTCTACCCTGCCCTACAGGGCCTCACCGAGTCAGAAATAACTCAGTTGCAGTGGGTTTGGGTTTATTTTAGTTCATAGGACAGAATGGAACTGCCACAAAGGCTTCCTAGATTTTAATTGTTCAGAAATCGATCAAACATGCAGCCAAAATACATCGATAATTATTGGTATTTGGAATGCAAAATATGGAAACAAACAGGAAGGAACAGTAATTCGAGAATATGGCCTGCGTGATAGAAATGAAGCTGGAGATCACAAGCTAGAATTTTGAAAGACCACAAACTTGTTCATAGTAACCTTTTCCACAACACAAAGATGATAGACTCTACATGTAGATTTCTCTAGATGAAATACACAAGAATGAAATGGACTACCTCTGTGGGAAGAAACAATGGGCTTTCAAGGCAGGCTACATCACTACATTAAATAGACGCAGAAGGGCTGTAAAAAGAAGTTACAGAACTTTCCACCAGCAGCAAAGAAGAAAGAGGAATTCGTAGGACTTCTCACGAGCTAAGGCAACGTCATATCAAGATAATCAAGAAGCCGTGGGACAAGAGAAAAGAAGACACAGAACCTTCCAGCACCAACACCACCACCACCACAAAAACAACCCCAAACAAAAGGGCAGAGAACCTTCAACCAGCGGTCAAGGCAAAGAGGCAGCCTATGCCCACGGAGGCCACAGGACTTTCCAAAAGAAGTCAGTGCAGAGTTATGTCAAGTGCACCCAAGGCCACAGAGCCTTCCAAGAGTTGTGAGGCCAGCTAAGCCAAGTCCATCAAGAAACCACAGAGTCAAAAGAGGAAGATGGAAGAGAAGGAGGAGGAGGAGGAAGAGGAGGAGAAAGAAGAAGGGGAAACAAACTGGGGGGTGGTGGCAGTCTTTCTGGTGGGTATCTGAGTGTGTGGCAGGTGGCAGTGTCCCTGGTGGGTATGTGTGTGTGTTTCTGCGTGGTTGGTGGCAGTGCCCTGGCGGGTATGTTTGCATTTGTGTTTGTGTCTAATGACAGTCCTTGTGGTGGGTATGTGCGTATGTGTGACTGACTGGTTGCAGGGGTGTAAATATAGAGCCCCCCAAGGGTCACGCTGTATCCACACAGCTAGTTGGTGGAAACTTCTGTGGCCTATGGGTGCACTCTCCAGTGGTGGCAGGGCGGGTGTGTGCTCCCTGGTCTCTTTGGGGCTGCATGGCTAGGAGGTGTGGCATTTACAACAAAACTAAACCATGAGGCAGTGGATTTTTAAAATAT
>NW_022111372.1:85277219-85278434 GCF_000313985.2 Echinops telfairi
TGTCCCCACAAACAGAACTGCTATCGGCCATCCACATACATGGACACATGCACACGCACATATCAGAATGTCCCACAAACACAAATATACACACATAAGCACGCACTCACCAGAAAAAGCTCTCTCTCATATGCACACACACCAAGCACACTGCCATGACAAACTTAACAGGAGCATTGCCACCATACTCACGCACACACACACACCCGCTAGAACGATTGCACCGTCCTCCTGGTGGATGCCTGGCATGGTGGCCGTCCTGGTGGGCTCTACGTGTGCTGGCAATTTTTCTGGTGGGTACCTGTGTGTATGGTGGCAGGTTCCTAGTTTGAACATGTGTGCAGCGGGTGGCCATTTTCCTGCTGTGTGAGTGTGTGTGTGTGGTTGGCCATAGTTTCCCTTGTGTGTATTTGCCACTCACGTCCCCTGGATTTCCTGGTGAGGCCTTCCACCACCTTCTGCTTGTGTTGGGCACTGCCAGGCCCAACCTCAGGCCTCCACAGAAGCCCTGCACCCCGAGTGGCTTGTTCAGACACTGTGTCAGGCTCAAGTAGAGAGAGTGAAAGATTTTTGGTTTTGTTTGGAAGCTAAATTCATCATCTCTGAGTCAGGGATTTGTGGTTCCCAAATCCAGAAAAAGTAAGAGAAGGTGATCCATCCTGATTCGGGAAGACTGGATGAACCTCCACCCCAAATCACGGGGATAAAATGACCTGTTCAATCTACAGGGGACTTTCTGACTTTGGGGTATACTGGTGAATCCACTGTGCTTTCCTTCCTCTGGTGCTCAGACCCCAAAGCCACGTTCTTCACTACTCTATCCAGGCAGGCAGACCCTCACCTGAACACCTGGGGAGGTGTCAAGTGGTCGGGCACAATGACCAGCCCTGTTTGGAAGCCCTCAGGGTGCAGGTCTTGGCTGTAGGTATTTGTCCTCATGTCACCACGTCTAGTACCACCGGAGTCCCTGTGAGACAGTCTAGAACAGTGCTAAGAAACACAAACAGACTGGAGTCAGCTTCCCTCGGCTCCTGTCTCACACCCACTGTTGGCCAGCCTCAGAGGCCTGCCCAGCAAAGGCACCTTGGGACGTGGTGCCCAGCCAGGGCCCAGGCCAAAGGGCTAAGCAGTCTCGGGGTGAGACTGTCACACAGTCCCCAGCTGAGCTGCATCAATTGCCTTGTGTACAGAGTGCACAATGGAGGCCCCAGAAAG
>NW_022111372.1:85280215-85281569 GCF_000313985.2 Echinops telfairi
GCCTGGGAGGTCAGCAAACACGCTGCCTGAAGGCAAAGCTTTCACAGTGATGCTAGGGTTCTCCAAGGGCTCCACGCTTGAGCTTTCCACTACTTGAACAGCAAGATGGTGGAACCAACTCTCTGACTTGAAAAGACTTGTCTGAGCTGAGAGTCAATCAGGTGTCAAGTCTGCTGTGGACACAATGTGGTGATGCTACAGGCCAAGCACCATTCTCACTCAGAGAACACAGGGCTTGTGTTAGTGCATTAAAACATTAGCCATTGTGCTTTTGTTGGTGTTTTATTGGGGTAAAATATCATAACCTTGGCTCCAAATAAAGTTAGTGATGCAGCATGTAGGAGCCAGCCCACATTCGGATGGGTCCTACGGGACCGCTGGGTAATTGAAGGGCATAATGAAACAGACATCAGGCGAAGCATGCAAGGGCTCACCTCTTCCATGGCAGCAGGGACCAGAGAGAGAGAGAATGTGTTTTTTCACCAACTTATATAGTCTTGGGGCATGCAAGTCCCCCCAACCCCCCAACCACAGATACCTACCTACATAACCAGGTGGGCAGGATCTTAACTCTAGCAGTCCCTGAGCTCATTGGGGGAGTAACCTCACACCAGTGCTGGGGGCAGGTAAGGGGAGTGACTGTCTCTGAGCTGGGCCAAAGTAACTAGCCATAGGGTTGTAAGAGGTAGCGTTAAGGAAGCACTATTATGGGAGGATATCGTGGGGATTATTTTTAATTAGGAGACCGTGACTGCGACTCTTTTCCAACTCGCAGATATGCAGGCCTCCCTCCAGTCAGACTCCTGGCCTCCCAGGTTTCCTCAGTCAGAAACTAGAGAATGTGCCCGCACACCCTCTCTTCCCGGCCTCCTTTCCCCACACCAGCAGTGAAGCTAGGAGGGAAATCAGAGAAGCATGAAAGAGTCCGAGGCGGAAATCATTGGGGAATTTGAATCTGATTGTCTCTTGTGTGGTTTGGCATCTGAATAAAGCACAACTGAGTTGACATCAATGTTTTGTGGGGAGAAATGTGATTCAAGGGGCTAACATAGGCAAAGGTGTGACACCGTTTCCCTCCAACAAAGAACCTAGACCATCGAAGAGGTTGAAGAGTGGCTGTTAATTTGGGCAAATGAGAAACAAGCGAGTGGTGATAGCATCCCTGAGACGGGGTGTGTGTGAGAAGGCCCAAAGCCTCCACAGCCATTTACACTTTCTGTGCGCTTTTTGTTTGCATTTTTCACGTTGGGGTTTAATCTAAGATACATTCTGTCTTTGGGGTAACCCTCTTGAATGTTTGTTTCTCAATATACGAAGCCCAGGTTGATGAACCTATAGACACAGGAAGGAGAAT
>NW_022111372.1:85283254-85290264 GCF_000313985.2 Echinops telfairi
TGGCCAGCACTCATTTTGGTGCCTCAACTATTAGACTTGTTTCCAGGTGCATCTCCCTTGTCGATTGCAAGCATGGGACCAGTGCCCCATGTTTATCAGCTCTAGTTTCTGAGATAGAGAGGCCCATGTGCCATATACCGCCATTCAGTCTGCCCGCCCATACAACATCAGGGTATTTTAATGTGGCGCTAGCTAGCCTGAGATGGAGGAGGTGCACAGTGGCTTTTGTTAAGTAGCCTGTGTTGTACTAAAGATATAGGTTATGTTATACTTCCCACGGTGTCTTTTGATCCAAGGATATACTCAAACGTGGAAATTACAGGAACTTGGAATATTCCCTAAGGGTCACTTCACCTTTATGAGGAACTGAATATCAGGCAGTTCCACATTGTTATCTTCAAAAGGGGCCAGAAACAAGTGTCAATATACTGTTAATAAAGGGCCCTATTGGGGTTGTGGGGTATGTGTTTGGTTGCTAAACACAAGGTCAGTGGTCAGAGACCACAAACCACCCTGCAAGACAGAGATGAGATCTTCTGGTCCCATAAGGATTTACAGCCTCAGAAATCCCACTCCGCCCTCTTGGGTCACTGTAACTATAGATGCAGTTAACCGACTGGTAGTGAGTTTGGTAACATAAATTGATTCAAATGTTCTGAAACCTAAAATGGGTCTGTTAGAGTTGAAACTCCTTACTGAAATTAAAATGTTTCGGTCTTGTTATAAGGTGGCACACCTTCTCTAGCTGTGTGCAGAAACCCGGAAAAGAAAAGTTAGAATAACTTTTACAAAGAAGCGTGGAGTCAGCCTCGTGTCGTAAACATTTAACATGAATTCTTCGTTGACTTCTATATATGAAAGTGTCTCCTGAAATGTCTACTGCATAATTTGTTTGTTGCATTCTCACCCACAATAGACAAAAGGTTAAACCAATCAAAATGCCCTTCTGTGGATAATGGATACATAAACTCTGTACACACATGTCCTGGACTACTATGCATCCCTGACCCTGTCCCTGGAAAAGGAACCATGCTTGATTACGAAGAGAGGCAGTGGAAAAAGAGGCAGGCCCTGGACAAGATGGATTGACATTGAACCATGGCTGCCACAATGGGCTCAAACATATGAACAGTTGTGCGGATGGGACAAGAGTGGGCCGGGTTTTGTTCTGGAGTTACTATGTATCCAGGGTTGCTATCACAGCGCCTAACAACAACAGCAGGTTTCCCTGAAAAAACAGGGGTGAAGTTGTCAAATAGCTTGTAACATTGATGAATTTGGAAGACATTATGCTCAGCAAATTTAGTCAATCTCATAAAGATAAATAGGATCACTATTGATAAATAGGATATAAGCTCATGATGATGAAAAGAAAGGATCAAGAAATATGGTTTTCACATCAAAAGAAGCAGACTGAGGGGGGCCTTGGATTCAGGTAATGAAGAAGGTGGAACAAACACGCAAAAAGAGTAGAGCTGCCCTCTGGTGGCGATAACAGTTAATGGCACAGAGCACAGCTGGCAAATAGGATGATTTTCTGTTTTTCATTTTTATCTTAGTCTTCAAACATAATAGGAATTTCACTTCTCAGGACGATTGAAGATTCCTTCATTTGTAACTAACAGAACAAGTCAGGCTACGCAGAAAAGAGAAGTCGCGGGAAGCAGTAGAAAGGATGGAATGAGCGCAAGGTCAGGCTAGCTCGGTCGTCCTTTGGTGTTGTGTCCTGTCTTGGGCTGGAGTCCATAGGTCGGAGCAGAACTGTCCCTAGGGGCTTCCGAGCAAGCGGTCTTTATGGAAGCAGACTTGTCGGCAACTTTTCTCCCTCAGAGTTGCTGAGTGGGTTCGAACTGCCAAACTTAGGGTTGGCAGTGCTGAGCCTAGGTTCTCAAATAATTGGGCTCCCGCTCCTTTTAAAAAAGACTCTGGTCGGGCACAGCATTAAAAGCACGCGGTTGATGTCAGTGAATTTTAAAGATGGGAGTTGTCCTCGTGGTGTGTGTGTGAGGGAGAATATCCCACCACACACCGTCTACACCTGCCCTCCAAAGCCTCGTGGCTCTCCTGCGGCCCCCTGGGATCAAGGCGGACACTGCTGGAATGTCGGGGCTGGGAGGTTCACATTGCCTTTATAACCACAGGAAAGACTTTGGCTTTCTTCGGGTAAGGGTCTCCGCAAAAAGAAAAGCATTCACTCCATCCCCCCATCTCACCCCCCTCCCAATACACTTTGGACCCGATTGGGTTTTCGATATTTTCTGTGTGTTTCTTTTCTTTTCTTCTTCTTCTTCATATTGGGGTTTAGCTCTGATGTATTTGTCAAGTAGAATAAGGGTTCCTGGGGGGACTGTGGGGGAGGGTGGGGTGGAGGCTCAAGGGGAAATGATATCAAGGAGTTCAACAAGAAAGAGAATGTTTTGAAACCGACTGTTTGATGTGATTGAACTGTAGAATAATATCTGTATTAGCTCCCAATAAAAGTGTTTTGGAAAGCAAACAAACAAAAAGAAAAGCATTCCCAGATGAATTTTGTTCTTCTAGATTCTTTGTTCTTGTATGTATTATGTGGTTCACCTTGGGAAACAGAAAAGGTGCCACACACTGGTTTAAGACAAGAAGAATAGATTCATCCACCTATAGAAAAACGCAAGGAGTATGCCTAATTCAGGCAGGACACTTCTGTCCATCTTCTCTCTCCGCCTTTGATTTTTACTTCATTCCTAAGGAGGCTCCAAACCTGGGACCCTGAGGCAGCATTTTTCCAGGTGTATATCCAGGGGAAAAGAGGAAGCATCCTTCTCTCAGAATCTCCTGGGGAAAACTAGGGTCTTAATGACTCCTTGGTGTGATGTGTAGGGCCCGAACCAGGGGGAATTCCATTTGTCTATTGACACTGGCTGAGCTGATGTATTCTACCCCTAGCCAAGATGGAAGCAACCCAATACAGAGGCACGCCGGGAGTTTGGATAGCCCACCAAAGAGAAAGTCGATGCAGTTACTAGAAGAGGGGTGACTAGCTTTTTAGACAACAGGAGAAGCTGTTCGCCTCATTAATCATGGCTCAGTTCCCATGCTTGCTACGTGAGCATTCAGTGTAGCAGAGGAAGCATCGGCCCCCCAGATCCCCTTGCTATTTGATACAGACCCATCTAACCCCAAACCAATCCCACCTCCACGGAGTCAATTCTTACTCACAGTGACCCTATAGGACAGAGTAGAATGGCTTCTGAGACTATACACCTCTATAGGACCCCACGGCTTCGGCTCTTCCCTCAGAGCAGCTGGTAAATTTACAGTACTGATTTTGAGTGTACCAGCCCATAATTGATTTTAATACATCCATCTCACTTGCCAGAAAGTGGAGGGACAGACAGTCATAACTCTCATGGGGATAGATAATATATCAAGAGTACAGCTGCTGGTTTAGATGGATGGGTTACTTTTCTGAATTAGCAATACAACAACCAAATCAAAATTTGAAACCATTCTGGGCCAGGAGAATGGAAGTAACTGTGGTCTAAAATTAAACAGTGGCAAAACCGAGACCACAATTCCAGTCTATTCCCAGATATTTTTCCCCTGGGAGATTGCAATACTATTCCCATATCACTTCTCCTCCTTTGACCTCTTATTCGACTTCTCCGCCCTAGGAAGAGTACCATATCTATGTGGTGGGAAGAGGCAACCCTGAACTGCTCAGTCATCCCTCATTTTGTGGGTCTGCGATTACAGGGAGAGTATTCTCGTTTGCTACATGCTATTAATGAAATCAGTGGGGCAGGGTATAATCCTGAAGAGGGGCCTGTGATTTGGGGTAAATTAATTCAGGGGGATGTTGCTAACCCATGGGATAAAGTGCAATTAGACCCAAACAGATACCTTGCCTGACAGATGGTGTTGTGCATATGACCTGCGGGTTCTCAGGAAGAAATTTCTTTACTATCCTTTAAAACATATTGTGGAATTTCGGTTATAACAACACTACCAAGAGGGTGGAGCTTTAACAAATCACGAGAGTGTGCAAGTGGTTTTTCAGAGCTATGGATAGAATCTGGAGGAGTTAAGGCATTTCTGAATTGTAAGGCTGTGCTTTAACACGAAGAGCCTGCTGGTAGAATTACAAGCAATCATTACAATTCTCAAGAGGACTCAGGAAGATATGAAAAGCATGTGGGGAAAGAGTCGGTCATTATCAGCAGAATGGAGCTAGAATGTGCTCTGAAGGAGACATTAAAAGGAAATGATGAACAAGCGATTGGGTCCTAGAGGAACCTTCTCATGAAGGGACCCCCAAGACACTTGTCTAAGTTGTGTTGAAATGTTTTGTGGAAAGTAGAGATGACAAGTCATGAACTTCAATGTCTGATTGAGGAGGGCTTTGGGGTTTCTCGTTCTTGTTTATATTACAGAGGTATCCTTAAAACAAGTTGTTTCAAAATTAACTTGCAAAAAACATGGGATTTACAAACAAGACCCAGAAAAAGTATGGACCTCCATCCAGGATATTGAAGAAAATAGAAAAATGGAGAAACTGGTGTCTGAATACAGACATTTAATTCTAAGCTACCCCAGTAATTTATAACAAACACACTGTCGAATTTTTTTAGTGGAAATGAAAAAAAAGTTAGAAGACCAGCTACATTTTCATTTCTAGGTGCATTTATACTAACTGTCATTTATAGATCATACACTGTCCCCAAAGGTTTCCATTTATGTGTGTATTACTACACGGTGAAAAATAAATGCTTAGCAAGTGAATAAAATAACTTGAGAAATGTTTTTGGTTGGTATAAATCTGTGGTTTAGAAAAGTGAAATAATGATGGAATTTAAGGACGCTGATGATTTTTGGGTGACTTGGTCTGCCACAGTTTACCCAGAGCTCTGCATTGCCCTCCTTTTGGAGTGCGCTAACCACACACACACACACACACACACACACACACACACACACACACACTATAATCCAATATGGCACAATTGAATTATAATCTTGGGGAAGTAGCCCAGCGTTTATATTTTCGGTAAGCTTCCAGATCACTCTGTCAATCAGGGCTTTCATTGTACTGAGGTCCTAGGCATAATTTTCAACTGCAGCCCCTTGAATTCTTTCTATGCTTTAATTCTTTAAACTGTGCCCATTGTTTTTACCTATAAACTGTTACCCGGTGGATACAGCTGTCACCTAAAACAAGTTACCTGGTGGAAACAGATGTCACGTTTTATCTATCTTTAGCTCTATCTATACTTTTAATTTCCCCCCCTGCCATTTTGTGACAATTCTACCAAAATATCCCCTTAGTTCGACTTGTGTGGATGAGTTATGATGCCTATAAGATGCAACTTCCCAAACTACAGGCCAGAACGAAACATTTCTCCTTTTCGTTCTCTCTCCATAGCAATTTGTCTCATTCCCATTTTCTCCTTGATACTACATCTGGAAGATAGAATCCTCAGCAGAGTGAAGGTAGTTTGTCGAGGCTCGGTGTACAACAGGGCATCTATCTCTCTTTGTACTGCTTCCCCTCTTTAAGTTGAATGACCTACAGTGTAGATCATGGGGGATTTGGGGTCAGTTGGCTGCCAGGACAGCCCTAGGTCTTGTCCTTCTGCCTAGAGGGTTATTATCCTCACGTTGTTTGAACATGTATCATTCTACATGTCTATTTTTCGTGTTTTCATTTGTGGACAAGGAAAATAAGAACTACCTTGCCTGAGGAAGAGTAAAGGAATGTAGAAAGAAACTAGAAATTGCAGTTGTCCCCTTACAAATTGCAGGTCCTAGGAAGTGGTCTCTGGTTCCTGTTCTGTCCATTTGAGGCACCGATACTGGAAACATTATGTTATTCTCTATCACCTTCTTCAGGGGTAACCGAGAAAATCAAATGACTAGCTTCTAAACGAGCATCAAAGCTTTTTTTCTTCTAATCATCAATATTTGATCTTGATTTTAGTTAGTATATTTTCATTCTAACACAGAACACTGCTAATATCCTACCTAGAAAATAGAGGGGAGATTTGGTACCACATAGGGATTGAATCATTTCATTTGCTTTGCTGTTTATAAACTGGAAAAAGCAACTAGAGAATAGAGAAATACCACTTAAATCATACATGATTTCTCCCCATTACTTCTACTATAAATGTGGAGAAGCAGTGTAGCACCTAATAATGGTAACAAATTTTATGGCATATAATTTTTCTCTTCCCCACTTCTGTAGCTGAAACTTTAGAAATATTAACCTGTGATGGAAATCAAGTTGTCTATTTTTGAGTAAAGCATATTATGATAATCTTTTAGTTGTGATATTTGTTGATTTTCATGCCTTTGAAATTTTGTATAAGTTAAGCTTTCACTGATTATGCTGAGGTTTCTTAAAATTAGATACAAATAAGAAATATTGGTTAAGAAAATATAACGCAATTCATTCTCTTCATAATTGATTATGTAGTTACTGATTGTCTTTTTTGAATTTGTTTCCTTAATTATAACATATACAAAATGAAGAAAATGGTCTTATCAAAAGAGCTTAATAAGGAGTTTAGGTGAGATCATTATTAGAAATAGAACTTGTATTTGCCCTAAAGATCTTTGCGTCCAGTGTTGCTTTTGAACTCTCAGATACAGGCTGTGGCCATGAAATTTCACTTACTACCTGGTCTCTTTAGTGAGGAATCAGCCACTGAAAGCCTGATGGACAGCAGTGGAACATGGTCAGCTACTGAAGACCCCGGAATAGCAGCCAATTGTATGAGAGATAGTTCAGAAGATGAGCCACTCGGTCAGAAGGCACTCAAAATATGACTGAGGTGGGGCCGTTTTCTCCAAGTAGGGTGATCGTAATGATGGGGTGGAGTGAAGCCTCCAGGATCTTCATTTGCTAATTGGACATGACTCACAGTGAGAAGAAGCAGCTATACAAATCTATTAATAATTGAAACTTGGAATACACAAAGTATGACTGTAGAAAAATGGAAAGTCATCAAAATGAAATGTCAAGCATAAAGCCT
>NW_022111372.1:85291050-85328399 GCF_000313985.2 Echinops telfairi
AGAGAAAATGTTTTGAGAATGATGTACAAATGCGCTTTACACAATTGATGTGTGTATGGATTGCGATAACAGTTGTATGAGCCCCTAATAAAATGTTTTTTTTAAAAAGATCAATATTCTAGGCCTTCGTGAGTAGAAATGGACTGATATTGGTGATTTTGATCTAGTCAACCATATGGCTTACTATACAGGGAATGACAGATTCAAAAGAAACGGCATTACATTCATCATAAAAAAATGACGCTTTAAGATATGTTTTGAAGTATAATGTTGTCTTTGATAGGATAATATCTATCCATATATATGGAAATCTTGTCAACAACTATACTCAAAATAATGTAATAACCACTAAAGCTAGTGACACAGAGATTAAAGAATTCTACCAACATCTTCAGTTTGAAATGGATCTACCATGCAATCAAGATGCATTAATGTTTATTTGTGATTGGAATGCAAAAGTTGGAAACACAAGGAAAGAACAATAGTTGGGAAAAATGGTGTTGGTGACAGAAATGACACTGGGGATCATCATGATAGAACTGAAAGACCAATAAGCTCTTCGTTGCAAATACCTGCTTTTAACACCACAAAAGGCGACTGTAGACATGACTTTCTAGAGACGGAATACACATAAATCACATTGACGCCATCTGTGGAAAGAACCCATGGAGAAGTTCAATATCAGTAGCTAACTGAAACAAGGTCAGGCGCCAACTGTGGCACAGACCGTCCAGCGTGCTGTTCAGGCTGTTTTGTGCTCACAGCAGCCAGGGCACAATTGACAGGTGCCATGCCTCAGGACTTCAATTTCCATCAAGGACATAATGAGGTAAGCCCCTAAGGGAGGCCACCCCTCCCTGGAGAGGCTGGAAAGGGAGCCCAGGGAATTCACTTCCCAGTGCACTCTTCCTGAGGGCAATCGTGTTCATACCCTTGGCCAATGGTAAGAAAGCATTCAGGGAGGATTAATCCAAGTGGGGACTCTCATAATGGATGTTCACTTTTCACTGCCGTCCACAGCCTTCACAAGCAAGTTGCTCAGAAGTTAAGCTCTAAGATATGCCTGAGGGGTTGATGTCTTTGGGTGCAACTCTTGTGTACCAAGTAACCGGAAACAACTGAAGACTGCTTTGGTCACTAGTGTCTCTCTTCCTTTACCTAATCACAAGAGCAGCCCGTAGGGAGAATCCTCTTAAAGTGATCATCCCTCACTTTTATTCTGAGCTTGATACAAGTAGTATTGTACAAGACATTTTTCAATGTTTTGTGTTGTTGCTAGATCCCATCAAATCATATCTGACCCATAGAGACCCCAGGTACAACAGAACGAAACACTGCCTTGCCCATTTGTTACAGTCACTGTGTCAATCCATCCTATAGAAGGTGTTTCTCTCTTTTGCGGCCCATCTACTATAGTAAGGACATCTATGATGTCCTTCTATAGGGACTGGTCTCTCCTGATAACATGTCCAAAGTATGTAAGATGAGATCTTGCCATCCTTGCCTGCAATGAACACTGTAGCTACACTGCTTTCAAAACACATTTCTTTATCCTTTGGCAGTCTAACGTATTTTCAATCTTCTCTTGCCAGGAGCAAAATTCAAATATATTGATTCTTCATCAGTCTGCCTTATTCAATGTCCAACATTCACATGCACAAGAGGTGACTGAAAATATCTTGGGTTGGGTCGGGTGTACTGTAGTCCTCAAAGAAACCTCCCTGATTTTCAACACTCTACAGAGGTCTTGTGCAGCATGTTTACCCAATGCAATGCTGCGTTTGATCTCGACTGTTACTTCCATGATCATTGATTGCAGAAGCAAGCACGATGAAATCCTTGACATCTTCTATCTTTTCTCCATTTATCTTGATGTTACCTACTGGTCCTTTTGTGAGGATTTGGGTCAGCATAGATATTGAATCTATATGGTGAGAGGACACAACCCTGACACATAGGTTTCCTAATTCTTAAACCATGCAATATTCCCTTGCTTTGTTCTCACCACTGCCTCTTGCTCCATGCACAAGTTCCACATGAGCACAAAACGTGTTCTAAAATTCCCATTCTTTTCAGGGCTATCAATTTATGACAAATTTGTTAAATAGTTTATTAAAGTAAGTTTCCTTTTTCTGATTACTTTGAAAGTTGTGCCCGTATATGAATCAGCTAAAGCTTCTCCATTTCTTATTTGTCTAATGATATAAAATGGAAAGTATTTCCAAGTATTGTGCATAAAGAACTTCCTGGGAATTTAAAAACTCTAGTCTTCAATTTAATGTTTCTTCAAAAATTATTTGTCAGAAAAATAAGTACCACAGACCTCTCTGTTGGTGTCTATGTAAACGATTTAAAAGTCTGTGTAAATTTAGTATTCTGTTACACACACACACACACACACACACAGACACACACAGATGTCCTTGGAACTCACCTGGTCGTTGGAGGCAGTACCCAGATTAATCCCCTCTGCTCCAAGGGCACTAAAAGTGTGACTGAGAGGAGCTCATTCTTGGGGTGGTGTGGGGTACAGCCTGTTGGAGGGGACCCTTCATTTGCTGATGGGTCACTACTCAAAGGAAGCAGAAATAGCTGCAAAAATCTGCTAATGACAAAACCTTGGAATGTGCAAAGTGTGAATCTAGGAAAATTGGAATTGGTCAAAAATGAAATGAAATGCATAAAGATGGATATACTGGGCATTAGTGAGCTAAAATGGACTGGTATTGGCCATTTTGATCTTAGTGATATAAATCAAGCAACAGATCAGATGATAGGATTTTGCAAGACCAACAACTTGTTCATAGCAAATACATTTTTTCAAAAAATCAAATGACTTCTAATACATGGAATTTTCCAGCTGGCTTTCACAGAAATAAAATTGACTATATCTGTGGGAAAATATGGAGAAGCTCAAAATTAGCAGCTAAATAAGGGCACAGGCTTTCTGTGGAACAGAGCATTAATGGCTCGTATGTAAATTCAGGTTGATGCTGAAGAAAATTAAAACAATTCATAAGAGCCAAAATACAATCTTGAGTCTATCCCACCTGAAATTTGTTAACATCTCAAGAACAGATTGGCTACGTTGAACACTGTTGACAGAAGATCTCATGAGCTGTGGGGGGACGTCAAGAACCTGATTCCTGTAGAAAGGAAAAGGCCACTAAAAGGCAGGAAAGAAAGAAGAGATGAAAGTGGATGTGAGAAGAGGCTCCGAAACTTGTTCTCAATTACAGAGCAGCTACAGCAAATGGAAGAGAGAATGAAGTCAAGGAGCTAAAGAGCAAATTCAAAGGGCAGCTTGAGAAGACAAAGCCGAATATTATAGTAAAATGTGCAAGAACCTAGAATTAGAAGCCTAAAGGTATTATTATTTTCATATCTTACAGCATCCTCTGTCTGCCTTCACCCACTTTTCTGTTGTTCATCCCCCTGGGAAGGGGCTATATGTTAATCCTTGGTCGAATCCTCATTTCTCCCCCCCCCCCTTCCCCTTATCCTCCTCGCATCTCTATTCTTATTATTGGTCCTGAGGGTTTTATCTGTCCTGGATTCCCTGTGTTTTGGGCTCTTATCTGTAACAGTGTACCTGTTCCAGTCTAGTCAGATTTGTAAGGTAATTGAGGTCATGATAGTGGGGTGGGATGGGGGGGTGGGTCATTAAAGAACTAGAGGAAAGGTGTATGTTTCATCGATGCTATACTGCACCCTGACTGGCTCGTCTCTTTATCAAGGGTTCATGACAGAGGGAGGGTAGGGGCTGAAGGGAGAGAAAAAATGAGGAGCTGATATAATGGGCTCAAGTAGAAAAAAATGCTTTGAAAATGATGATGGCAACATATGTACAAATGTGCTTGACACAATGGATGAATATATGGATTGTGATAAGAGCTGTAAGAGCCCCCACCCCCCAAAGTATTTAATAAAGAAAGAAAGAAAATCAAAAGGGAAAAACATGCTTAGGATATCTGAAACTAAAAGAACTAAAGAGAAAAATCAAGTTTCAACTTGCAATATTGAAAGATGCTATAGACACAATATTTAATTGTATAGGAAGCATCAAAAGAACATGCAAAGAATACAGAGTCACCGTTTTAAATAGAAATAGTTGAACTGTCCCCATTTCAGGAGGTAGCACATGAGCAAGCATCATTGTTACTGTTCAAGCTGAACTGAAAGCATAGCCAAAACCAAGGGTCCAGAAATAGATGAAACATCAGTTGACACATTTCAACACACTGATGAAACACTAGAAGCACAGACTCTTGTGTGTCAGGAAATGTTGGAGACACCTATTTGGACAAATGACAGGATGAGATCCATATTTGCACCCATTCCAAAGAAAGGTGATCCAGCAGAATGGTTAAATGATATTATAAATATCCAAGTAAGGCAAATATTGCTGAAGATCATCCAAAAACAGTTATAGCAGTACACTGACAGGGAGCTACCAGACGTTCAGGCCAGATTCAGTAGACGACTTAGGACAAGGTATATCATTGTTGATGTCAGGTGAATCTTGGCTAAAAGCAGTGAATACCATAAAGATGCTTACTTGTGATTTATTGACTATGCCATGGCCTTTGGCTGTGAGGATCATAACAAACTATGGATACCCTTGCAAGAAATGAGATGGAAGAATGAGAGATCCAGAGTATTTCATTGTGCTCATGTAGAACTAGTACATGGATCAAGAGGCATTTGTGCAGACAGGTCAAGGGAACACTGCATGGCTTCAACTCTGAAAAGGTGTTCATCAAAGTTGTATTCTCTCTACGTACTTAGTTAAGATGTATGTGGAACAACTCATTAGAGAAGTTGGCTTATTTGAAGAAGAATGCAGCATCAGGAATTGGAGAAGGCTTATTTACAACTTACCATATATGGATGATGCTCATTGCTTGCCGAAAGTGAGGACCTGAAACATTTGTGGATGAAGATCAAAAGCAGAGGCCTTCAGGATGGGTCTGGTGTTATCCTTAAAATCCTTGTTATGTTCGACTCCATTGTTTCAGCCAGTGAGTGAATCCATCACGTTGAAGGCCTTCCTGTCGTTCCATGCCCCTCTATTTAACCAAGCATGCTGTCCTTCCGGACAGCATGTCCAAAGTATGTGAGACAAAGTCTTGCCCCTCTGGCCTCAAAGGAGCCCTCTTGCCATACTCGGTCCATGACAGACTCGTTTGTCCTTCAGGCAGTCCACGGTGCTTGCCATGTTCTCCTCTAGCACCACAGTCCCAAAGCATCGATTCTATTTTTTCTCTGTCTGAATTATAAGAGATGATGAAGAACAGAGCAAATAGCCTTTACATTCTATCACTTGGGATTTTTTTCTTGTATTATAAGAGAAAGAGTCTAATGGATTTGATGGCTGCCATGTTTGAAAAGGCTACCGTATATACTCATGTATAAGCCAAGTTTTCAGCACATTTTCATGCAGTGTTTGTGGTAAAATTAGGTGCCTTGGTTGATATTCAGGTCAGCTTATACTCGAGTATATACAGTATTTCTCCCCATTTCTATAGTTGAGAATGCTTGAACTAAATTGTTTCCCATGTTCAGAGATAAGATTCTATATTTTCAGTTAAATCCATTAGAATCTTTCAGACCTGAAATTTGTTGATTTTCACTCCTAACGTATGTCAGGTGAGTGTTAATTGATAACTGTCAGGACATAGTAATTAGATTGGGAACTTTCACAGTCTTGATTTATTAGCTTCACATTTCAATGAGTCGGTTAAACATTGTCTTCCTTGGATATCAATTTCTTCAATTTAGAAAAGTAGAAAATTAAATTAAAATTAAAATTACATATTCAAGTAGAGAACTATGGGGCAGCAGCAAGATAATATATTTGACAGATATGCTAAAAAAATCAAGTCAGTTTATAATTTTACAATCTGATATTCTGTACTCATTTAGTTACAGAGAAAGCTCATTTTCTGGTGTGTGATTTCCTCAGAAAAAAGGCTGCAGCCTTGTCATTTCATAATAGCTGTGAATGCATGACAGAGGTCAGTTCATTTTTAAATAATTTTCAGATACAGTCTTTTCAAAAGTATAAAATATGACAGAAGTGAGTTAACCCTTCAGTTTATATTTAAGCTTGTGCTTTTTAAAAAAATTCAAAACCTTGTCATATGATCTGTTATTCAAAAATTGCTCAAGCAACTAGCATGCAATCTAAAGCAAAATGCCACATAATAACCTCTAGCTTAGAGAATATTTAGAAATGGCCAACATCCAAAACCATCTTATTCATGCCGATGTTCCTTCTCCACAAATGCATGCTGTTTCCTTCATTGTTTAAAAAACATATACAGTATTATTCAGTCCCCTCTATTTCTGAACTGAAGCATCTTCTAGTATATTAAAAGTTTGAAGGATTCTATAGTGAACAATCTTTTACATCTGAATTTTCATAATAATAAAGCAGAAGACAAATATGAGTGTCAAAGACAAATTCCCAGAAAGTTAACTTTACAAAACAAACAAACATGCAGCAAACTTATTTTGGATATCTCATTATAAATTATGAATTCTCCCACAAAAGGTAGCTCCTTGACTGTATGTTTTAGAACAATTAAAAAACAACAGCAACAACAACAAACAAGCAAAATGAAAGCAAAACAAAAACAGAAGCAAAAAAAGAAAACAGTATTTTAAAGCACAATAGTGAGGCTAATTTAAACATATTTATCTTTGTAATCATTAAATTGTTATCAATAAAATATATTTAGAGAAGGAAATTTATCAGAAGGTTATATTACCAATACTATTTATGCATTTAGATGCACAAATTATAAATAAAATCTTTGCAATATGTACTAATGTATAAAATGTTACCCAAAGATAATCAATTTCTCTTAATTAGCAGGATATGCTTTTATCAGAGCAGATCTGTATGGTAATTTGTTATATTAATATGATGCTCATTAATAAATCATATTATCTAAACAGTTATAAAATGGTTAATAAATAATGTATATAAATTTACTGATGGTTTGAAGAAAATAGAATTGTTCATACATATAATGCATATGGTTTTCAGGAACATCCAAAAATGAATTTAATTATGTATATACCTCTTTATAAATAGCTACACATGTGGTTAATCTGATAAGAAATATAAAGGAAAGATAATATAAAGTTGAGCTTGAAGATTTCCTGTGGGAAAGTGGTTATGAATTTTGAGAAAAATCCTAATAAAACTACATTGGTTTTGAACTTGTGGGGTTGTGTGTGTGTGTGTGTGTTAATTTGGCTTCTGTTTTCAGGGCTGTTTGCTTTGTTTGCCTACAATAAAGAATGTATAAAAGAGACATCCTTGAAAACAAGCTTTCAAAATGAAAATAGAATTTAATGTTGTAGAAAATTATAAAAATGAAGGAAATGTATCTTGGAAAAACTTTCCCCCAGCATACTGCTGACTACTAGATTTCTCTAGGAAGAAAATACACCAAACCCGTGACTTGGTTGCAAACATTTGTTGGGCTAACAGAAGACAGGCACCATCTAGGGCAGTGGTTTTCAACCTTCCTAATGCTGTGACCCTGTGGTGACCCCAACCATAAAATTATTTTTGTTGCTACTTAATAACTAATTTTTCTACTATTATAAATCGGACAACCCCAGTGAAAGGGGCATTCGACCCCCAAAGGGGTCACGACCCACAGGTTGAGAATCGCTGGTCTAGGGAATACTTCTGAGAAGCGATGGAGGGGCCATGGAAGCACAGGGCTGCTTCCACTTCAAATGGTTGAAAAAAGACCTCCTAGAGATCAAAGAATTCAATCACCACCTCTATATATTTTTTTAAACAAAAACTAGACTTGTGTAGCAAACAAAACAATACAAACAGTAAAATGGTT
The DNA here is from genome assembly GCF_000313985.2 of Echinops telfairi. NCBI lineage: Eukaryota > Metazoa > Chordata > Mammalia > Afrosoricida > Tenrecidae > Echinops > Echinops telfairi. The sequence goes on from NW_022111372.1 coordinate 85,298,925, forward strand.
CAGAAAAGCCAGGTCTGCAAGTCTACAACTGGTGTAAACAGTGTTATGGAATAAATGGCTGTGCACCAAGATCACACTTCTGTCTTTAGATAGTTTCTAGGTATCTCTCTTCTCTGGAGCTTAAAAGACCAATAACTGTATAAGTCCTCAATCTGAAAAGCATACTTGGTTATAAAAAATAACTTCTGTTTCTCTGACACCGCCACCCCTGTGTCCATGGCACTGCCTGCTCACCTCCCCCTTCCCCCACCACTCTCACCCCCCAGGTCTCCCCAGGACCTTTGGTCCCGCTGCTTAGCAAACTAGCTAATAGAAGGTATCAAGAGGCAGAAATAAAGGGAATGTGGTGGTGGGGCAGGAGGAAGTGAAAGGAAACAGAGGAAGGACATAGGAAGCAAAGCAATGGATCAAGGTATAAGCATAGTGGTGTACATACGTAAATACATTAATCCACAAAAATAGAGGCATTGGCCTATGTACATATATTTATGGCAATACACTGAGGTAGGAGATGTACTTCAGGCCTCTACTCATAATCTCCTTCAATACAAGAACACTTTGTTGTAACACATCTGCAGTCTGAGATGTTTACCCTCCCGACACAATCACTGAAGACAAAACAGGTGCATAAGCAAATGCGGTGAAGAAGGTGGATGGTGCCTGGCTATTAAAAGATATAGCATTTGGGGTCTTAAATGCTTGGAGTTACACAAGCCACCATTCAGCAGAGAAGCAACAAGTCCACATGAAAGAAGCACACCACCGGTGTGATCATGAGGATTCATAGGGACTGGGTAATAGGCATCAGGAGATACACATAACAAACAAACAAAAACATATTTTTGAGAATGAGGGGGTGTGGAGCAGAGTTTCAAAGCCCATCCATAGACAATGGAACAATATCCCCACAGAGGGGCCTCAGAGAAGGGATGAGTCAACCAGGGTGCAGGAAAGCATCAATGAAACACACTAGGCTTCCTCACCCCCCCACTACCATGACCCCAGTGCTGCTTCTCAATTCAGACTAGACTGGAACATGTACACAGGTATAGATAAGAGATGGGAGCTCACGACAAAAAGATTCCGGCAACAGGAGTGCCAATAGTGATGTCAGAAGGGTAGGGGGAAGAGGGGGAGAGTAAGGGAGAAAGGGGGAACCAATCGCAATGATCGACACATAACCACACACCCCTCTCCAGGGGGAAGAACAGCAGAAAACAAAGGGGAAGAGAGACAGTGGTCAGTGTGAGAGATGAAAACAAGAACAATGTACTATCTATCAAGGGGTTATGGAGAGGGGGGAGCAGGAGGGTGAGAAAAAGAGGAGCTGATCCCAAGGGCTCAATAGAAAGTAAACGTCTAGAAAAGAATGAAGGCAACATATGTACAAATGTGCCTGATGCAAGCGATGTATGGATTGTGACAAGAGTTGTAAGAGTCAAAAAAATTAAAAAGAAGAATCATAAAAAAATAACTTCTGGGAAAAATTAAGTCAGGAAAAGTAGAATAATTTTAACAGTAAAGCACTTTAAGATTTCTGCTGCTATTTTCATATTAATTTTTTGTTTACTTTAGACTCTTAAATACTGTTTACTGGTTTACTGTGTTGGGATGAGTTCTAAAGAGAAACAAAATCAGTGGATATATATATATATATATATATGTATATATATACATATATACATATATACATACATATATATACATATAGATAGTTTTTCAAATTCCAACCTCACTGCCATCGAATCAATGCTGACTCCTAGCAATCCTTCTGTGGGTTTCTGAGACTGGGAGTAGAAAGCCTGGTTTCTCTCCTGCAGAGCTGCTGGTGGCTTCCAACTGCTGACCATGGGGATTGTATCCCAATGCGTAACCACTATATCACCAGGGCTCCACATACATACATACATATATACGTGTATATATATACATATATATGCACGTATATATGTATGTATGTATGTATATGTATATATGTATATGTATGTATATATATACAGAGAGAGAGAGGCAGGGAGATAGAGACAGAGAGAGTTGTATCAAGAAATTGACTCACAAAAATGTAGAAGTGGTTAAGTTCAGTCTAGGTCAAGTCCATGGGTCAGATATTAAGCTGAGGGTTCTACAGACTCATGTAGCTCTGGAGGCTGATGAGCTGGGAAGCAATGACAGGAGTCACTGTAGAAAAAGGATGACTAGTAGCCACAGAATGTGTCATCCTAGCCACTTGCTTGTTAAAATCCTGCTCTGCTGGGGTGACCCTTTGATGAGATTCTCATCAAGACACAAATAATCTTAACTTTCTTGGCCCATGTAGAGAGATCTACCTACACACCTCTTCCCTACCCATCCCTTGTTAACATTTTGCCAATCTTGCTCTTTCCAAGTTCCTGGCCATTCAAACCAGTGACCATGAATCAGGAGACCGTCACACATTTGGCCATGTCTCTTACCAAGTAAACGGAATGACTCGGTGTGCCATTCAGAGTTCTGTCCTTTGGGAGGATTTCCTTCACCACTGTCCTTCACAGAGGTCCCGGAAAGGTGCTGTAGTACTGTTGCTTGCCACAATTAAGTGGGACCTGCATATTTTACAGAACCATCAGTCATCCAAACATGAGTTTTCTTTTATTCAGTCAACTCGTCATAAGAAACGCCCCCCAAGGTGCACATTGGGAGAAAGACCGTACTGTGACAGTACAGGAGACCACAGGCGTTTGGGTCCCGTCACGCACTTACTTTTCCCTTCAGGTCTAGCTCTAGCCCACTCTTTACATACCACTTCCATTGAGTGATGGAGCAGTGTTGGGTGTGTCCAACTTTATAACTCTGTGGGTCAGACAACATCCAGTTCATGACGTCAGCTGAGGCCACGTGGTTCATTGTGAGGACTTCAGTCTGTACTAAAGCTCAGTAACAGGCCCAACACGGTATTTCAAAAGGGGTGGAGTGCCTGCAGACCAGGACAGAGTTTTGCTCCAAAACCCAAGGGTCTGCACTGTGGTTCAAAGTTAGGGGCCTGCCAAAGACTGCAAACTGTGTCTCTGTCTGCCAGCATCACTGCAAGCTGCCTCTTGCTCTGCGCCCCACTCAAAGCTGGTCACTTTTCAAGTCACTTGATAAATAAGCTAGAGTAGCCCACCCAAGTGAAGAATATGTTGCCTCCAAAACTCAAAGAGCCCACCAGACAGAGCCTCCTTTTTAGTTGTGGGAGGGCTGGCTGCATCTCAGCATCACTCTGTGCCACTTGGCCAGCCACCTCATATCACCAAGGAGACAGGCCATACAGCGTTGTGAGGCCTGGCTATGGGACCTGATGGCACATTACTGTGATACAGAGCAGTCAGATCAGGCAGCACACTGGGTCTAGACGAGAAGGGAAGAAAAAACGGGTGGCCAGCTTCTTCTTATACCTAGCCACACCCCATGTAAATGTTATCAGGCTGCAACCTGATTGATAGACTAGACTCCACCTACATTTCTTACAGGTGCTACATTGGCACAAAAATCTTTACCATAAAACCTGACTTGTGGCTGCAGAGCCCAACGACAAGGTTGGCAGGTGGCATGGCAGGCTGAAAATGGTTCCCAGAGTTGGCAGGCAATATGGCAAATGGTTTACTCAAGTCTACAAACAATGCAAGGGGAACAAATAACAGAATTGCAGACCAGATACATTGGATGGCATAAGATATGGTGATAATGATAACATATAATATAATAATAAGGGTTCTTGGGGGGGCATGGGGGAGGGAGGGGAAAAGAGGAGCTGATATCAAAGAGTTTAAGAAGAAAGAAAATGTTTTAAAAATAATGGTGGCAGCAACTGTACAACTATGCTTGATCTAATTAAATTATAGATTATTATGATATCTATAAGAGCTCCCAATTAAAAAAAGAGATCAGTGAGCCAGATGTAGGATCCAGATCTAGCAAGAAACAAAGAAGCTCACCACAGCATTGAGGTATGTAAAAAGTAGGCCCTAGCTAAATGAAATTTCCTTCCAATTGAATCAGGGCTGGAGGTGACTTCTGCATAGTGTGTAACATGGAGGTTACTGCCAAAATACTGAGAATCCTGCCATGGTCAAGATGACACAAAACCTGGCTATCACAGATACCTATTCTTTACTAAAAGAGATAATATAAAAAAGAAAATGAAAAAAATAAAGCTCTTTAACCCCATCATTCTGAGGCAGTCTCCTTTTTTACTTGCATGTATTATCTTTCACTAGCATTTCAAATTTCTTTGTCATTATTACTATAAAATTCAGAGAAAAATACATATGAATAAAATCGTACAGTATTCATGATTATAAAATTAATTTCATTAATGTAACTTGAAGGCAGCACCTAACAAGTATTAGTGAGGGTGCGGAGGAATTAGATACACAGATATTCTTGGTGGAAATGTAAACTAATACAGCCAGTGTGGAAAACCATTCCAAATGCTCTTAATCAGTTTAACATACATCTATCATATGAACCGTCCACTGAAGTCCTACTTTGATTAATAAAAATAAAAGAACATGTACATACAATGACTTGTAAACACATGGTCATAGCAGTTTTATTCAGAATAGCCAAAGACTAAAACTATTCCCATTGGAAAACAATTATAAAAAATCATTGATGTCACATGCAAGTATTTGTTTCCCCACTAACCCACAGGCCCCTAACTTATTTGCTGTCCACCATGAATAGAATTTGGAAGTTTATGAACATGTTCATTTCAGTTATTTAAAATATTTCTTCATATCCAATTTTGACCAAAAATAATAGCCCCACAATAGAAGCCATGAAGGGACAATGAAGGATTGGAGCAAAGCAACAAAATTAGCTTTGTATCTAGAAACTTACAAATATCTACATATGAGGAAATTAAGAAATTTCCGCCGAAAGTCAAAAAGAAGAAACATCATATTCAAAATTGAAAATACTATTTAATTCAAGCACTTTGTTGTCCAAATTTATGTTATTCTAATCAAAGTACCAGTAAGGTAAATTCTTCTACCCATTGTCTCTATACAATGTCACAAGAACTCAATGAAAACATAAGCCATGGGCAGAGTCTTTCCTTGCCTTCCTTCCAGACATATTTACTGAATATCTGTAATGTAGCTAAAGGAGCCTGGTGCTACTATTGGATAAACATTGGACTGTTAACCACAAGGTCAGTGGTTCAAATCTACCAGCTGTGCCATGGGAGAAAGATCAGGCTATCTGCTCCCATAAAGATTCATAGCTTCAAAACCCTACAGAGTAGGTTCTGTACGAATTGACGTTAGTGCAGTGAGTTTGGTTTTGGTATCCTGTGGCTGGCAACTTGCTCTGAATTGGGGACAGAAAGTGAGATTTAGGACCAAGGTGCACCTTAGTCTTCAAAGTTACCTCCTTGCTTTTCAACACTGAAGAGATTTTGTGTAGATTTATCCAAAGCAACACATTGTTTGATCTCTTGACGGCTGCTTCTATAAGCATTGATTGTGGACCAAAGAAAGATGTAATCCTGGACAACTTCTATCTTCTCTTCGTTTATGATGCTGTTACCGAGCCAAGCTTATCATGCAAGCAAAAAGGTTCATGAAGTTCCTAGCCAGGGGAGACATGGCAGAACCCTTAAGGCAACACAGACCTAGGTCTCTTTGAACAAGGTGAACTTTGATGGGAAGAACATTGTTGATAATGAACAGAGGTAGTGAATTCCAGGAATCGGGTCTACCTGGGTGGAGTTATGGTTACTGGGTGCACATACAGGAGGCGTTCAAAAATAGTCAGGAGCAAAGGATTCTGGGTGGGCTATCGTCACTTCTTATGGGATGGCATGCATGCACCTGGCAGCTCGTTCTTCAGGTTTAAGTCCTATAAGTGTTTTTCCTCTTGGGTTCAACTCCGGGTCATGGGTGTCTAGTCTGCATCTACTTCTATGACAAGTTTAAGCTGGTAAAAATAGATGGGGGTAGGAAATGCTCTAGGAGTGATGTGGTAGTGATTGTACAATCCCCCTTTGTTATGTTCGAATGATTGAACTATTCAATTCTATGATATGTAAATTATGTGCCAGTAAAACTGTTGAGAAAGAAATAGATGCAGAGTGAGGTGTGGAACTAAAACATACTTTCCTTATCGGGGAGAAGAACACATTATTCTTGTGTGGGCTGGGGGAGGTGGGCGGTCAAGGGGAGAAAATTGAAAATGATGCAGGCTACTGTTATAGGCCACGGGTTCAAATGTTAACTGCTGCAACAGCTACCAGCTATCATCTCAGTCTGTCTAAATAAAGCTCCCTCCCCCAAAACCAAAACCAAAACCAAAACAGTGTCTTGGATGTCAGGTATGATTGAGCTGGATTGGGGAATTTCTTCAGTTATCTTAACTTGGAAAATGGCATTGGAATTATCTAGCCTCTTTCCTAATCTGTTTTAAATTTACTTGATAGCTGTGGGTTTGAGTTTTTTAAGGAGCCTGATGATGTGGATGAAGCTTTGGGCTGCCAATCACAAGGTGGGTGGTTCTGTTCTGTCTTGTAGGGTCGCTGTGATTGGAATCCCCTCCACGGCTGAGGGTTGGGTTGGGTCTAGGGGTCAGAGGGCAGGATTGAAGGGTGATGAGATCAGGAATGTGGGCTTCATCGTATGGGATTTTTTTCCATCTCAACAAACAAGGGCTAGTTGTCCAACTTGAAAAGAAAAGAGAACAGAAGTACCAGGAGTCAACAGAAGAAGATCATGTAAAGCGGTTCAGTAACATTGCAAGTTCTGAGACTCAGGAGGCAAGAAAATGCAAAATGGCAAACGAGAGCAACTTGAGGGAAGTTTCCAACATTGAGTCAGGAAATTTTCAGGTCGTGGTGAAGTTGGAGCTTGCCTATGCTGAGGTGCAGTGCAGAGAAGAGTTTTAAAGAGAACCGAACCAAACCACCCCACGGAGAGTGAATTCACAATGTGCCCTGTTATTGGCATTAATTAAGGTCTTGTCTTAATAAGAAAAAGCTGGACTCTCGCAGACCTAGGTCAACACATGAGAATTTTAATAGACGTTAGTAGGCGGGAGAAAATATCACCTAGCCAGCAAGGCCCCCAAAACCTTCCATGGTCCCCAGGACAAGTATCAAACTTTCCAATGCCCCTAAACACTCAAGATTCTTGGGCCCTTTCATCTGATCATGCTCTGTCTCCTCACTGGATGCTGTTGGGAAAGCGAGCAGTTTTGGGAAATGCGGTCCTTGAGGTGAGATGGCATCAGGACGCTCTGAGCATGCTCTGTGAACTGGGCCAGGCTCTTGCCTCTGGTTAGGTCCAGGTACTCCCTTTTGATTCCTGCTCTGTCTCAACCTCCTATGTTGAACTGTTTTATAGGATTTGGGGAAGTAGTCTTAATGGAAGCGGGCTGCCAGGTTTTTCTTCCCTGGCACCACTATATGGGTTTCGAATCATCAACTGCTGGGTCATTAGTCGAACGCAACGGTTTTCACTCCCCAGGGCACTGTGGTTAGAGGGTAACGCAAAGAGAAACTGGGTGCTGTTCTGTTGCATACATGTTGTGTGTTGAGAGTTGCCATGAACGGTGACAGTGACAGGATTTGAACAAGGTCATTCTAGCCTTACCCTTTGCTGATGACTTACAGGTAGAGTGAACAAGGATCTACATTTTAACAAGATCTGTGTAGGCTGAAGCATCACCTGGAGATCTATATGAGTTGTGGGATCTTGTTAAAATATGGATTCTGATTCAGGATATAGCTGGGGTGGAAATGCTGACTCACAGCGGGATCAAACTGGAATGAACAAGGTTTAGAGCCCTGGAGGGAAACTAGTCTTCTAAAAATCTACAACAAAGACGACTTCTGAGAAGCTGATGAGACTGAGTGCCCCCAGGAGGCAGCGAGGTCTGGCAGGAAGTGACCCAGATCATCTGGCATGTGGTCGTCGCTGTCCCCAGGGAGTGCCAGAACTTCTTGTTCTCATGATGCATAATCAGAAACCTCGGCAGGTACAGAACTTTTGGGCATGTTCCTGCCTGCTGGGTCATGAAGCACCATAGTGAACATTTCCATAGATCACATTCAAGACTGACCTTTAAGGGCAACCAAGGGAAAGGAAGCATCACTCAGCTGGACACGGCATCTGAAGCCTCCCTCTGATTCCTTTTGTCTCCGCGTGCCCCAGGCCACAAGCTCAAGGAGCAGCGACCCTGCGCCAGGGTAGCTGTGACCCCAGGGTGACTGTATCAGGCTCCTACTTTGTCAGCACTTCGTTCAGGTAACTTCTCTTCATGTCCTCTGCCCCTACTTCAAATCAGGGAAGAGGTCTTTTCAGCTTTCCGTTTGGACAGGGTGTCCCCTGCCCCTGCCTGGTTCTCTCATTTACTGGTCAATGAGAGTAAGAAAAGCTTCACTCCTAACCTGCATCCAAGGATATAGTGCACTTTCACTCTTATCCCTGCCCACCGTCTGTAAGTTCTAGAATAGACAGGATGCAGATATGGCAGCACTTGAGGGATTTGTGAGAATGAACTTGGGAAGTTATCTTTTGTCTGGGTCTAAATATTTCCATCCCTACAAAGAAGACATTGATTAAATAAATAAATAGCTCATTTAATATATTTAAGCTCCATGTTTCCTATATTCATAGAAATGAACCCTTTCAATATCCGACAGAGTTGGTATTTTTTCTGTGGTCCACATGGCCACACTCCTACGTATGGAGTTAGATTTGAACTCAGGTCTAATTCCAAATCCCTATGATTTCCAGTGTCTCGCTTACTTCAAAAAATCAGTTAAAGGGAAAATGTGATATAAAGAGTGAAAGTGAACACACACACACACACACACATATACATACACATACACATACCCTTATACATATACATCCATGATTAGATTCTTGTCTTGGGGCAAGTACATATGTTAGTCTTCAAAATGTTTGTGGAAAATTCTATTACCTTTTAATCCTATTTATTTTCCTCAAATATTTGAAGCCCCCATCTTCCTTTAAGTCTTAAGACTGAAGACCAGCATTTGCATTTTCAGAACATTCTTTGTAGGCCAGCTCATGTGGCCAGCCTGAAGGAGAGAGCTCTAGGTGGGAAAGGAAGGACCGCAATGTGGGAGTAGCTGAAAATCACACCCCACGGAATCCAACCCCTTGTGCGACAGGATGACAGCATGTCTCTGAATATATATGACAATCTTCAAATCAAGCCTATTTTACCAGAATACCGAGTAATTCTGTATGCTCCCATATTCGTGGACAAGAGTATCTCAGTTTAGATGCTAAATTATAGAGTCATCCTTAAATTTCTAGATAACATCTCTTGGGTCAATGCTAGTGATAGCTGAAATAGAGAGTCCTGCATTTACTTCCTATGTGAGGCCAATATTGTGATTATATACAGGCTGCTGACAGAAATAAAAAAAGGGCTATTGTACTGGTACTTTCTTCTCTACAAAGTCACAATCAGGCCAGCGTGAGACCACTACAACCAAGTGTTTGAGATTAGCACCAGCTAATCTCAGAGTAATGGAGTCTCTTATGTTTTGGGATGCTAAACTGTGCAGAGAATTAGTAATAAACTATCCTAAGCATGTTTGCAGGCCTCTTCAAAGCAAGACAACAGGCAAGAGAAATGGCTACTTGTCCCCACATAACCATATTTGTCCTGGTGTCCTCCATTTTAACACACATTGTTTATTCAGGTAAGTAACCTTTTAACTCGTAAAGAAAAAATATTTAATTTATAAGGCAAAAAAAGTAATCTGTGACTTTGGGTGGGCAACTTTTCATTGAAACATGGGTATTTAGACTTGATTATTCAACGTGAGTAACATTAAAGTTGTGATGTTCTAGCTCTTTCTCTCAGACTGGTGTTCTACTTTGTCAATTCTCCTTCTCATTGATGTTTTGTTGAGCCAGAAGAAATACTCCTAGAGTAGATAATGTGTAAAACTTCAATGATAAGCAGTGCATTGCTTGAAGATCTTTTATTTTCTAAAAAGATGCACAATTTTCATTGAGGGTTTCCGAAAGATCTCTGAGATTTGTTAATGTACATAAACCAATATAAAAGAAAAGAGGTTTGTGTAAATGGCCGTGGGGTTGCGTAGGTAGTCACATTTGTCTTTTTGGATGGGTAATCACAGCCAAGTGATTTGACATAAAAACAAAAGCCACATTACCAGCTACCAAATCAGGTAACAGCAGCATATTACAGGCTATTACCATTACACCCTATTAAAATTGCACTTTTAGCATCCTCCCAAGCACAATTCCATTGCCATTTGGTCAATTCCAAGTCATAGTGACTGCGTTAGTCAGGGTAGACTAGAGAAACAAATTCATAGACACTCCCATAAGTGATAAGAAAGCACTTTATATATAAGAGCAGTTGAATATTGAGAAAACATCCCAGCGCAGTCCAGATCAAGTCCGTAAGTCCAATACTGTCAGCCCTTATGTCTGATACCAATCTATAAAGTCCTTTTCAGACTAATGAAACACAAACAATGGTGCTGAATGCAGAAAGATCACAAGCCAGTGGGTAGGAAGTCTTGTGAATCCAGTGGCATTGTAAGCATCTCACTGCTGGCACGTGGCTTCTCTGGATCCAGAGGTCTGACTCCATCAGCCTCTCTCCATGTGTTTTCTCCACAGGGTTGTCTCACAGGGAATGAGCAGAGAGAGAGTGTCTCCCACCTCCAAGGAGGAAATCCAGGAGTTCCCAGAATCTTCAGGAGAAGGCCATTATTGGCTATATCCTGATGAATGTAGGCTAGACTCCACCCCTACATTCTTAATCCTCAAATTGACACCAGATTATGTAACTACCACAGCGACCAAACAAACAGATAAATAAAAACAAATTCACTGAGAACTGCCCCTGTGAGTTCCCGAGACTGTAACTCTTTAGGGGAGTAGAAAGCCAAGTCATTCCCCCTCACAGGGGCTAGTAGTTTCAAACTGCTGACCTTAAGGTTAGTGGTGCAAAGGGTAGACAGTCTGCCACCAAGGCTCCAACAGATTACATGGACATGATCAAATGTGTTTGCAATCAGCCTGTGCATATGTGAACTGGCACCCTAGCAGCAAGACTCTTTTAGTTACCTTCATATATAGCGTTCCACTGTGGTTTTAGTTTGTGTCCTCCTAATGATTAATAAAGGAGCCTTGCTAGTGTAGTGGGTTATGCATTGGGTTACGATTGGCAAGATTCAATTCACTAGCAGCTCCGAAGGAGAAAGATGAGGCATTCTGCTCCTGTAAAGAATATAGCCTCGGAAATCCAAAGTGGGCATTTTGACTCGGTCTTCTATGGTCATCGTGAGGCGGGACCTACTCAATGGCAGTGATTTTCACATTTGGTTTTGGCATCACTAATAAGGTCCCTGGGTGGAGTAACTACTAAGTGAAAGGTTGGTAATTGAAGACCCCTGGGAGGGGGTTATATGTAGATCCTTGGTAATTGGTTATATGTAGATCTCATGGTAATTGGATACCCAGGGGAAAAAAAAGAAGTCTGGAACTGTGCTTCCATAAAGATTGCAGCCAATATATCCCCGTGGAGCAGTTCTCCTTTGTGATATTCAGATTTGTGATGTGTAAGAATCAACTTTATGCCAATGTGGTGGCTTGGTTTTAATGACTCTTGATCTTGAGTATTTTTGTATGTGTTCTTATTAGCCTTTTTGTGTTTGATCTTTGGTGAAATTAAATTTTTTTTGCCTAGTTTTTTCTTAATTCAAATTGGACTTCTTGTTTACTTATTTTTAACTTTTGACCAAATCTTTGTAGATTTCAGATAAAAGTTCTTTATTAGGTATGTGACTTGAAAATACATTTTTACAGTCTGTGACTGGTATTTGCATCTTCCTAACTCTATCTTTCAAAGAGTAGAAGTGTTCATCTATTATAAAGTCTAATTTACTCTTTTCTTTTATGGATTATGCTTTTAGTTTCTTACCTAGGAAATATTTGCTTGCCCTAAGAAAACAGTGGTTTCCTCTTATGCATTCCTCTAAAAGTTTTTATCATTTAAAACTTTAGATATAGACTTACGATCCATTCTGTGTATCCCAAGTTTTAAATATTCAATGTATGGAGAAAATTTTATTTTCAATTCTATTTGTGGTTATTTGAGCATTAAAAAATCATTTTATTGGGGGCTCTTACAGCTCTTATCACAGTCAATACATACATCCATTGTGTCAAGCACACTTGTACATATGTTGCCATCATCATTCTCAAAACATTTTCTTTCTAATTGAGCCCTTGGTATCAGCTAGCTCCTCATATTTCCCTCCCTCCCTCACCCTTCCTCATAAGCTTTTGATAATTTATAAATTATTATTATATGTAGATCATTGTGATCAGTTCCTCCTTTCTCCCCCATCTCCACCCTCCCTCATAAACCTTTGATCATTTATAAACTATTATTATTTTTTCATGTCTTACAGGGAACGATGTCTCCTTTCACCCACTTTTCTGTTGTCTGTCCCCCTGGGAAGGGGTTATATGTAGATCCTTGTGATCAGTTCCTCTTTTCTCCCCTCATCTTACCCTCCCCTCCTATTATGGCTACTCTCAATATTGGCCCTGAGGGGTTTATGTGTCCTGGATTCCCTGTGTTGTGAGTTCTTATCTGTACCTGTGTACATGCTTTGGTCTAGCTGGATTCGTAAGGTAGAATTGCGGTCATGATAGTTGGGGGTTGGGGAAGCTTTAAAGAACTAGAGGAAAGTTGTATGTTTCTGTGGCGCTTTACTGCACCCTGACTGACTCATCTCTTCCTTGTGACCCTTCTGTGAGGGGCTGCCCAATTGTCTACAGATGGGCTTTGGGTCTCTACTCCACCCTCCCCTCATTCACATCGATATGACTTTTTGTTCTTGGTCTTTAATGCCTGATACCTAATCCCATCGACACCTCTTGATCACACAGGCTGATGTATTTCTTCCATGTGAGCTTTGTTGCTTTCAGCTAGATGGTCACTTGTTTATCTTCAAGTCTTTAAGACCCTAGACACTATATCTTTTGATAGCTGGGGACCATCAACTTTCTTCACCACATTTGTTTATGCATTTATTTTGTCTTCAGTGATTGAGTTAGGAAAGGTGAGCATCACAGGATGGCAGGTTATTAGAATAAAGTGTTCTTGCGTTGAGGGAGTACTTGAGTAGAGGCCCATTGTCCATCTGCTACCTTAATATTAACATATAAATATATGTACATAGATTTATTCCTCTATTGTTATAGATAAATATTGTTTACTTATGTCATTTGCCTCCTACTTCCTACTTCTTTTCTTTGTTTCAGTGGTTCTCAACTTTCCTAATGTCATGACCCTTTAATGCAGTTCCTCATGCTGTGGTGACCCCCCAACTGTAAAATTATTTCATTGCTACTTCATAACTATAATTTTGCTACTGTTATGAATTGGGGGACCCCTGTGAAATGATTGTTTGACCCCAAAGTGGTCGCAACCCACAGGTTAAGAACCACTGCTCTATTTCTTTTTATTTTCCTCTTGTCCCACTATTAAGTTCTACCTTCATTCGACTTTCATTAATTCCTCTTGGCTACATGGCACTTGATCAAGTCCTACCAGGCATCCTATGCCCTCCTTGGCATCGATTTTAGGTCACTTGTTGTTCCCTTGTCCCTGGGTTTGTTGGCTCCCCCTTCCTTTCCGCTGCCTCCTCCTTTCCCATACACCCCCGGAACTGTCAGTCTCACTGTTTTCCCCTCCACATTGTTTATCCCGCCTATCTTATCTAGATAGACATGCAAAAACAATAATAAACACACAAGCAAAGCAAAGCAAAACAAAGCAAAACAGAGGAAAAGAAAAACAAAATGGAACTCCTATAAATAGTTCCAGGTCTGTTTGTTGACCTTTAGGAGTGTTTCCAGTCGAGTCTGATGTGGTGCCATGCCCTGGCCCCACAGTCTATTTTTGGTATTCCTCCGGGACTTCATTCCTTTGCTTCCCTTGCTGCTCTGTTGCATGCCCTTAGTGTTTCGACATTGTGTGTGGGGTCAGATTGAGCACAATTTCTGCACTGTGTTTCCAGTGTTGACCCCCATCAGTGAGGGATGTCGTGTCTCAAGGTGCACCCAGCCTTATGGTACTTTCTGTGCCTTGGTTGCTCCCAGCAGGAATACTGTTCTCAGGGATTGGTGGGTCAGGATGTGTTCCACCCTTTCTCTCTTCTTCCCTCTTGGTTGTTTGCTCCTTTGTTGAGCACCATTTTGTAAAAGATTTTTTTCTCTTCACTGAATTTTCTTTATATCTTGGTCAAAAATCACTTGACAATGTATGCATAAATATGCATTTGGTTCCATTGACCTATATTTATGCCAATATAACACTGCCTTGATTTTGTCACATTTAAAACGTGTTGGAAGCAGGTAGTATTTTTTCTCCAATTTTGTTTTTAAATTAAGTAGGCTTCTGAGTTTCTTTGCCTTTTTATATATATGTGAGACTAAGCATATCAACTTCTATGAATAGGCCTTCTGATGTTTTGTTTAGGATTGTATTAAACCTATAATTTTTTTAAACTTTAATTGTATTAAAACTATACTTCAGATAATTATCATCCTAATCTTAGTCCATCAACATGGTATTGTGGTTTGGTGCCATTGAGTGGGCTCTGATTCATAGTGCCCTGTGTGCACAAAAGAAACACTGCCCAATCCTGTGCCACCTTCATAATTGTGATGCTTGAACCCTTTGTTTCAGCCATTGTATCAATCCATCTCATGGAACGTGTCCCTCTTTTTTCATTGCCCCTCCACTTTGGCGAGTGTGGTGCCCTTTTCCAGGGGCTGATCTTTCCTGGTAACATGTCCAAAGTACGTAAGATGAAGTCTCACCATCCTTGCCTCTAAGGAGCTTTCTAGTTGTATGTCTTCCAAGACAGGTCTGTTTGTCCTTTTGGCAGTCCTTCCAATATTCTTCAGCAGCACCATAGTTCAAGGAACACCTGGTGGGATTAACTGCCCTACACTTTTATTAAGTGAAGGCCTCTATGTTTCTCTCTTATAAATATATTTGTCTGAATCTGGCATTCAAAATATTCTGGAATTTTGGAACTAGATAGGAACAGTTCATCTTTAGAGTGTCTACATAATTAAGGCAACCTGATCATAGAAACATTGATATGTTTTTCATTTCCTTTATGGAGAGAGTTCAAAATGTTATGCAGGTTTTCCCCCATAATCTATAGAATTCCTAACTTTGGAATTTTCTAGAATATTTCCTTTTCAGGGGAAGAGGTGCCTCCATGCGGATTTAGGAACAAACATAACTCCGGAGAGTCTTTCCATATTCCACCTTCCCACACCTGGTGCTTACCCTTTGCTTCTAGCACATGCGTTTCTCACATACAAATCAGTTCAATGACTTTATAGATGATTTTGCATTGACGTTTTAAAATAACCTTCAATATACACAAGGGGGTACCTCCCCAAACTGGAATCATGTGCTTGGTGGAGTGGAGCTTTCATAGTAAGCATTCTTCCTCTAGGCAAGCATTGACTCACTCAGAGTTAGTGCACCCAGTGCATTGACTGAGAGGCTTCTCTCTGGTCACGGGAACTTTTTTTGTCATAGCAGTTTCACTCAAGTCTCATTGTGTGTGTGTGTGTGTTTGTGTGAGTGAGTGTGTGTGTGTGTGTGTGTGTGTGATGGCCGATTTAAGAGAAGTGTGTGGCTGTGTGTGTGTGTGTCTGTGTGTGTGATGGCCGATTTAAGAGAACAGAGTGTGGCTGTGAAATTTTGTTTCCTGCTCAGGAAAAGTGCTGCAGAAACTGTTGTGATGTTGCACACAGCTTACAAGGACAGCGCTATGGGAAAAACTCAAGTTGATGAGTGGTTTTCTCATTTCATAAAAGGTGAAATGTTGATTGATGACAAACTCGTTCTGGACGTATGACAACTTCCCAAACAGACAAAAATGTTGACTCCTGGTGAATTTGGAGTTCATTTCACCAGATCAGACTGTTACTCAAGCTTTCTATTTGGAGGTTCTGAAAAGACTGCATAACAATGCATGACAAAAAAGGCCTGGGTTTTGGCAGCCAGGGCACTGGTTTTGCCACCACTACCATGCACGTGCTCTACGCAGCCTTCTCAGTGTGCCAGATTGGGGCACAGAACAGCATGCCTTTCTTGCCCCATGCACCTTCCTCACCTGACCTCACTCCGTATAAATTCTTTTTGTTTCTGAGAATGAAGAGAGACTTGAACGGGCAGTGATTTGCTGATGTAGAAGAGGTGGAGGAAAAAATGAGGGAGGTGCTGTCAGCCATCCAAATAGATGAGTTTGAAACATGTTCCCAAGAATGGAATCGCAGATTTGACAAATATATTAAGTGAAATAGAGAGTACTTTAAAGGTGATAAGGTTGTTTTGTAAAATACATACATACATAGCTATTAAACAAAAATCCATTGTGGGGTGATGGTGCTAATTTACAATCTCAGATGTCCACCAGATGTCACCCTTCTTATAAGCATATTTGTGTCACCCAGCAACCTTATAATAGAACTCAAACACCATGGCCTAATGTTCAAAAGCATTTATTAGGAATATGGCATGATAATAATATTGGATTGGATATTCATAAATTACATGCTAAGATTAAAGATATAGGACAGGTGCATCTTTCCACATCTTTGGGAACTTTTTTGGCTGAAGGTATTCAAACCTTATTTAATAAAATAAATCCTACAACATGGTGGACAACGTTAACTCACATAGGAATAACTGTGGTGATAATAATTGTTGTCATTCTTATCTTCCCAGTCATCATCCGGGGAATTTTCCGATCATTAAAGTTGCTCCAAATCGAGTTGGCAACAATAAAGTTAAAAAATAAAAAAGGGTGAGATGATGGGACCATTCCTGCTGGCTGACGTTGAGGACAAAGTCCAGCGACAGATGTCCCGACTTCAAAGAAGTCGGACTGTAGGAATTGGTTGCCGGAATCCGCTCACAAATTGTTTTGTTGTTACTGCTATGATATTCTGGAGTATGTTTATGTTTTATCCTGGACCATGTAAAAATGAAACTATTATTGCCACTGTGAGCAATAATGAGACTACAATGAATAATTCAGGGGAAATCACAGTACCCATTAAGAGAAGGGATGTAAATGATAGAATGACTGAGTTAATTATCAAAGCCATACAAGGGAATGAGGATTTTGGTATATTTATGGAAAAATGCAAAAGTTAGAATTGGAACAACCCCAACTGACTACAGTAACTCCCAAGAAGTTCCCTATGACTGCCTTTCTGGGAAAGAGTGCCAAAGATAACAAACAACCCTTAATTCACTCAATAAAACTCCTTAATAAATTTGCTTATAGTAAAGGGGACAGTAATGAAAAACCCCTAAGACTACTCTCCTCCTTTGAATTACACTGGCATTTATGACGACAGTGGAGAACATATTATTAAGGTAAATGGGATGCGTGTAAAATTTTCAACCTTAATTTTATGGGAAAGAATAAAAAGGGGTGGCCCAGTTTGGTGCGTTAGATCTATTGAAGACAAAATAAGATGTACAAAAATGTTATTACAGAGTGGATTGTGTAGATGGTGCATAATGGAAACAAGAGAACAGTGGAAGTCCGATTGAAAAGGAAGATAAAAGAAATGGAATGAAGGCTTAAAGAACGTAAAATTGATGAAGCATAGAAAGAATATTTAGCTAACTTAGACCTTTGTAGACTGAACTTTGTATTTTAAGTTCATGCCAATTTTCTCCTATCTACTTCCTTGAACTTGAACACTGTTTGGCATCATTACCACAAACCTATTTCAAGAACCATTCATGTCTATGGTTAATCACAATGTACGTTGGTCAAGATTGAAAACTTAAATGAACCAGTCACCCAGAAAGAATGTTCCAAGAAGATTTAAACAGAATGCCCTGGAAAACTCTATGCTTTGCACCTTTTATTATTAGAATTTTTTCTTTCCGTTTTGATTGTATGATTGTCAGAAAATATTGTTTAAATAGAACCTTAAAATTGTAATAAAGCAGCAGATGATCACTGACTCCTGACTCTGCTCATCCCTCTCGCGTCGACGCCTTACCCACTGAACAGGGGACCCTTCACCCCGCCGCGGCTGGACCGCGGCAGGGGGGAGTACTCCCTTGTATGTAATTATCCTGATTAAAACAGAGAAACTGAAGTTATCAAAAGGTAGGTAATATGACAATAAAGCTTGTTATAGTCTTTACTCAGTGACAAGGAGACGTGGCAGAACAGTGACTAAGCTTTGGGCTGCAACCCAGCAGCCACTCTGCTGGAGAACACTGGCTTTCTGCTCTCACGAAGAGTAACAGTCTCAGAACCCGACAGGGGCAGTTCTCCTTTGGCCCACAGGGTCACTTTGAGTCAGAATTGACTAAGTGGCAATGAGCTTGCATTTTAAGTCAATGACATAGTAAAAAAAAAAAAGGGGGGGGGGGGATGAATAAATAAATGGATGGTGTAATTACCTAAGAAATGCCACCTACAATTTCCTTTACTATAAACTCTTCTCTAAAGTTTTTGCATGTACATAATTAAATTACAATTATTTATTCAGTGAGTGACTTCAAGGAGCAATTATTATACCTATGGAGAATTATTCCCATTATGCTATTTTATCTCTATTTCCTTTTCAGATTTTCCTAAAACTTATGATGTTTCTCGATGGCCAAAGGTAAGTTGACTCTTCTACTCCTGAATTCTTATTCTATGCTAATCACTCACTTGACACTAGACATCTGTAACTCATGTCATGAAACAGAACGGAAGATTTTCATGTGATTTTAGGCACATAGTATGAGCATTATGCGACCTTAAACTACCTTACCTGAAGTTTGAAAACATCTCAAGGACAGTTTTGCTTCATTAAATTGAGCACTAATGACAGAAGACCTGGTGAGCTGTGGGAAAACATCAAGATGATTATTTATGAAGAAAGCAAAAAGTCATTAAAAAGATAGGAAAGGAAGCAAAGATCAAAGTGGATGTCAGAAGAGACTCTGAACATGCTATTAGTAATAAAGTAGCTAAAGTAAACACAAAACAGATCAAGTCAAGGAGCTGAAAAGAAAATTTCGAAGTGCAGCTGGAGAAGACAGAGCCACATATTATAATGAAATGTTCAAGGACCTAGAATTAGAAAAACAGAACAGAAGAACATGTTCAGCATATCTTAAAATGAAAGAACATTATAATAGTAGAACATAACTGTGAAAATTAAATGAAATATCACTTGTCACTTGCCCAAGGCATCACAGTTACACAATGGCAAAGCCCAAATTTGTTTTCAACCTCAAAACAGAGCCCTTTTCTAGTGACCACTCCTTGTCTGTCAGTGTGTCCTACCTACTAAGGTAGTGGTTTTTCCTTGTTGTAATGCTGGGAAGGTGTTTCACCTGAATTTCAAATACCAGCAGGGAACCCGAAATGAATAGCTTCTATAAGAAAAACACTACAAAGAAGGAATAGCCTGCCCCCTTCTGAGGAGTTAGCTACTGAAAGCCTTATGAATAGCAGTGACATTGTCAGATACAATGCCAAGGCTTACCACTTCTGAGAGATTAGCCTCAGAAACCTTTCCATGGAGTGCTGGAAGATGATCCCTCGCATTGGAAGACTCAAAATGTGACGCAGTGGCTATGATCATGGGCTCCAACATAGCAACACTTGTGAGGATGGTGCATGACTGGGCAGTGTCTCCTTTTGTTGTATGTGGGGTAGCTTCGGATTGGAATCTACTTGATGGCAGCTAACAATAACAATTACTCTTAGTAACTCCAGTGGAGCCCCCAATATCTAGAATGTCACCAACACAAAGTATCTCTATTTCAAACTTCATCTAGTGAGTTTTCAAATATTCTCAGTCAAGACACTGAGTTCAAATGAAAACTTTGCAGAAGATTAATTAAGCTAGACTTTTATAATAGTTATGGCTTTAAGCAATGATGGGGTAGGGGGACACTGTAATCAGAACAAATTGGCCTGTCTGAAGTCCAGAGCACAGACAATTCTTGAAAAATATTGAGTAGGAGGATAGTACATTTTTTTCTCAATGAAGGTAGAAATAATGGACAATTATTCATTAAAAAAACACCTCACTGTCATCCAGTTAATGCTGACTCATAATGACCCTACACGACAGGGTAGAACAGTCCTGTGCATTTCTGATACCGTAACTCTTTGCAGGAGTACAAAGGCTACAAGAGATATACAGAATAAAATCTATTATTTATTGTTCTTAGGATATTTCATTATATTTGCAGCCTGACTGTAAAATGTACTATCCAGAAGATAATTATCCAGCACACTGTCCTGATGTTACGTCTCATATTTGTGCTACAACTGGCCACACTTACCAGAATGAGTGTTTCCTATGTATTGATCAAGCGTAAGTTTCACAGTAAAATGGCATTGTTTCTTAATCTATGCTCCTTTATAGAGATTTGAAATATTATTAGCCAAAGCATTGACTTTTACTAACATGATATTTTCTTAAATAGCCTTTTTTGTTTACAAATAATTGGGGGCAGATTATATATATATACATATATTTTAAAAAATCATGTCATTGTATGCTCACCTCCCTGATACGATTGCTGAAGACAAATGGGTGCATATGCAAATGTGGTGAAGAAAGCTGATGGTGCCCAGCTATCAAAAGATATAGCATCTGGGGTCTTAAATGCTTGAAGGTAAACAAGCTGCCATCTAGCTCAGAAGCAACAAAGCCCACATGGAAGAAACACACCAGCCTGTGTGATCACGAGGTGTCGAAGGGGTGAGGTATCAGGCATCAAAGAACAAAAATCACATCATTGAGAATGAGGGACAGTACAGAGTGGGGAACCAAAGCCCATCTGTAGGCAACTGGACATCCCCTTATGGAAGGGTCACAGGAAGGAGATGAGCCAATCAGGGTGCAGTGTAACAACGATGAAACATACAACTTTCCTCTAGTTCCTAAATGCTTCCTTCCCACCCACCATCATGGTCCCAATTCTACCTTACAAATCTGGCTAGACCAGAGGACGTATACTGGTACAGATAAGAACTGGAAACACAGGGAATCCAGGGTGGATGATCCCTTCAGGACCAGTGGTGAGAGTGGCAATACTGGGAGGGTGGAATAGAAAGGCAGAACTGATTACAGGGATCTACATATAACCTCCTTCCTAGGGGATGGACAACAAAAAAGTGGGTGAAGGGAGACGTCGGACAGTGTAAGATGTGACACTATTATAAATAATAAATTATCAAGGGTTCATGTGGGAGGGGGGAGCAGGGAGGAAGAGGGGTAAAATGAGGAGCTGATGTCAGGGGCTTATGTGGAGAGCAAATGTTTTGAGAATGATGAGGGTAACGAATGTACAAAGGTGCTTATGCAATTGATGTAAGTATGGATTGTGATAAGAGTTGTATGAGCCCCCAATAAAATGATTTTAAAAATTCACTATTAAAAGTGTATATAGTCACTGTTAAAAGGTTATTTAATATTTAAAGTTTATTGTAAAATATAACAAAAAGGTATATAATATATTTTTTAAATTGTACATAAGTCATATTTGTGTATAGTCTATATAGATGGTCTTAAGTATGAAATAGATTTTTTTAGGCATTCAAATTTTCCTTAGATCACATTGTCGAATCTGTGAACACCAACTAAAGTTTCTTTTTGATAGAGGTATGCACTACTGGCATTATCATGTGGTTACTGTAAATAAAAATTGACAGTCAATATTTATTTATTTCTCTCAAATAAATGCTGTGGAAAATTTAGCTTAATAATGAACATTCCTTAATCTGCTCTGCCAAACTTCACCTAACTCACAACAGAAAGTTTAAAAGAATCACTTTTCCTTCTGATATATGTTGTCTCAGTTTGAAATTATTGCTATCAATTAGCCTGTTTCTTTGCGATAACATTTCCATGCCCAGTGAGATCTTCCTTTGGCAGGAATTCTCATGGGCTTCTAGCATTGTATCCTCACTGCAGAACATCAAAAGAGATGAGGAGTAATGTATACCTCTTGAGAAGTTGGCTCAATTAAGGATTTTTAAACTCATTTCCGTAGAGCAAGTACTTGCTTCTGAGGCTGATGGGAATTTTTTAAAAAGAAAAAGTATGGAAACAGAAAAGTATAAATTAACCAAGACTCTATTATTGCCTTCAAAGAAAGATTAAGTGAGAACTCAACCTTGCTTACAGAGCATGAGGAGGACTTGAAGCCCTCATTGAAGACCAAGGAAGGCAGCTATGAATGTGGATTACAACTCAATCTCAAGAAGACCTACATCCTCACAACTGGACCAATAGGTCACATCATGATAAATGGAGAAAAGACGGAATTTGTCAATGATTTTTGTCATGCTTGGATTCACAATCAATGCTAGTGGAAACATCAGTCAAGGGATCAAAAGATGAGTTGCATTAGGTAAATCTGCTTCACAAGTCTCTTTAGAGTATAGAAAAATAAGAATGCTGCTTTTAAGGTTAAGATGTGTCTTATCAAAGCCATGGTGCCTTTCATTGTCTCATATGCATGTGAAAGTTGGACACTGAATATGGAAGACCAAAGAAGAATGGGTGAATTTGAATTGTGGTGCTGGAGAAGAATATTGAAAGTACCCTGGGCAGCTAAAAGGACAAACATCTGTATTGGAAGAAGTACAACCAAAATCGTCCTTAGAGGCAAGACTGGCAAGACTTTGTCTTACATACTTTGGACATATTGTCTGTCAGGAAGGACCAGTCCTTGGAGAAGGACATCATGTTTGGTAAAGTAGAGGGGCAGAGAAAAAGAGGAAGACCCCCAACAAGATGGATTGACGCAGTGGTTGCCACAAGGGGCTCAGGCATAGGAACAATTTTGAAGATGGGTCAGGACCATGCAGTGTTTCTTTATGTTGTGCAGAAAATTAATTCCCATTCCCAATTTTTTTACACAAACTGTTCAATGGCATTGGTTGCAAGATAAGCAAAGAAAACATGCATCTGAAATATGCATGGTTTTTAAGCAAAGAAAATATGCATCTGAAATTGGAACAGGCAATCTAAGATGAAACTAGAGAAATATTTGAAACTGAGAAATGTTGTAATGGCTTCATTATGAGTGCCTATTGAGTTGATTCTGACTTTTGACAAGCCCGTCTGTCACACAGTTAAATAGCACCATATCATTTTCTTGCCAGGCAGGAGTCATTAAGGAGACAGACGATCATATCTTTCTTCATTTAAAAACATAACTACTTATTTTTTTATCAATACATCATTTTATTGGGGGCTTTTACATCTCTTGTAAAAACCCATCAGTTGTATGAAACACATTTGTGCGTATGTTGTGCTCATTGTGTTCAAAACATTTTTGTTCTGCTTGAGGCCTTGGTATCAGCTCCTCTTTTTCCCCCTCCCCGTATCTTTCTTCCATGGCGCTGCTGGATAGGTTGAAGTGCTGTTAACGCCGCTACAACATTGTGTTGAAGTGAATACTATCTATGTCCTGAATAGTCACATAGAAGGATAAAAATGTAGGCAGGGGTAGTTGTTGCAGATTGAATTGTGTTTCCTCAAAATATGTGTCAACTTGAATAGGCCATAATTTTCAATA
This sequence comes from Echinops telfairi, assembly GCF_000313985.2. Lineage (NCBI taxonomy): Eukaryota > Metazoa > Chordata > Mammalia > Afrosoricida > Tenrecidae > Echinops > Echinops telfairi. Next base: position 85,322,574 of record NW_022111372.1, read on the forward strand.
TCATGTAAGATTTCTCAATTTTGGTTATAATGCCATTATCCTGTGTGTTGTAAATCCTAGCCTCTATAAAAGTATGAGGTAAGATTTGAGGCAGAATATTAGTTTACAAATTAGACTGTTGTTTTGAGTCAATTTCTTTTGAGATATAAAAAAGTGAGAAGATAGTGGACCTAGTAGCACCAAAAAAATTAAATACTAGGAGCAGAGCGAGTTCTGTGGGCTAGGGGTCCCTGGGCTGTCAACCTGATAGATACAGGGTAAGATTTTTGCCTGGAGATCAGCAGTGGGCACTGGGAAGATAGATATTGAAAGATGGCAGTGATCTTCCTCCAGATCCAACACAGAGGGCAAGCTTTCCTCTAGAACCTGTCACCCTAGATTTGGACCATTATAGCACCCTAAATTGTCAAGAGAATAAATTCCTATTTCCGGAAGCTATCCCCTCATGGTATTTTTGTGATGGCAGCCCTAGGTAACTAGGAGAGGGGTTTTGTACATAGCATATCTCTCATAAGAAGAATACCCTGTTTCCCCCAAAATAAGACCTACTTACAGTTTTGCCTCTCACTGAAATATAAGGCATCCCCCTGAAAATAAGACCTCCCCCAAAATAAGGCCCCCCCAAAGCTACTGTAACTCTGGACTCTGTTCTGTAGCGATGGCTGCTACCATGCAGCTCACTGTTGGCCGCGTGCAGCCGGAGCAGACAGGAAGTGTGAGGTCTCTTTTAATAAAACAATAAAAAATAAATGTGCACCATATTCTTCTTCGTGGAAAAATAAGACATCCCCTGAAAAGAAGACCTAGCACATCTTTGGGAGCAAAAATTAATATAAGACATTGTCTTATTTTGGGGGAAACAGGGTAGGTTCTAGTTTTTGATCAGTGAGGTTCTAGTGAGGTATTCTAACAGAGAGAGTGAATGTGAATTATGGTGCTTAGAAATAGCACTTGGTTTAAGAAAAACAAGCATTCTGTTAAATAGGGAGGTATTGAGAGAGATGTGAGGTAAAATATGAAAAACTCTGTATTGAAGAAAAATTTGAATTAACAAGTCCCAGGGAAAGAAAGATCATACTTTGATGGAAACAACTGGAATGTAAAGAAAATGGGAAAAAACGGTTTCCTTTGTGGGGATTTTATTTAGAAAATAATAGAGATTAAATTCAAAAGAGATGCTCATCCACCTTAAGATACTGATCTATTTATTATTTCTCTTCATTTTAGGTCGAACAACAACATTCAATTTAGAAAACATGGGAAATGCGAAGACTGAGGGACAGAGTGTGTAGAAGTGCTTATCCTGTCACTAAATAACTCTGAAAAGTATTGGATTTGGAATTTAAAGGTCAACTGCTGCATACAAATTTGGAACAAAATAGGACTAGATAAACAAATGGATCAAATTAAGGAAAACATAGTTGCCATTTACATTATGAATAAACACCTTTGATAGCTGTTCATCTCTGTGTACTAACAAGTTACAACTACCTTCTGTTGTCTCTGAGAGGAAACTTCCCTCCCACTTACTCTAGGCGTTCCTTGGCTTCTGGAAGAGACCTCCCCTCCTTTGGGTTCGTCTCTTTTGGAGTTAATCTATGTTTTTAAACTCAAAGGATGTAGCATTATGTGTGAAAGTGACTCCATCAATCAGACTCCATCAATACACAAGAGTTAGGTCTCTAACACGTATTGTGGGGATTATCATTCAATCTGTAACAGGAGCTTCTGAATCTGTACCCTTTAAGCAAAATAAATACAAACATTGGGGGGGAAATACCTTAAGTATCATCATATAGTATGTATCTGCATTATCTTATTATCCAACCAGGAAAATAAGTCATTTTTCAATTGAGGTAGTATGATTTAACGTATTTATTGAGCACAGTACTGATATCGAATTATATTTATAAGCACAACATACAACTGAAAGTATTTTTATATTTATATTATAATTTAACACCACAGCATTTTTAATTTGAAAGGATTGATAACATTCCTTTAGTCCATCTTGATTTTCTCAACAGGAATCTTTTACTCGTCTCTCAGCTGTGTCATTGAGTGAGGAAACTGGTGTGGAATTGCAATGGGTCATATTAATGCAGAGCCACATCATAGAGTTAGCATAAGCCAGATGTCTGAAGCAGTTTTACCCCAGCTTGCATTATAGAGACATAGAGAGAAGAAAACAACGACATATAAATTCTGTACTAGTGATCTAAGTGCTTTGAGTGATTATTTAAATGGGGAGCTGTGAGAAATGAAAATCAATAGCTAGAAGTCCTGAATGATCTTGCTAAGGATTTCATTTTGAAAACATAGAGCATTATTTCTGAAAATGGAAAATAATTTTGTTCATGCATTTTCAGCTATCGAGAATGCAAAATCATCTGTTTTCATAAAGTAGGACTATCAAGACTGAGAATTTTTCTCTTTGGTAATACAGGTAATGAATAATGATGCCAACTTATACAACTTGAAGGTTACTTGGCTTTGTTCATTATTTTCATTTATCGTTCAGACACAAAAAGAAATGCAACAACCAAACAAAGTCTTGCCAGGATTGTGCACAACATGATAAGTGTTCTAGTCAGTATGGGACAGTGTGCTCACTCAAAGAAAGATGAAGTGCCCGCAATACGATGAAAAATATCTTGATGCTCAATGAGAAGGATGTTGTTTTATCTTTTTGTTACCCTAGACCAGAGGTTGGTTCTCAACCTGTGGGTCACAACCTCTTTGGGTGTTGAATGACCCTTTCACAGGAGTTGCCTGACTCATAATAGTAGCAAAATGACAGTTATGAAGTAGCAACAAAAATAATGTTATGGTTGGGGGGGGGGGTCACCACAACATGAACTGTATGAAAGGGTCGCAGTATTAGGAGGTTGAGAACCACTGCTCTAGAAGACGGTGGTATGCTTAAGAAGTTCAGTGTGTTTAAGGCAGAACCCCATCAAACTGTCAATGGACTGATCAATGGGAACCAGCGAATATTTTCTATGACGTTCCACTTGGGAAAAATAGCTACAATTTCCGAATTCCTTTTTTCCTTTATTGTTAAGGAGGAAAATCTTTCTCATTATTCCCCCTTGTGAAATGAACAAACATATGCATGTGAATGAATACACCAGGAAAATCCCAAGAAAATAAGGCTCTGTACCTGAAACATGTGCAGTTTCAGTGCTTGATTCAGTCACCATAGTAGTAGGAACATATTATAGTATGGACAAGACAAGGACCAATAGTGGCAGCAAGCCTCCCACAAAGGCATCACAATCTGTATTGCAAATGACCCACCTCAAGACTAAGCAACAGTGCCCAGGGAGACAGTGACTGTCTGCTCTGTGTGTCGTTCCCAGCTAACTCCACTGCGCTGAGGGAGCATTTCATACTTGAATAAGGAGAAAACATGAGTGAGACCAATATGTAGGCAAGGATAAAGAACACAGAAATTGTTTGTTCCTGTCCATCTTGTAGAATTGAGCAAAAACTATCTTTGCCGCTGAGAGTAAAGGGACACATTGATATAATCAACACAAAAAGATTGTAGATGGTAGAATACTATAAGTTTATATTTAGTTCCAAAATCAATATTACATAAAATTTATCGAGCCAAGAATACTGTGGAGAATCAGTCAAAAGAACTAAGGGAAGAAGAGTTCTAGTGCATGATATGACAGCCACCTGCAAAACGTAACAAAAGTATTAGTTCCAGCTTCCCACTCCAAGATTGTAATTCCAATGTTCCCATTAGAACGGAGGCACTAGCAAGTTTAGGGGTTTTGTTAGTTTGTTTAATAATTTTTTAAATATAATTTTGCATTTCAGATTTCAATGGGATTTGAAAGTGCAGTTATGATTGGAGAGTGGTTAAGTTTTGCAACCTAGATTAATCAGTGAGATGTTCAGCCATCAACTTTTGGAGATGTCATACATAATTGGAGATGTATTTTATAAACATTTCTGAGGCTAACTTTATTCATTTGTTACACATTAAACTTTTAAAATTGTTATTAAATATAAGTAAATATTTACTTGGAAATGTTAAATGGTGAATCTGTATCCAAAGACTTTTTTAAAGCATTAAAGAGCAAAGATGTTATTTTGAGGACAAAGGTGTGCTTGACCTTAGCATGGGTATTTTCAGTTGTCTAATATGCAGGTGACCTGAATGAATAAGGAAAACTGAAGGAGAATTGATGTATTGAATTGTGGTATTGATGAAGAAGAGTGGAAGTACACAGTCTACCAGAAGAACAAACAAACCTGAGAGAGGACTCAATGTACTTTCACTGGTATCATTTTTCTGAATGAGAATAAGTTTTTCAGTAAACAGATTGCAAGAATAACTATTTCTCTATTAATTTAAATAAGTCACAAAATACTACATTGATATTAACTTACTCAAATTACTTTTATTTCTCTCAAATTATTTTTATTTCTATCAAACTTTAAGCATACTCATACTTTATTCTGGATCCAACAATTATGTGAATAAGTTAGTTTGAGTAAGTTAGTCTGTTGATTCCAACCTGTCATTGTAAAGAGTCAAATTAAATTAGAGTATTTAATAAAAGAAGAACAATGACTTATAAAAGAGAGTCTTCAGGGTTAAACTATTAGTGACCAGGGACTGAGAAAACAGCTCTCAAGGAAGAGAGAAGACATGTGCAGGGCCTGGACAGTGACAAGGCCCAACAGCTAGAAGAGCTAGAGACCAAGTTGTTCACGATGTCTTTGGAGTACCATCAGAAAATTGTATTATTCTTTTCTTATTCCATAACTCTTTCTTCAGATGAACAATGGTACTATAGCTTTTAGACATGATAGCCCTCACAAACATGATGGTGCAGCTGCTCATTGGTGAGATACATGATAAGACTCTGTGGTGAGTCCTAAGCAGCCTTGATATGCCGAGTCCATGCTCAAAGGCCTAGATGAGCGAATGATTCCGTTCTCACAGCTAGGTAATGGTTCCTTCCAAATGTAAAGTCTGGACATATAAATCTGACACACTGAACATCAATGGAATTTGTGGTAATACCTAATATATGAAATAATGTATTTTTGCAGAGTTTCATTACAAGATTATCAAAAGTCCCATATGGCTGTCATTCAAATGGCCAATGATTTTAGAACTCATCTTCGTGTTTTTAATCTTCTCTGGTGATTAATTTATTTTCACAGTCAATTGATAACTTTTTCTGATTCAGTTTTGTGGAGTATTGGGCCAATAACATTGGAGTCCTCTATGATAATACTGTGACTAAATATATTATCTATCTATATACCATCTATCTATCTATCTATCTATCTATCTATCTATCTATCTATCTATCTATCAATCATCTATCTATCATCTATTTATCCATCTATTTATCTATCATCTATTTAATGTTTGTCCTATGGATAAAGGTGCATTTAAAGCACTGCAGACTTAAATTTGATGCTGAATTTTATTCAAATTTCTTTTCCTTGAATGTCTTTGTGCATACCATGGCTCAAACTGTATTCATTGACCTCATCTACAAAAGTTGAAATTGCCTACTTTTGATAGAATTGTTAGAGAAAGCTTTAATAATATGGGAGAATGTTTGAAATATAGGCAGGGCACAGCATTCATAAATGAATAGTCAACTTAAATTGAGTCAATGCTGATTCATAGTGACCCACTGTGGGTTTCTGAGATTGTGCCTGTTTCAAACAAGAGAAAGCCTAGTCTTTCTCCCTAGGAGCTATCAGTCATGCAGATTGCAGCCCATCCGCAGAACCAGTGCAATGCCAGAGCGCTCTCTCTCTCTCTCTCTCTCTCTCTCTCTCTCT
>NW_022111372.1:85328714-85356356 GCF_000313985.2 Echinops telfairi
CAATCCAGACATACATCAATTGTGTAAAGCACATTTGTACATTTGTTGCCCACATCATTCTCAAAACATTTGCTCTCCACTTAAGCCCCTGGCATTAGCTCCTCATTTTTCCCCCTCCCTCCCTCCCTGCTCCCCCTACCCTCATGAAACTTTGACAATTTATAAATTATTTTGTCATATATTAAACTGTCCGACATCTCCTTTCACCCACTTTTCTGTTGTCCACCCCCCAGGGAGGAGGTTATATGTAGATCCTTGTAATCAGTTCCCCCTTTTCACCCCACCCTCCCTGTTGTACATAGGTTGTTATAATCATTTTCAGAACATTATTTTTCTACTTGAACCGTTTGATATCATCTCCTCATTTTCCTTCCCTCCCCCACCCTTGTGAACCCTTAATAAATTTTATGATTATTTTTTCATATCTTATACCATCTGCTATATCCCTTCACCCACATTTCTGTTATTCGTCCCCCTGGGGAGGGGGTTATACTTCCAGCATTGCTATCAGTCCACCGTCATGGTATTGCTAGTCCCATGTTTCTGAGGGTTTTATCTGTCCTGGAATCCCTGTGTCGAAAGAACGTATCTGTCCCAATGTACGTATTCCGGTCTAGTCTGATTTGTGAGGTAGAATTGGAGGTATGATAGTGGGGGTAGGAAGCCTTAAAGAAGTAGAGGAATATGAGCCCCTAATAAAATGATTCAAAAAAACAGTAGAGGAATGTTGTGTGTTTCAGTGCCATACTGCACCCTGGATGAATGGTCCTTTCCGTGTGACCCTTCTGTGAGGCAATGTCCAGTTGTCTACTGATGGGCTCTGGGTCTCCACTCCAACCCTTTGCCTTCACATTGATATAATTGTTTTTGATCTTCAAAGACCTGATTGTTGACACCTCGTGATCACAGAGGTTCGTGTGCTTCTTCCATGTGGACTTTGTTGCTTCCCTGCTAGAAGGCCACTTGTTTAACTTTAAAGCATTTAAGACCCCAGATGCTATATCTTTTAATAGCCAGGCACCATCAGCTTTCTTCATCATATTTGCTTATGCACCCGCTTTGTCTTCAGTGATCATGTAGGGAAGCTGAATATCACACAGTCAGGTTATTAGAACAAAGTGTTCTTGTGTTGAGGGAAGACTTAAGTAAAGGCCCAGAGTCCACATGCTACCTTAACGCTTTTAACATATAAGTATATGTACATAAACCAACACCCGTATCTTTATATATTAGTCTATTTACTTATATACAGGTCTATTTATACCTCTTTATATAGCCTTTACCCCCTCGTTCTTTCCTCTTTTTCAAAAGGGTGGATAATTCTAAAGTACCAGGCAGCTATGATGCAAAGAAAAAGCTGACTCCCATCATGATAAGAACTAACGGGGCTTTCTCTGCTTTTAGGGATAGGCATTTATGGGCAGGCAGTGAAGAATAGCCCGGTGCCTGCAGAAGGCTGCTTTACATTAGCAACTCAAAGGAGGGCAGTTGTGGGGGGAACTGTGTCTGGAGAATGTATTAGTTGTATTTCTGGATCTCAGAACTGTGAGCCTTCCCCTCCCAGAGTGGGCCTTCCAAACGCCGTGGCGATGAGTGTAGAGAACTGGGCCTTCTACACTTTCATCCAGTTTCTTCATTCCCCACAGCAGCTGCAAGGCCTCAACTCTACTTCACCTCGCAAAGCCCTGTCATTCACTCTTGCCCACAATCTGACATTACCCATTCATTTCCCCAGTCTGGGGTCCCCAAGCCCATTCTACATTCTGACATCACAATCCCTCTCCTCAAACCCTGAGTTGCCCCTCCCTCTCAAAGCCCACCATTGATCACTCACCAGAGACTCTGCCATGACCCATTGCTTCCCACAAGCGCACCCCTTCCTTAGGTGTCTGGATTGAGATACCCTGGGCTCTTTCTTGCTTTGCACTGGAAGAACTCACGCGGCAGAAGCGTGTTTGTGACTTGTAATGAGGAAAAGGGAAGTTTCAGGTATCACAGTCTCAAAAGGTACACGCCTTTCCGGGAAAGCTTACAAGGCTACACCGCAACCGTCATGGCTGAACGTGGAAACCACGTGGAAAGAATTCAGGAAGAGGAACCATCATGACCCCCCCGCCCCCCGGCCAAGAGCGAGAGGGCAGTGACTGGACCCTGAGGGGGTGCGCGGGCGGGCACGTGCCCTGCAAACTGGAGGAATCCCACCCTCCGGTTTCACCATGCCCCTCTATTTCTTTTTCTTCTGAATGACTATTTGAATGCAGTCAATTCCAGCTTGGTGTTTATTTTGTTTATTTCTTTGTGCTATTTTAAATATTTTACACTAATATCCTTGTTAGACAGCATTTCTTATGCCACTACTCAGACTAGAAAGAAAAAGATAGGATTAATAAAGATAGCATTATTTGACAGTTTATTGACATGCTTATAATTTTTTATTTATCAGGTTTATATTTTTAAACATACAATGAAAGTAGTAGTATTTAATGTTGTCATTGGATAAATCAATTTAGAAAATAGATGTGTACATCACTGCTTATTAGAGATGGAAATAATTCTAAAATCTACTTTATTATGTGATTGACAAAAGGATATACCTGATTACCTACAAATTTAAGGCCTTGCTTGAGACCATTTTAATTATATGTAGATTTACCACAGAATATAAATACAATAAGTGACAAGTGGTTGTGCAGCTTCCTCAAAACTTATCACTCCCCATAGTGAGAAAATTCAAAAGAGTATCCACTGTCTCTGTAGAAAAAGGAGATAGAAAGGGATAACATATTTTAATAAAAGATCACATTAAAGCCTGGAAGTGCACAATGTGTAGTGTAGTGAAAACCCCGTGAACTTCGGAAACAATGGAGAGGCTCTGTGTGGGTGTTCTACCGCTCCAAGCTTCGGGGCCCCAACTGTTTCCTTGGTCCTCCCACTCTGCGCACCCTTGACTGCCTTAACACCTTCCTGGGCCAGGGCAAAGAGACCCCGGGGGCTATCTTAGTGGTTCTCCAGAATCATGTGACAATTCGGGGATTAAAGATATGAAGATTTCTTGAGTTAACACCTGTACGAGAAAAGGAGGAGGCAGGCAGGCAGAGTAGCCACACTTTGAGACTACGAACAACTCCGTCAGAGTGAGGGAGGCAGGAAGGGCGGCTAGGTGACAGTGTCCCAGAATGCCCTTCGTAACACGGATGGAGTCATCGTGGTGGATTCCTTCCTCAGGTGGTCTGTCAGCGTCCTTGGTAAATGCACCCCATACAGCTTGGCAGGCACCACCGAGAGCCCCTTAGCAGCAAGCAACTGGATCTCAGAATGTCCGTATATTACTCTGTACCCAGCCATCGCTAATTTGTATTAGGTCAATTACCAGATTGACACAGTGGTTGAATGCCAACCATAATTTTATCTAGAGTGGAAATACGAAAGCAGTTTAAGGAATGAGAAGTTCATTATGTCCAACAAATATCATTGCCTATGCTGTGCCTGTGATGTCAGCAATGTGGGTTATGCTATCATTTTGTAGTTAATCTATAACTCTGGAAGAATAAGCATGTATTATTGCGGTCTTACCTTCTTTCATAGCAGAAGTAACATGGATTGCCGTAAGTCTGACCATTGTTTGCACAGATTGGATTGTTCTCTCTGGTGCACATGCTTTCCTTTGCAGTGTACACTGTATAGTCAGGCTGTGACCCAAGAGAGACAGCATGGTATTTATCAGAGAAGGAGCTTTGAACATAATCTGAGTACTAAATGTCATACACAAACGTGGGTAAATGTATTCCACATACATGTTTAAAAACAAACTTTCACACACATAACCCACCTAAAACAAAGTAGAAGTAATAATATGCGCTCAGAAGGCCTAATTATCTATAAAGGAGCAGACAAGTTGCTTAATATGCATAACCTCCGCCACTCACTTCTCATGCTAAGAGCAGATCTTCCTCCTTCCATCACACTAGAAAGAAGAAAAGCAACTGAAATTTCTATTTCTCAGGCACTCCTAGATCAGCCCTTTAAACCTACTAGTCACTGCACTGGAGAAAGGTCTGGCTTTCTACAGCTGTAGACTTTTACAGTCTCGGGAACCCGCGGGAGGAATTCTACTCTGATCTATTGGGATCAACTGAATAGCAGAGTAGCCATTCTCGATTATTTCACTGCAAAGATGTGTGTTTTCTCATACGTAAAATAAATGTGTGTATGTGAGAGTGTGTGTATGTGTATTTGTGTGTGAGAGAGAGGGTGTGTGTGTGTATGTGTGTGTGTGCATTTAGAGAAAGAACAAAAGGTAGACGGGGAAGTACAATTTTAGTATTGACACTTTTAGAATTGTACATAAATAAGAGATACTATATGTACTTTTACAACACCTTTTAAACTTTGTGCTCTTTATCTGTTCAGATTTTTAGAGTGAGAATTTCTCTCTCTCTTCTATGTAAAATACTACTATAGGGATATTTATATCTTGGGGCTATTTTACTCATCCTAAAATGGATAGTTTACTTATGTTTTTTATAGAGGTTTTATTTTTTAGAACATTTTTCTGTCAAAGAAATCATAAAAAATGCGGTTTCCGTAAACCTACGCTCCCCCTTACATAGTTTCTCCTGTTATTAATATCATACCTTGAAATCCTGTGGTACATTTTGTTACATTTGTTGTGCCCTTATTAACTAAAGTCTGTATTTTAAAGTATGTTTTACTGTTTGTGTTGTATACTCCTATGAGTTTTTGAAAATAATGACATGTCTACAATTATGGCATGGGCCCTTACATTTTCAGTGTCCAAAGATATCATGCGCTCCCCTGGTTCATGCCCCCACAACTCCCGGTTAACCTCTTATGCCCAGGTAGGTTTGCCTTTTCCAGAATGTTACAGAGTTGAAATCATACAGTGTACATTTTTAAAACTGACTTTTTTCACTTAGCTATAGGCATTCAGATTCTCCATGTCTTTAAGAGATGAATAATAATCCACTGTACAATTATAAAACACAGCCTATTTATCCATTCACCTACTAAAAGATATGTTGTTTGCTTCTACATTTTGGCAGTGCTGATTAAAGTTGCTATAAACATTCATGTGCAGGTTTTTATTTAGGCATATAGTTTTCATTCTTTTGCACAAATTAGAGTACAGTTACTGGATTTTATGGTAACCTATATTTAACTTTCTAAAAACTGCTGTAATGTTTTACCAAATGACTGGGTCATTGTACATTTCTAACCACCATGAATGACAAGTTCTATTGCTGCACGTTCTTGCCAATATTTAGTGTTGTCAATATTTGGAATTTTAGCCATTCTAAAAGTTATGTCTGTAAGGAGCCCTGGCGGGCCCTTGTTGAACAGTCTGGCTACTCGTCAGAAGGTCAGTAGTATGTGTCCCTAAATGGTCCAGGAAGGAAAACCATGGCAATCTGCTCTTGTGTAGCATCCCATGCCACCCCGGATAACAGAACAAAGCAATCTCATCGTCTTCAGATGTATCCTGTTTTAGCCTAGGAAACCTCATGGCCTAGGAAACCCCATCATAAACGGTCACTAAGAGTTGGGAAGAGATTTGAGGTCATTGAAGACTATGTCGTTGTTCGGTGGTTGGTTCTTTTCCTCCCTTTGTTATGGCAGGATAGCTACATCTAGTCTAAACACCCTTTCACCTCTCTCAGGTGTCTCCGTACAGTACTGACTCCTTGAATTTTGAGTAATGAGGAAACAGCGTTTCTACCCTCTCCAGCTAATGCCAAGCAGTCATGTGTTTCTATTTATAAATTTAGAAAATTTCTACTCCTTGACCTCTCTGTAATATTAATACATTTTGAAGAGAATCTTTTTGAAGGCCCTTTTTTGTTGTGTATTTCGTTTACTCGTCATTACAAGAAAGTAAAATGATTTTCATTTCCATCTTCCAAGTGAATTATTAACTTACTGCTGCAATGTAACCCTGAGAAGCAGCACACACCAAAACTGAAAGAAACACAACACAGATGAAAAAGTTTTAAAATGAGCAGGAAAAAGTCAGTCTTTGTATAAAAGTAAGTATCTCCTAACACAGAAAACCTATGAAAATTGGTTATTTGGAGATTCTATGTGTTAGCAGCAAAGCAATACAATCACAAACAAGTATGTTCCACTTTGAATCACCAATTTCTCTCTGTGAAAATAAATTTCTTTAAAAATAAACTAAACCACATGGCTATGAAATGACCATATTTAAAAATAATGGTCAAAACTATTTCAATCAGAGAAAACAATGTCTTGGATCCAGTTACTATTAAGAGGACAATGATTAATGTTTAATGAATCCACTCTGCTCTAATTATTTACCTTTTTCCAGTAGTTCAGAGTGAAGTAATAAGATAGCATGTTTTTGGAGACCGTGATGTGCACTTTCTTTGTGCTGGGTAGTGGCTTCAGAAGACCAGAGTTGGCAAAGAACAGCTCAAACCGTTCAGAAACACTGGCTGTCATATAGATCATTCCTTCTCACACTTACCCTTCAGCAGCCACAGACTCTAACTTCACAAGGGGCTAAAATAGCGTTAGACTGTTATAGCTGAGCAAAGAGTTAGGCTCTACTGCCCATTCCAACCCACCTTCTGTCTTCTCCTCTCTACTACGAGAATCTGAAACGAGCAATTGTTTAATGCAGGGTTTAAAAGCCACCTGTTAAGCCGCTTTCTTTTTATTAGTTTTAAAAAAAATCCTAAAAGCAAATTCACTGCCATTGAGTCAATAGCAACTCAAAGTGACCCTCAGGACAGGGTAGAGGTGCCCTTGTAAGTTGCTAAGACTCTGCCCAGTGAGTAATCGATCACTAGGTCACCATACCAGTTGAATGATTATGAATTCTATTCCTGTCTTAGTTTGCCATATTGTGGTGGCTTGCATGCTGCTGTGATGGTGAACAGGTTTCAGCAGAGTTCACAGTTTAAGAATAGAGTAGGAAGAAGGAAGAGCTGGTTGATTTATGAAAAATCCATTTCTGGGGCCTTTTGAATAGCAGCAGACCATTGGCTCATATAGTGCTGGAAGGTGAGTCTTTCAGCTTGGAAGGGGCACAAATTATGACTTGAAAAGAGCAGCTCTGTGTTCAAGTTAGATTCAGAAGAAGATGTAGAACGAGGGATATTATTGCTGACTTCAGATGGGTCTTCCCTAAAGTCAGAGAATACCAGAAAGATGTTACTTACCTGAAAGCAGAGAATATGGGAAGAATGTTTATTGACACTGCAAAGACATCTGGCTATGTGGATCATACCTAACTATGGAAAACATTGATATGAATGAGGATTGCAGAACACTTCACTGTGCTCTTGTGGAACCTGTGCATAGACCAAGAAGCAGTCATTCAAAATGAGCAAGATTGAAAATCACGCTTTAAAATCAGGAAAGGTGGACTGCTGGGTTGGATCCTTTCACCAGTAAACTTCACAAATGTTCCGAGAAGCTGGACTGTGAAAAAGAACAGCATTGGGATTGGAGGAAATTCCCTTAAAAACTTTGATATGCAGGTGAAGCAACCTGGCTTGCTGCAATTCAACAGACCTTGGGACACTGCGGAAGAGTGAAGATTCTGCCTGCACTAAGGATTACATCTAAAGGACGCAAAAGGCTCCACAGTGGATCAATAGGCAGCTTCATGATAAATGAGGAGTGAAAGATTGAATTTGTCAAGGACTCCACCTTATTTGTATGCACAACCAACTCTCATAAAAGCAACAGCCAAAAAATCAAATTGGGCACCAGATCTCTCTAAAGTGTTTAAGAGCAATTGGTCAATCTTAGGACCAGCATACGCCTGACGCAAACCATGGTATTTTCTATTGCCTCATATGAAAGACTGAAGGATAATCTGTATATTTGAATTACGGTGTTGTCAAAGAATATTAAAAGTACCATGGTGCTAAAGGGACACATACTGTTTTCCTTTATTTGTGGATATAAGGAAGTACAGCAAGAACGCTTCTGAGAAGCAAGAATGATGCGACTTCATGTCATGCATTTTGGGTGTGTTATGAGGAGGGGCGGGTCCCTCCCTAGAAAAGGACAAGATCCTAGGAGAAGTAGAGGGTTACTCCGAAAAGAGGAAGATCCTCAGTGAGATGTATCAACACTGTGTTTGCAACAATGGGCTGCCTCAAATAAAACAATTGTGAAGATGTTTTACAGGCCATGTTTCATTCTGTAGATAGGCCTACACTTAACAATAACAACATCCCCACCAAAGAAACTTTTCTTTCGCATGGGGATCCGAACTGAAGTCACCCGAACAAGAAGGGAATTCCAGCAAGATGATGAGGCCGAAAGCTCTGATCCACGGTGAGATAGTTTACCGGATGTGTGGACGGAGACTTTCAGAGGAACACCTGACACCTGGAAGAAAACCACGTTTCCAAATGAAAGCGTCTTACTCACAAAGAACCTACCATACCCTGTTAAGCTTCTTAATTAAGGTGCAATACTTCTTCTTCTTTTTGGCCTGCCTCTACCCCTCCAATTCAAAGCATATGAATAGATGGTCCCCTAGAGTTGAAAGAAAAAGTTCAGAACAGACACTTTGCACACATCATTCCAAATCCAAATTTACTGACATCTAGTAGATTCTGACTCATAACAACCCATAGAAACTCCCTATTTTCCAGCCCTACGAGTTGGCTCACAAGGAGCCTGGGTACAATTGAGGGAATATGAGCCTTTGAATTTCAGGGTTGGTTGGTTGTTTGTTGTCAGTAAATGGACACAATTATTTTGGAAGTAACCTTCCTGGGCCAGTTCCCATTGCGAGGCAATGACTTACCTGACCTCGCTCACACAGAAAGTGGGGTTGAGTTCAGCAGTGCTGGAGATTGTGCCTACTTCACCCACCATATGAAGGCAGAGTTCCAATCAGTTGCCTTTCTGGCATTTTTTTTTTTTTTTTTTAAGATGAGAAGCTTGGTAGGGGGTAGATGGATAGCCCAGGGTTCCATAGATAACACACAAAGGTAGTCTGTGTTCTGCCTGGAGGCTGTAAGTAATTTTTAAGACATGCTTCACAAATAATCTTCCTTGAATTATTCCTCAGCTGGAGGTTTGTTCCAATATTATCTGATTATTAAGAAGCATGAGAAGAAAGTAGTTTTAAAAAAAAGTAAGTGAGTTTAGTTCCTAAGATGGAGAAGTTATGTGAAAACCCTAAGCAATTCAATTGAGAAGGGAAAGAGATGAAACAGAGAGGGAGAGAAAGAATGTGTTTTGAGAACTGTAAAGCCAAGGCAACCCATTCATTGCATAGAGTCCATTCTGGTTCATGACGACCACACTGCGCATAGAGCAGACTGCTCCGTGGGGTTTTCTTGGGTGTACTTTTTATGAAAGCAAATCATCCAGCATTTTTTTCGGTGGTAGCATTGGATAGGTTTGCACTGTCAGCCTTTAGTGTAATAGTTAATTGTAAACACTTGCACCGCCCAAGGATCTTGAAATGTTTAGATCTTAGTGTTTTACAACACTGGAAGTATGTTAAAATTAGCAGGAGAGTACTTTGAGCAGAAAAAAAAATTCTCTTTGAGATAATTGTAGATACACCTACAATGAATGAGAACCGCAATCAATGCTCACAGAGTCAGTCATTAAGAGATCAGATGATGCAGTGGGTACACCTGCTGCGTATGACCTCTGTAAAGTGTTGGAAAACAAGTGTATTCCTTTGAGGACGAAGGTGCACCTGACCCAAACCATGGTCTCTTCAATTGCCTCTTATCTCTGTGAAAGATGGGCATTGTGCAAGGAAGATGGAAGATATTTTGATGCATTTGATGACTGTGGTCAAAGAGCAAGCACATCTGTCTTGGAAAAAGTGCCTCCACGATGCTCCTTAGAGGCAAGGATGGTGATTCTTCAGGACAGCTCAGTCCGTAGAGAAGGACATCATGTTTGATAGAGGGACAGCGAAGTGAAAAAAGGAAGGTCCCCAACCAAGTGGATCGACACAGTGGCGGCAACTATGTGTGGGCTCGGGCCTAGGAGCGATTGTGAATATGGCGGCCTGGGCAGGATTTCGTTCTGTGGTCCAAGGGATGGCTGTGGCTTGGAACTGACTCAATGGCATCTATTAACAATGACTACAGAAGAAAGAGGACCACGAATTGTCACCTCTTATTTCTTTCAGTAACAACACCTTGAAAAACTGAAGTATGTCATAACAAGGAAGTGACATCTTTTAACAATTTTTGTTTTATGTTTTTCCCCTGTTCATCCAGTGTCCAGCCGCCATCCTCACAGTAATCAAACTACGCATCTGAAAAGTGTGGCCTTAATATGTCCTTATTATGACCAAAATGATCACTCAACTATTGACTTATTTTTCATTCTAGACCAATAACAAAGCAACCCCCTATGGAGGCAAACCCACAGTAAAATAAAGCAAACATCCTTGGGTCCCTCAATTAGGTGCCAGAGATGGACTTCAAACTCAATTTTATATCATCATTTACTTATTTTCCTTAGAGATTCACCAGAAATGTAGTGATTCATTAGACAGAAGATTATTTAAATTTGGATATTAACAAAATCTCGTTATAAAACTCCAAAAACCAAACTCCTTGCCATGTAGTTGACACCGACTCAGCCACTGTATGCGACAAGGTAGAACTGTCTCTGTGTTTCTGAGACTCCATCTTTTTCCAGGAGAAGCAAGCTCAGCCAGTCTCCCTCAGAATGGCCGGTGGACAGCAAAATGCTGATGCTCCAGTTAGCAGCCCAATGCATAACCAGAGATTCTAGAGAGAAACCATACAAGCCATTCTGCTTTATTTTATATGTTTAATCAGGAGCGTCCCATATTGCCAGCAAACAGAATCCAATCATTCTTTTGTAGCATTTTGTGCATTACTATATTTTGTATGCCAAAATTTTATTTAAAACAGTGGTTCTCAAACTTCCTAATACCGTGACCCTTTAATACAATTCCTCATGTTGTGGTGAACTCCCATCCATAAAATTATGTTTTTTGCTACTTCATAACTGTAATTTTACTAGTTATGAATTGGGCAACCCCTGTGAAAGGGTCTTCGACCCCCAAAGGGGTCATGACCCACAGGTTGAGAACCACTGATTTAGAAGTTTTACATTTGTAAGCACTGGAAATATTTATTTCTTGTTAGTGACCATGTAAGAAATTGAAACTACATTTTAATGAATTTTGCTCTGAATATATGCTTTCTTGTATTCATTACAAAATTTTTGATTGGTCTAAAGCAAAGTTCATCTTTTGGATTTTGTGAGAAATTTTTAGATCACATAATCACTTGAATTTTTAGTATATTTTTCAGTTTCTTTGTTAAAATAGATATTCTTATTAAGACGTCATTGTATTGGGGGCTCTCACATAACAATCCATACATCAGTTGTATCACATTTGTACATATGTTGCCATCAGCATTTTCAAAACATTTTCTTTCTGCTTGAGCCCTTGGAATTATTAGCTCCTCTTTTTTCCCACCCTCCCTCACCCTCCCACCCTCATGGATCCCTGCTAAATTATAAATTATTATTAAAATAGATGTTATTATTGTGGCTTTGTCCATATGCTCTATGAATTACTTATCCTGTGATGAATAAGCAAGAGGTTATTCATTGAAGCATTATCTGCAACTTTTAAGTATTAAAAACCACTTAAATGCATAAGAATAGGTAACTGGAAAGGTATTTTGTGCTTTCAGAAATGGAGCACTATGCAGTTGTAGAGAGACATGTCAAGCTCAATAGAAAGGTTCCTGTAGCTTCAGAACTCCTACTTACAACTGAAGAAAGAGGTAATAACTCACAATTTCCCTCTGTGATGCATCTTTCTGGTTGGAATCCATTTTTGTGTAACAGCTTATTTTTAACAAAAATTACAAAAGGTATAGAGTATGACTTTATGATGAATTAGGGTTTACTTATCTTCCCCTCAAATTGAAAATCACACAAGATATTTGCACACAGAAAAACAAAAATGATTAAATAAATGAGTATTTATAGTAGTGTATGTCTACTGCCTGTGAAGAAAAATATCCAAGACTCACACTGAGTAAACCCCAAACCAGAAGTGAACTTTCATGTACACAGCCTGTGTATGGAAAGTCAAGTAGAAAGAAAGCTGATTTTTACAGTAGTACAGACTTTGCCTCTAATGGATGATATCCCCGAGACCCCTGAAATACCTTTCTTGAGAGTACCCTTTGCTTCATTCTGAAGCTTTATAATATAGGAAAGGAAATCAAGAAAAGACAAGGTACGCACCCACAATTATGAAGAGAAAGAATAAAGTGTGCCAGTCAAAATACATCATCTAATTTTAGAATCCCCAAAATAACCAATGAGGACTCATCTGATAGAAAACTTAGAAGTTCAGTATGAAAAGAAACAAATAAAACACCTGAGAGATTATCCTAATACACCCCCTTTTTAAAAGGCCCAATTTAACAACCATAACTGGGAAATAGTATCTTTAAAATGTTTCAGTAGTAGAAGTGGGGAGAGAAAAACTTTTACGTCTTCAAATTTGGTAGTCATTCAAATGTAGTACACTGCTTCTCTCCATTCATAATAGAAGTAATGCAACAGATATTCACAATTCAAAGCACCCCAAACCTCCTCTGAGGAAGAAGAGATAAATAAATTCTGGTACATAAACACTATGGAATATTATGAATCGCTAAGAAACAATGATGAGACTGTCAAACACCTATTGACATGGACAAATAGTACAGATATTATGCTCAGTAAAGTTAGTCAATCTGGAAGAGACAAATATCTCATAACACCATTATGATAAGGGACAAAAAATTGGTTTTCACACCAAAAGAAACAGACTTGGAAAACTTTGGAAAGTTGCAGGATAGGCAAGGTGTTGGAGGGGGGGAAAGGAGGGAAGAGTCACTTACACTGGGTGAGCGAGTGATGTTACTGGGATACTGTCACTACTCTGATGTGATAGGTGTGAAAACACTGTATAACAAGTTTGTTACTTTAAGAGCTAAGGTACCTGGCATTTTCAATTGCCAACCCATGGCCTTTTCAATTGCCTCAAATGCATGCGAAAGTTGGACATTGAGTAAGGGGAACCAAAGAAGAAGCAATGCGTTTGCGTTACGGTGCTGGAGAAGAATATTGAAAGTACTACGGACTTCCAAAAGGACAACTCAGTCCATCTTGGAAGAAGTACAGCCAAAGTGCTCCTTAGAGGCAAGGAGGGCCAGCCTTAGTCTTACAATCTTTGGATGTGTGGTCAAGAGAAACCAGTCTCTGGAGAAGGACGTCATGCTTGGTAAAGTTGAGGGACAGTGACAATGAGCAAGGCTGTCAATGAGATGGATTGACTCTGTCGCTGCAACAATGGGATCAGGCACAGTAACCGTTGTGAGGATGCCAGAAGAATGGGCAGTGCTTTATTCTGTTGTGGATAAGATCTCCATGGGTCAGAATTGATTGGATGGCACCTAACAACAAGAACATATGCACAGAAACTAGAAATACGGTTTTCTCCATGTCTCTGTCTTTCTGTTTTAACAGTAACTTGGCAGCTATTTTCCCAAAGGAAACAAGCATGTGCTTAGTGTAAGAATATACTATCGGTTTCAGAGAGAATTTGGTTAGACAGTTTTTCACAACATTAAATTTATTTACTGGAAAACTTATTTATTAAATGATTTTTGAATACATCCTACATATTAGAAATTACGATAAGTGCAATTGGGAAAGAGATAAGAAAAACAATGGAAATTCTTGCTTTCATCAAGTTTTCATTCTAGCAGTGATACACACAAATAAAATACATCCCAAGAAAAGGAGTACTATGAAGGCCAGAGATTATTAACTCCAAACAAGAATATTGAGACTGAATTTGATGAGCAATCGCAACATCTTTGAAAATGTCACTGTCTTTTACAAAAAGTAAGATCCTTATAATTCTATGTATATTTAGGTTATATATCTAAGAAAAATTTAGGTAGTTTAAGTTTCAGAATTCATAAAGTTTCTTCCATTTATAGTAGCAATCAGGTAGGAATCAGATTTCTTGTTTATTGCTTATCTAAATCTCACATATTAGGTTTGGAAGTGTTCTCAATGAAGTAGTCATCTTGAGTCTTGTCAACATGTGGACCAGGGAAGGCAACAAGACTCAGCATCATGGCAGGATCAGTTTTGTACTTCTCCGAAATTTAATTGCATGTACTTGTAGTGTATGTACATGGTGACTATCGTGTTCATGGTTCTGTCCCAGAATTTGCTTCTCACTTATGATCTGTTGATTTATGTAAAGCTTGATGAAATTGCTTCATTCTTTTCCCAACTGTTTTCAGATTGTATTTTCTGTATTAATGTATCTCAAAATTCATCAGTGCTTGATCAGATGAGCTCTAGGGCTTCTGTGTTGAATTCACCTTTCCTTTGTTTTTTTTTCAAACCCACTGTGTTAGTCCAGGTAGATTAGAGAAACAAATTTATAGACACTCATATGTGTATAAGAAAGAGCTTTATATACAAGAGAAATTGAATATTGAGAAAACATCCCAGCCCAGTCCAGATCAAGTCCATAAGTCCTGTATAAGCCCATATGTCCAATACCAATCTATAACGTCCTCTTCAAACTCATGAAACACATGCAATGATGCGGAATAAAAGAAGATCACAGGCCAGTGGGTGGGAATCTTGTGGATCCAGTGACATTGTAAGCATCTCAGTGTTGTCAGGGATCTCCACGTGGCTCCTCCAGGTCAGGGCACTAGCTTAGCTCCAGGCATATTATCAGCTGCAATGTGTCCCAGAGAGTGAGTGAGTGTCCTGTATCCAGCAAGCTATTTATCTCCTTAGTGCCACCAAATGAGGTCATCAAGCTGTGACCTGATTGACAGGTAAACTCCACTCCTTCACTAGTAAGTCTCAAATTGACAACAGATTATGTAACGACCACACCCATAACAGGTTAAATTAGTATGATGCTTGGATAGCTTAGGTTGAGAATTTACATAATTTTGTGATATAAGTTGACACACCCTAGGATGGAGGTGTGGATAGTAAAACATGATGGTGGCGAGGTTGAGATGCAAACTCAACTGAGCTAGTTTGTAACCAGTCTTGTTTTTCCATTAATGGTTCAAAAGGAGGAAGGCAGAACCCTCGAATCCAGGTAGTTTCATTAGAATGTAGTTGGGGGATGGGGATGGGGGTGGGGTTTCAGCATCCCACCAAGTAAGAGGCAAGCATTTAGGTGGGTTGGTAAGATGTACTCAATATACCTTCGGTGGTTTAACAAATTCAAAGGAAAGATATTAATATGGAAATTATTTTCCCACCTATTGACTGTTTTGAGAAATTAAACTGAAATAGTTCAAAATTTTGTTTTTAGGAGATGGGTGTGCCCTGGTAATTTGTAGCACCTATTAACGGTTTTGAGAAATTAAACTAAAATAGTTCAAAATTTTGTTTTTGGGACATGCGTATACCCTGGAAATTTGTAGCACAGTTAACTACTGGATGATCTAGTTTTTTCAATCATCCCAGGTGACCCCTTTTGCTTGTCAGGTTCAGGATAAGGGGCCTTGTTGAGCTAAGCACAAATTCTGCATCCTCGGTACTGAGTTGCATAAACATTTGTGTGCTTATGCAATTTGAAATATGCTATTCAGTTAGCTTATCATCAAGCACAGTCAATTGTACGCACTGGCCCCACTTGTCAATTATATTCTGGAATTCTCTTGGCCATATTGTTAACCCATGTGGCCGTGCCACAAACCATATTTAGCAAACAGATGTTACCCACAAACCTTCCTTTGGCCGACTACAATACTTACGTTTCACCATTGCGACCTTCTCAGGCATGATCCAGGCTACTCCAGCCAATCAAGAGTCTGCTCAAAGTGCAATTTCTCATCTTCTCGAGGGCATCCATATTTTAGGATGTCCAAACCAAATAAAAACCTGAAAATAGACCTTGTTATATGTCTAAGGCTTTTCAGCTTATTCTTTAAAACTTTTCATATTAAACATAGTACCATACAATACAACATAGTATTTTCATATTAAACATAGTACCATGCCATACAATCCTACAGGACAAGCCTGTTTTGAACGAGCACACCGAGTTTCTATCAAGTTCATTCCAACTCAGAGTGACCAAATAAGACAGACTAGAACTGCCCCTGTGAGTTTCCGAGGCTTTATGGGAGAGTAAAGCCTCCTCTTTCTCCTGCAGAGCAGCTGCTTGTTTCTGACTGCTGACCTTGAGGTTAGCAGTAACAGCCCAACTACAACCACTACAGCCCCAGGGTTGGGCTCCTTTAATACTAAAATCGGCAAACAATAGAGGGCATGCTGCAACTTCACTTAAAATGTCTTCAGTGTATGGTTTTCTTTTATTCTTCATCTCATATGATAGAGAACTGGAGACCGTATAGAGCAGTGGTTCTCTACCTGTGGGTCCCGATCCCTTTGGGGGTTGAATGACCCTTTCACGGGGGTCACCCGATTCATAACAGTAGCAAAATTACAGTTATGAAGTAGCAATGAAAATAATTTTATGGTTGGGGGGGTCACCACCACATGAGGAACTGTATGAAAGGGTCGCGGCATGAGGAAGGTTGAGAACCACTGGATAGAGGATTAGAATGTGTAGTAGATTTTAGCACATGTTCATTGCTAAAGACAGTAGACAACACACTTCCCCACCCCTACCCCCACCCCAGGTTAGAGTCCATAGGAGTTAAATGTAAAGTTTAGGGAGAAATAACTTCTTCTAAATCGTGTGTTCCTTGACCATCTGATGAACCTCACAGTCAAGAAATTTGTAAAAATTCTTATCAAATGAGCCGTTTTTTATGGTCTTGGTGATAGAAACAAAGCTGAAGTTCACATGCAGGAAATCTTCAAGACCAGTGACTGGATCATAACAAATATCCTTTCAACAACACAAAGGGGAACTATACACATGGATCTCTCCAGATGGGATACATAAAAACCAAATTGACTACATCTGTAGGAAGACATGATGGAGAAGTTCAGTACCAGCAGCTAAAGCCAGGCTAAAGGCAGACTGTGGAACAGATAATCAACTGTTCACACCTGAGTTCAGGTTGAAGCTGAAGAAAATTAAAAACAAGTCCATAGGAGCCAAACAATAAACGACAGGTTCACAAAGTGAAAAGTAGCACTATGAATTTATGATCATCTATATTTAAAATAATCAAGCATGTGCAGTCAAAGGGCAGCGTTCTCTCAAGTATTTAGGAGAGAAGGAGGAGTGTACATAGGAAACAGGAACGAAGCGAGATAAGTGATAATACGTTGTGAAGGTTGGAGTCAATGACAGGAAAAAATGCATTCAAATTGTTGAGTGGAAAACTTATTTTTCCTGCTAAACATCTACTAATTTCCAATATGAAGTTAAAAATCAAACACAACAATAAAAACCCTATGGAGCTGTTCTGCTGTAGCAAGTGGAGTCACCGTGTATCTGAGTCAACTTGACTGAAATGGATTTATTTTTATTATTTTTGAGGTTTTGTTGTTGCTTTTTTTGTCTGATGTTCTCTTTGAGGACATAATTTTTTTAAATTAAAAAAATCATTTTGTTGGGGCTTGTACAACTCATCACAATCCATTCATTGTGTCAAGCACATTTGTACAGTTGTTGCCATCATCATTCTGAAAACATTTGCTTTATCCTTGAACCCCTGGTAGCAGCTCCTCATTTCCCCCCTCACTCCCCATTCCCCCTTCTTTCATGAATCCTTGATAGTTTATAAATTATTATTATTTTGTCATGCCCTACACTATCCAATGCCTCCCTTCACCCACTTTTCTGTTGTCCACCCCCAGGGTGCGGGTTTTATGTACATCCTTATAATTGGTTCCCCCTTTCTACCCCACCTTCCCTCCACCCTCTGATACCTCCACTCTCACCACTGGTCCTGAGGGGATCATCTGTCCTGGATTCCCTGTGTTTCCAGTTCCTATCTGTACCAGTGTGCATCCTCTGGTTTAGCCAGATTTGTAAGGTAAAATTGGGATCATGACAGTGGGGGTAGGAAGCATTCAGGAACTAGAGGAAAGTTTTAAGTTTCATTGTTGCTACTCTGCACCCTGACTGGCGCGTCTCCTCCTCATGACCCTTCTGTAAGGGGCTGTCCAGTTGCCTCCAGACGGGCCTTTGGTCCCCACCCTGAACTCCTCCTCATTCACAATGATATGAGAGGACATAATTTTTAAGATGTATTCTATAAGATATATTACTTTTCTGGATGATAACATATTGCATGAAGTTAGCTAAATATGAAGAAATTTATCAGTATTCTGATTAAATATTTTGACTGTCTGGTCCTTCATCTCTACTTCACTCTGAAATTTTTTATTCCTGAGTTTTAATGTAGGCAACTTGTTTCCTGTGCTATTATTGAGCTTTCTTTTTACAAAACTCTTAACTGTGGGCTCTTCAGATGGTCAAGGAATACCAGATCTAGAGGAGGTTACTTCTCCCTAAACTTTACATTTACGAACTAGGGGCTTTCACCTGACACTAACCATTCCTCTCATGACAATATGGTTCTCCATTGTGTTCAATAATTCATTGCATGGCCGCACAGAACCCACATACAATATTCACAATTATGGGAGTAAAATAATTTAACAGGTTCACTCGTGTATAACCCAACAACAGTAAGCATACAGTCTTTTGATTACAGGAGTTTCTCTTCTAAACTAGTAGCCACAGGTTTCCCTTATCTGCTTCAGCCACATAGTCCTTAGGCCTCTGCTTTGTTCTATGGGCTGGGAGACCCAACTATCACTGCGCTTCACTGTGGCTCCTCAGCTCTGTCTCAGCATGGCCTCTCTTTCCTCTCTGTCTTCCTCATTTCAGACAGACATCTTCATGTGCTCTGCTGGTGGCTCTTCTCTCTTGGTGGTTGTGTTAGTCTGGGTAGACTAGAGAAACAGATTCATAGACACTGTCATATGTAAATGAAAGAGCTTTCTATACAAGAGCAGTTGAATATTGAGAAAACATCCCAGCCCAGTTCAGATCAGGTCCATAAGTCCAATATTAGCCCATATGTCTGTTACCAATCTATAAAGTCCTCTTCAGACTCACGAAAGGCATGCAATGACGCCAAATGCAGGAAGATTATGGGCCAGTGGGTACAAAATCTTGTGGATTCAGTGGTGTTGTAAGCATCTCAGCGCTGGCAGAAGTCTCCACGTGGCTCCTCCAGTTCCCAGGGTATGGGGTCTATCCACATAGTGCCATGTGTCTTGTCAATAGAGTGTGTCTCAGGGAGTGAACCTAGGGAGAGTCTCTCCCTCCTTAAAGGAGGAACTCCAGGAGTTCCCAGAATTCTCAGGAAAAAACCATGCCCACACAGAGGCCTCATTGGCTATACAACAATTGACAGTGTATATTCCACCCCTTGACTCACAATCATCTCAAATTGACAGATTATATAACCACCTCAGCGGTCATGGGACTTTCTCTGTGTCTGTTTTTGCAATCACTCTTATTCTCAGAGAAATAGCAAAATTGACAAATCCTTGATTTAGAATCCTCTGCGCCTTATTTTCATAGTCTCATTGAATCATTTGGTGGGAGTTATAGACAAATGAATAGAGGTGCCATAGATAATTAATGTCACATCACTATCATTATACAGTAAAATATAAATTTTATTATTTTCAAAGTTGCAATTAATTTCAACACTCTTACTTTTGAGAAACATAAATAATGCCACACTTAAAGGGTAGATATCCGGACAGGTTTCTAATTGAATTGTTCAATTAATTAACTAATTAAACTTTCTAGGAAATTTTCATATATTTCCATGGTAACGTAGGGCCATTTGTTAGCTAATGAACATTATTATTTGGGTTCTAATTAGAATTATGAAAATACTTCATACAAAGCATAACCTCATTAATTTTAATTTTATTAGTCCCAGGTCATAACATACCTCTGCCGATGTCTTTATGTGTGAGGGACTTTTTGCTGCCTGCTTGAACTAATATGTAGGTATTTTCTCTCCTAGAATATGAGCACTTTGGAATCTGAAAACAATTTTCAAAGTTTGCTAATTGGAAAGATTCTTACTCAAATAAAATATTCCACAGACATTTCTGTTACAAACAAGAGATCATATTAGAATTGTTCTTTGGACAAACAAGTAATTAACTGAAAGGTGTAGATCCTGTCCTTGAAACGAAACCACACAGCGCCTCTTGTGTGCAAGTGTCGGCAGACTCGGAGATGATCAATGAGGTATGCCAGATACAACCGCCTCCCCAATACTTGGATTTTTTTTGATGTTCAAAAGGTTCACTTACCCACTGAATGCAGAGGGTAATCAGAAGAATGGGGATTACAGTTAAAAAAATATTTTCAACACAAAACTTACTTTAGGCATCCTATTTTTGAATTATTGAAATGATAAAAGAATACACTGTACCAATGAGAAATATTTTATTATGACTTTGATCCAATAAAAGGAGAATAAATCTGGTGTTATTTCTGCATATAAAATCCACGTCCTTCTAATCCAGCTAGGTCCTTCCGTTTCGTATTTTCCTTTATTATTTTCCTCTGGAGCATGTCGACACTGTTTTATCTCACGCTCTCCATAATGACTGCGGACTCAATCTCCATGCCCCTTTCTATTCCACTGATTTCACACAAACCATGCACGGGATATCTCTAAAGCAAAGTCCTGACCATTTCCTCCCTTACGTGAACTTCTTCATGACCCCACACGACCTTGGCGATACCTCCTCTAACTGCAAATACAGCCTCCGGAGTGCTTGATCATTGCAGAACTCTGAGAAAGTCCGGTCTGCCTCCACGCTTCATCTGGCGTCTCTCATGCTTACACTCTGTGCCAGTCAGACAAAGTCCTCTGCTTTCCACTCACGTATCCTAATACATCACAATGTACTCTATGGTTGATACTGTCCTCCGCCATAAAATGTATTTTATTCCTTTCTGAGATTCTGCAGGCACAGCTAGATCAGAACAACCTGAAGAAAAGAAACAAAGCCTAGCCCGTGGCGGCATCTAAGAGTTTCTCTTGAACTGTTTGTTAGATGAGTGAATGGATGTCATATGCTTGAGGTCAATGTTACAAACAAACGGACCTGCATTTGATCTACATGCCTGCTGCATTCCCTTGGCAATCCTGCCGTGTTTTATCATCACTTGTGAATTACTGAGCCTGGCCCTTCTAGCCACAGCTCTCCTTGCTGAGTGGGTGATCTATGAGGCAGGATTCATGAGGGATTTATGTTTGTCCCTATCTTACTAGAGAGTGTGACTCAAGTCACCACACCAAGTTTCCTTGTTGGTGTGGTCTGCATCCAATATATAAGAACAGTCTTGGTGCTTGCAAATGGGCCATCACCTTTGATAACTGCGTTAAAACAAGAATCTGCTCCCTATTTTAAGCTGTTTCTTTATTAGGAAAATTGCTGGCTTCTTGCTTAGTTTAAAAAAAAAATGGGTTGCTGAACTGTCTGAGTTCAGATTTGGCCCAACTAACATGTACAGTGATTACTAGTGTTCCTCAAGGTCAACTTTTAATTTCATGATGCTGAAATCACGCATCCCCACATGTGAGTAAAATGCCATCTTTGGACCTCCCCCAGCAGTGCAGGAATTATTTAATACATATGACACATCTAGTCATAGTCTTTGTACCTCCCACCAAATGATTTTTTCCTGAAGGTTTGGGTAAGAGACCAAACCAAAACCAAACTCAGTGTCATTGGGTCAATTATGAATCATGATGGCCCTATATGACAGGGTAGTGCTGGCCCAGTGGGCTTCTGAGAATGTAACTGTTTACAGGAGTAGAAAGCCTCATGTTTCTTTCACAGACCAGCTGGTAGTTTCAAACTGTTAATCTTGCAGTTAGCAGCCCAACATTAACCACTATCCCAACAGGGCTCCTTGGATAAGAGAAATGGGAGAGATAATGATAAGATTGTGATTCAGCTATTAGGGAGTGTTAACAGGATTAATTGTGATTGGCATCCTGCAGCTATCAAATGAGCTATCTCAGAAACAGAAGTGGAGATCTCACTGCCATCAACAAAAAGGAGGTAAGCGAAGGATATCTTGTAGACCAAGAAATCTCTGTGCATTGAACCTTCTCAGCCCAAGGGCATACAGCTGTGGCATTAGAGATGCACCAGAACAGTGACAGAGAAGTGGCAGCAGCAGAGCCAAGAGTCAGAGCACAAGAAAAAGTGGTGAGATTTTCCATATGTGAAGCAAGTGAAGTCTCTGGACAGGAGGAATACTCTTGGAGTCGGGTGCCTCCAAGCACTTAATTGAATAGCTAGAGCTGAATAGCTGTGGATTGAACCTGTGGTAGAGTGTCCTTGAGGTGTTTATTGGCATCCCTAAAAGAGCTATGAAGCATTGCTTGAGCATGGCAGATACCAAGGGCCATGTGGTTGAAAGGGCAATGTCCAGGAGGCTTCCCATTCAAATAATTGTATCTTGAGCATTTGTAACCTGTCAAACTTCCTTAATAAACCCCATAATCATGAGTATAGTCTGTGAGTTTTATGTGGCCATTGCAGTGAATTATCAAACTCAGTTCAGACGTAGAGTGCTGGGGGAGGGAAGGTGTGTGACAAAATTAGTACAGAATGTTGAAGCAGGTGAAGGCATGCCTAACCTTGACCTCTCCAGATTTTGCCTCGGGAAGCTGATGCTGATGATTCCCCTTCCCCCTTGTGAAGAAAGAAGTGAAGTCAGAGGCCAGAGATGGGGCTATGTCATTTCTTATACTCCTACTACAGCTTCACTTTAAGATCCTTAGAGGAAGCTAAAACAAAAAGGCTCAAAAAACAAAAACAAAAGTTTCTTAAGCCTAGAATCTAATGCAGAACAGTTGAATTACAATCCTGAGGGAGGAATCCAGAGCAGACATTCTTATTATCTCTGCAGATGGTTTTCATAGGACTTTTACTTTTGCTGTATTAGTCCTATTTGTCCATTATAGATGCTAGCATTTGTTTTTTGTTTTTATTCCACTTCCTGTGTTAGTCTAGGTTGACTAGAGAAACAAATGAGTCCAGGGACACTCATGTGTGTGTAAAGAGAGCTTTATATCAAAGATTAATTTTATATTAAAAGATGATCCCAGCCCAGTCCCTATCAAGTCAATAAATCCTTTATTTGCCAAAATGTCAGATGCCAGTCTATAAATTCCTCTTTAGATTCCCGCAACACATGCAATGATGCCAAATGCAGGAAGATCACAGACCCATGGGTGGAAAGTCTTGTGGATCCAGTGGCATTGAAGCATCTCAGTGCTGGTGTGGGTCTCCACATGGATACTCCTGCTTCATGGGTCTGATTGCCATCAACATTTGGTTTGTCGAGAGGAATGTGAAATAGAGAGACAGAGTGTGGTCCTCCTCCCAGGAGAAAAAGAGGAAGTTCCTAGTATCCTCCTGGTGGGTGTTGTCTTGTGACCTAATTGGCAGGCTAGACTCCACCCCTACATTCTATTTATCAAGTTGACATGAAATTATGTAACTACCACACATCCATTCTTTTGGTTCCAAGTAATTTCTTTGATTGGGTAGAGTCCATATCCTTTATCTACTTTAGGCCCTAAATCTGTACTTATCAGTTTCTTCCCTCTCTGTATTCTCTCTCTCACTGTGTGTGTGTGTGTGTGTGTGTGTGTGTGCATGCACACGTATGGTGATTACATCAATGAGATGCCGATATGAAGCAACTTTCCAGTCTCTAGGCAAAAACAAAATACATCTGTTTCTTATCTCTCTACAGTCATTGATCTTAATCATATCTCAATCCTATTTAAGCATGTACATGGAAACAACTACTCAATATATTGAAAGTAGCTAAGGAGGTCACGATAATAAGACAAGTCGCTCTATCTTTTGAAGTGAGTAAGTTGGGGTCTTGATTCTGGTGAATTCTATGGTAAGGTTGCTGACAGATTTGGTACTAGTCCGGTCTAGCCTATAATAATTATTAATATTTTTCTGATAAATGAGTCAAGTATTCAAGACTACATATATCTTAAATACTGCACAGATGTATATTATCTGATAGTTTCCATTAACATGCTCCTATTTAGTTAAATTTCAGATGGGGAACAATGAAAATATCTTTCTTTAATGAAGAATAAAGGAATGTAAAAGCAGGAGATTGTAGTCATTCTTTCTCAAGCAGAGGTCATAGGAAGCAGTCTCTACATCGACAGTTTGATAGAATGTGCTATCCACATTCTGAAAGTTTACACTACTTCTTTGTTCTAAGGCAACAAGGAGAGTCAATGACTAATTGCTCACTGAGCGTGAAAACATTTTTCCTCATGTTGCTGGTATTTCATTTTTCTTCTGGTAAGTATATTTTTCAGTCCTATGTAGAATGTTTGTAATGTCCTTGACTAAGATACTAATGTACTGGCAAAAAATGGATGTCTTCTAGGAATAGAATTGGATGTTCTATTTGTTTCAGTGCTTGAGTATTAGAAAAAGAAAATACAGAGTGGAGCAAATAACTTTTAAGTAATACCGGTGGCTATGATTTATGTTCTTCATTTATATTTGGCTGTGTTGGGCTGAGATCCACAAGGTCAGCATTTCGAAACCACTAGCTGCGTCATGGGATAAAGACAGGGCCTTGTTCTTCCACAAAGAGTTTCAGACACAGAAACTCCCAAAGGCAGTTCTACTCTGTCCTACAGGGTCGCTCTGTCACGTGAGTGAGTTACCTAAAGTATAAGGGAAAGCACCAGGTTGTGTATTTGATTGCTCACCGTATTTAGGAGCAGATAATTTTTCTCTTTCTCCTATTGTACAAAAGATCGTGTTCCATATTTTCAAAATGGAATCCAGTAAAATAATATTTCCGTTCTGGAATTTTTAAATGTTTCATTCTTTCCATCAAAGCACGTATCAGGTGAATGCTGGTTGATTACTTCCAGGAGCCAGTATTTAGAAGGAAAACTGTGACTGGCTGGATTCATTCCCTTCGCGTTTCTTGAGTTTGTCAAATTGTCTTCTTTGAGTTTCATTTTCCTAAATTACAAAAAATATTTTAAAAACTATATATCTTCAAGGAAAACTTTTAATGGATTTAATCAAGCTGATACATTTGAACAGAGTTAAATCAACTAAAGGAATCAAGACCGCATAGAGTTTTACAATCTGATTTTCCATGTATAGTAAAGAAGGCTCATTTCCTTCTGTGATTTATTCAGGAACAGATCTTTAGCCTAGTACATCACAGGACATATTAAGATATTTCGTCTTTTTCTCCTTTGCAGACACAGTCTGTTCTCTATCAGATCATGATGAATTGCAAGTAAGTTAATCCTAATTTATAAGAAAGTTTAGTATTTTGAACTGTCACATGAACACTTATTTAACAATTGTTCACTACACTCAGGCTATAGATTTTTTTCATATGTTTGCAATGAACTTGCATGTCACTCAAGACTCCAAGTCCACCTCAGGTTACTTTTCCTCCTGTTTTCAGCCCCTCAGACCAATTTTTAGATCTGTGGGTGATGGAATCTGGGTTTATTTTTATTTTTCCTATTAAACCCTCCATTTATGTCTCCTGCCCCCACCCCATCCCTTTCCTCCCCTTGATCCCACCCCAGTTCTTGACCTCCTCATCGTCATCAATGACTTTTCTACTGGTTTTAAGCCACATTTCTTCTTTGATTGGTTTTCCTTTTAACAATGGTGTTACTAAATCTTTGTCTTATAAGATTAACTGTGTTTGCTAAGCACAATGTTCTCTAGCTTTGTCCATGTCTTGCTATGTTTAAGAGCATTATCGTTATTTTATTATTGATTCATAAAACTATACCAGAATATGCCATGAATTATCCATTCCTCTGTAGTTAATGTTTTGGTTGTTTCCATGTGTTTGCTGTTGTGGAAATTACTGCAATAAAAATAGGTGTCTTTTCACGTTACACTCTTAATTTCTTTAGGGTCTATACCAAATAGAGAGATTGATGGAACACAAGGTACTTGGATTTGCTTTTGTTTATGGAAATGCCATACTGATTTCCATAGTGGTTGGAAAGTTTTACAGTGCCGGCAACAAAAATGTATAAAGCTTTTCAATCTCTCCACATCCTCTCCAGCATTTATTATTTTCTATTTTATTGAATTTTTCCAAGTGTTGGGGTGAGGTGATATCTCATTGCTGTTTTCATTTGTATTTCTCTTATTGCTAATGAACATGAACATTTGTTTGCATAGTTTTTAGCCACCTGTATGTCATCTTTCGTAAATTGTCTATTCATGCCTGTGCCCATTTTTTATTGGATTGTGTTTTTCTTTTAAGATGTTATAGTTTTCTGTAGATTTTTAGGATTAGTCTTTTACCTGCTGGATTATTCCTAAATATTTTTTCCCAATCTGTGGGCTCTCTGTTGACTCCTTTGATGAAGTCTTTTATTGGGCATAAATGTTATATTTTTTAGTATGTCTCATTTCTTTATTTTGTCTTCTACAGTGTGGATATTTTTCATTATGGTTGGTAGTAGGTTTATGCCTTGTATTAGAATCCATAATCTTGTCCCTATACTTTTCATTGATGATCTTAATAACTCTGTCATTTGTATTTAGGTCTTTGATCCAGCTTGAGTTTGTTTTTGTACATGGTGTGAGGTATGGATCCTGTTTCATTCTTTTGCATGTGAGGGACAGTTGTGTCAGCATCATTGCTGTAAAGGCTGTTATTTGCCCATTTAATGTGGCTTAGTTCTTTATCAAACATTAGATGACTATAGGTATTTGGTGTATTTCAGGATTTTTGATTCTAATTCATTGGTCTTCATATCTATCATTGTATCAGAACCGAGGCTATTTTGATACTGAGGATATATAATAGGTTTTAAATCCGGGAGTGAAAGCCTTCTGACTTTGTTTTTAATTTTTTAATAGTGTTTTATTTATCTGTGTTTATTTCCTTTCCATATAAAGTTGGCAATTTGCTTTTTCATTTTGTTCTAAAATTGCACTGAGCTTTGGGTCAGAATTGCTTTGAATTTGTAAAGTAATTTTGGTAATATTGACCTTTCACACTATTTAGCCTATCCAGGATCTTGGTAACGTGTTCCATTTGTGTACGTTTCTTTCAGGAGTATTTAGTAGGTTTCTTTGAATAGTCTTTTGGTTCTTTGGTTGTTTCTAAATCTTTCCTGCTCACCACTGAGGGGCAGAGTGACTGCACCCTAGGCAGCACCTGCCAGGGGGAAAAGGAATTCAAGGCTTTTTGCAGGGTTCTTTTGTCAGTTTCTTCCTGTAACTCCTTCTTTAGTGTTCACTTTTCTCAGAGGGGGTCTGGAACCCAGGCTGCTACAATCTTTCCACTGATCCAAATGTTTTGGTTAACAGAGGGATTAGGAATGACCTGGACTTCTATTTATGTCATTACTCTGTTTAATTAGGGTGTAATTTAAAGTAAAATCCTAAATATCTACTTCTCACCCAGGAAATATTTAGGAATTGTCTATACCTATGATCTCTATTTTCCACGTACACATTCCTCCTTCTTTAAAAGTGCCTGGCTTCCATAAGATATAGCATCCAGAGTCTTAAAGGCTTGAAGACAAACAA
>NW_022111372.1:85357390-85367756 GCF_000313985.2 Echinops telfairi
AGGCAGGTGTTTTGAGATTGATGAGGGCAACAAATGTACACATGTGCTTGACACAATGGATGGATGTATGGACTGTGATGGGAATTGTACGAGCCCTCAATAAAATAATTTTTAAAAATTACACTCAACAATGAGTGCAAGGAAGAAAAAATGTTATAAAATTGAGTTGCAGTGATTGCACAACTCTTCTTGATATGATCGAATTATTGAAATGCATGATATGTGGATGGAATGCCAATAAAACTGTTTTAAAAAATTTTTTTTAAGTGCATGTGATTGTATTTTCAACTTCCTAGAAATATGAAGTTTTACTCAATTCTCTATACTTATCTGTCTTCCTATATTTTAAAATTACAGGATAAATTGCCCATAGAGTGAAAAGACAAATAAACATTTACACACAAAAGAATATATTTTTAAAAGGTTCAGAAAACTTATATTGAATATCTGATTACAAATTGTCCCATGACATCTAGTACACAGTGCAAAAGGAAGTAGATCCAAGAAAGAAATTAAAATGATCTATTTTAAAGTTTAATTTTGCTGTCAATTTTAATGAATATATTTGGCATAATATATACTATTCATTAAATTCTCATTATTTATCTAAATTTAATCTAGCATTATATTAGATGATGACAGTTATAGATAAATTATATTACAAATATTATTCATGGGTACATATCCCAAAATGATAAATATCATTTTGGCATGCAGAATCTGGTAATGTCGTATCTGTTACCAAAGAAGGAACAAGTTGGCTTTATAAAGACTATGATTATCTCAGCTTATATGTAGTATTTTAAGTATAATGTTACACATCAGAAAATTATACTATCTCAGAAAAAAATGATAAATATATTTTAGTAAGTATAATCTATATAAACTAATCATTTTGGAAGTTCCGAATTAGTCATATAGCATATATATATATACAAATGTCAGAAACTTCCAAGAATAAAAAAATTATACTCAGCCTTGCATATCATTATGCAACTGCTGAAAATTTAACAAATGAATGATCATACAAATTTGAACCTGAAGGCTTCTTGTCACATCAGTTTTATGAATTTTAAGGAAATGCCTGATATGGGCTACACGATTTTTTTAATTCAGTTTATTTTTTTGAGTTTTACTTCCCTGGGTGCTTCCTTCACAATTGATCCACAATAAAGAGTTTATAAAATGCCTATTGCTCATTTTGCATATGCTGTTTCATAATAACAAATTAGAAATGAATTTTCCAGAGCTGTATTTTGATGATATGTAGACAACTGTTCTGGTTTTTTACAGCCAGATTGTAGCCTGTATGCAGACCGCCCACTTCATAAGTGCAGTAGGATGTTACGTGAAATCTGTGCATCCGATGGCATAAATTATGGTAATGACTGCATGTTTTGCAGTGCACAGAGGTAAGTGCATGGTAGTGATTATCCACGCAGGTACTGAAATAACAGTCATAAATTACTGAAAAGCAAACCAACAACATTTCTACTGAAAATATTTTTGTTAAACTTTGAATATACTCCATTGAACATTGAGCAGAAGTCAAAAATTCTGCTTAACAATTAGTTTGACCTATCATAGGATGATGCAGATCTGTCAGTAAATATTAAAATTAATTATTTGTCATATAAATACTTTTCCTGAATTCTTAGAAATGGGCCAATGTGATATAAAGTTTAGGCTTGAGGGTTTAACTGGGCATCTCTCATCAGCCTGGGTCCCAAAGGTGAAAATGGATGGAAAACATCGGCCTTGAGGGGAGAGCACATGTGCAAGGGCCGAGCAGTGACAGGACCCAACTCTACACCGCATCCCTATTTGAAACTCTCACTCACAAAACTTAAAGCACCTGGGATGACATCGTGGAATTTTATGCATGATTTTTTTCTCTCCCCCTCCCTCCTTCTCTTTGTCTGCAGACTAAATCATCAAATTACTTTTAAACACTATGGCCCATGTTGATTATGAGGCATATCACTCTCTTCAATCAATGCCTGAAGTCCTAAATTAGTTGGCGATTCTTGCTTAGAAGATCAAAATGTATAAGAAGAATGTGATGACTCTCTCCAAATCTAAAATTCTGTCATGATAATGTTTTCTAAAAATTTAAAAGATTATTTGCTTAAGTGTATTATAACACTTTATAAGACATTTCCAATCATTAAGTTACTTACTAAATAAACATGTTGCATCATAGTTTCTCTTTTGAAATTACACTTCTTTTCCTGTGTGGACACTGGTATAATACAAACACATAACCTAAACAATGATATTTGAAGCAATATTTTCCTATTTCTCTAGTCCAGTGGTTCTCAACCTTCCTAATGCTGCAACCCTTTAATACAGCTCCTCAAGTTGTGGTCAACTTCCAACCATAAAATTATTTTCATTGCTACTTCATAACTGCAATTTTGCTACTGCTATGAATCAGGCAACACCTGTGAAACATTCGTTCAACCCCCAAAGGGGTTGCAACCAACAGATTGAGAACCACTGCTCTATTCAGTGGGGTTAAACATTAGATATACCAATAACTCTTTTATTTCTCCCCATGATAGAGAAGAGTGGGTCACTTTATTTTCTTGTCTATAACAGTTTTTATGCAAGTAATTTTTAAAATCAGTTTTACTGACATACTTCATATCACACAATTTAATCATTCTATCATATTAAGAAGAATTGTGCAATCATAAGCACAATCAATTGAAGAACATTTTCTTTTAGTTCTCGTTCGCTCTCTATTTCCGCCCGACCCCCCAGCAAAGCCCCTGCTGTTCCTGTTGTTCGGTCCTATCCAGTCCGTTCTAACCTAGAGCAACCCTGTGCACAACAGAGTGAAACACTGCTCGGGCCTCAAATTGTTCCCATGCCTGCTCCCATTGTTGCAGACACTGTGTCAATTCCTCTCATTGATGACCTTCCACTGTTTCACTGTCCCTCCACTTTACCAAGCGTGACGTCCTTCTCAGGGACTGGTCTCTTCTGACAGTTTTCTCATTCTTGTATCTAAGGAGCACTCTGGTTGTACTTCTTCCAAGACAGATTCTTTGTCCTTTTAGCAGTCCATGGTGCTTTCAATACTCTTCTCCAGCACCACAGTTCAAATGCATCCATGCTTCTACGGTCTTCTTGATTCCATGTCCAGCTTTCACATGCATATGAGGCAATACAGAATACCATGGCTTGGGTCAGGCGCACCTTAGTCCTCAAATGAAATCCATCCCTTTCCAGACCCTAAAGAAATATTGTGTAGCAGATATACCTAATGAAACAAGTGTTTTGATTTCTTGTCTGCTATTTCCACGAACATTGATTGTGGATTGAAGCAAGGCAAAATCCTTGACAACTTCAGTCTTTTCTCCTTTTATCATGATGTTACTTATTGGATCAGTTGTGCGACTTTTGTTCTTTTTTACATTGAGTTATACTTTGTACTGGACACTGCAGTCCTTGATCTTCTTCAGCAACAAGCTCAAGTCCTCCTCACTTTTAGCAGTCAATGCAGGGACACCTGCATATCAAGTTTGTTAATAAGCTTTCCTCCCATCCTCATGCCACATTCTTCTTCATGTATATTACCCAGCTTCTCTGGTTATTTGCCCAGCATATAGATTGAATAATGTCCCTAGGTAATTATTAA
The DNA here is from genome assembly GCF_000313985.2 of Echinops telfairi. Classification (NCBI taxonomy): domain Eukaryota; kingdom Metazoa; phylum Chordata; class Mammalia; order Afrosoricida; family Tenrecidae; genus Echinops; species Echinops telfairi. Next base: position 85,361,037 of record NW_022111372.1, read on the forward strand.
CCAAGTAACTGTCTCTATATCCTAGATTTAATATACAGAAAATCATACTAAACATAAACAGTAAGAAAAGAAATAAACAAAAACTAACAACAATGACTAGACCAAACATATAAAAAACACATAAAAGAGAAAGCAGAAAATATTAAAATCTGAAACAACTTTAAAATGGGTCAAATGGAGATCAAATTAGAAATTACATTTTTACTTAACTACATCTGCCATAGATTTCACAATGCTCTCTGTCTAATAGGTTATTCACATCCCTGGACTATGTCCAAAGGAGATTAGAGGCTTGAAATGGATTTCAGTTTCCATTGTTCTCCTTAGCTTTATGCAAACCAGTATTCACAATTTAAGCTCTACTACAATTTCCTCCATCAGATTTGGATTTTATTATTTACAATCCTTGAATCACACAGGCTACGTTACTTCTTCCTTGTGGACTTAGGTGGCATCTCATTTAGATGACGTCTTGTTTGAAGAAAAGCCTAAAAGACCCCATAGCAGTGGTGGGATTCAGGCTAAACCACTGGTTTAGCAGAACCAATGCCCAATTTTTTGTAGCGTTGCATACATTGGTTGTTAAAAATGACACTTATACTCAGGCTTCTCTTGAAGTTAAGTGGCTGAGCACCTTTCCAATATGGAAATCACAAATTTACATTCTCTACTCTTTTCTAATGTTCAACTGCACAACAGAATATTCTAAGCACTCATAGTAATGTTCATTCCATCCATAAGTATAAAAGATTGAGAGAACTATGCTTATAATATTTATTGATTCATTTAATAAAAGTCATTATACTTTTGATGAAATACTACATTTTTATTCCATTGTTACTTCAGTAAACAAGTATATAACATAGAGAAAAAGGCTGACACGAGTCATTTGTTTCTGCTTTGTGTTGCCTCTCAAATTCCCATGAGCAAAGTTAAAAAATATTGTCAGAACAATTGCTGTAAGTTCATCAGAAGCAGAAAGGGGCTTGTGAAAGATAATATATTTTAAAAAAAGAAGTTGTCTAATTGTTTTTAATTTCAAACACAATGACTATGACCTAATTGGCCTGCCTCTGAAAGAAGCTTGTCAGCTTGTCATGTAGTTGTGGCTTGTGTGTTGCTCTAATACTGGAAGCTATGTCACTGGTATTTCAAATGCCAGCAGGGACACCCAAAGTGAACGGGTTTTAGCAAAGCCTCCAGATTGAGAGAAGACGGAGGACAGACTTGACTCCCTACTTTGGAGGAAGGAACCACTGTGATAGTATTATATCTATCCACCTTTAAGGAAATCCAATCAGTACAACTCTTATTCAAATTTATTCCTCGATGGTCAAGAACTCATGATGGAGATTAGAAGAATTCTACCAATGTCACCAGTTGGAAATTGATCAAATATGCATTCAAGGTACATTGATAATTATTAGAGATTGGAATGCAAGTGTTAGAATCCCAGAGGAAGGCAAAGGAATTGGAAAATATGGCCGTGGTGATATAAATTAAGCTGAAATTGCAAGATAGAATTTTGGAAGACAGAAGTTTTGTTCATAGCAAATAACTTTTTTTTCAACAACACAAAAGGAATTCTCCAGATGGAATACAAAGAAATCAACTTGATTGCTTCTGTGGGGAGAGACAATGGAAAAGGTCAATAACAACAGCTAAAAGCAGAGCAGGGGCTGGCTGTGTAACAAACCATAAAATTCTCATATCTAAGTTCAGATCGAAGGTGAGACAATGAAAATGAGTGCACAAGAGTGCAAATACGAACTTGAATCCATCTGACCTGAGTATCGAGAACATCTCCAGAGCAGATTTCATGCCTTGATCACTAATGACAATATACCTGATGAGCTGTGGGAAGACATCAAGAAGAACATACATGAAGAAAGCAAAAGGTCATTAAAAAGGTATGAAAGAAAAAGAATCAAGATGGATGTCAGGAGAGATTCAAACTTGATCTTAATAGTAGAGTATCTAAAGCACATGGAGGTAATGATGAAGTCAGAGAGTGGCACAGAAAAGTTCAAAAAGCAACTCAAGAAGACAAAGTTAATATTATAATGAAATGTGTAATGACCTAGAATTAGAAAACCAAAAGAGAAGATCATGCTCAAGAGAACTGAAATGAAAGAAATCAAGGAAAAATTCAAGCGTCAAGCTGAAACTTGAAAGATTCTGTGGGACGTCCGGCAAGATGGTGCCCAGGTAAGCCTCTTACAAGGGGAGCTTTGTAGCAATCAGTAAATCCATCAATTAGGAGAGGAGTGAATCAACTCCCGTAGCAATCCACAGTACTCCTGAGGAAACTCTCCAGAGCCCCTGGGCTCTGCCCAAAATTCACTGGCAACACTCACCACTGTAAACAACACTGTGCTCCCCACACAGTGGCGACTGTACTGCCACACCTGGTACCCTCTTGCCACCAATGTGAGGCCCCAGAAGCTACAGCTAGACCATGTCCACAATCCGCCTGAGGTAAGTCCCATAAGGAATGTCCCCCACCCCACCTCACCACTCCAAGGCTGTACCCACCATGGTTGGAACCCACCCCCATCCTTGTCGCCCACACATAACTCAGGTGCCTGCACCTATGTCTCAATTACCTACCAACCATGGCCCATGCCATGCCACTAAGGTTAGAGCCTGCCAGCCATCCTTGCAGGGACCCAACAGCTGCAAACAGAACACTTCAATAACTAAACAGAGTCCAAGCACAAGCATAACTTTAATACACTACTCTCAGAGAAATATAGGACAACAGGAAATAAACTCAACAAGGAAGCTATAGAGATTAACTCCACAATTAGGCAACTCAACCATATAGACATTTATAGAGCGCTTACCCAAATGCAAAAAAAAATCACCTTCTTTTCAAATGCACATGACTCTTATTCAAAAATAGACCACATGCTGAGGCACAAGTTGAGTCTGATTAAATTCAACAGAGAGATCATTCCGACATCCCTCTCAGACCACCATGCCATCAAGCTGGAGGTAAACAAAAGGAAGATAAAAAAAATACAAGCACAAACAATTGGAAGATGAATAATGATCTTTGGTGGAATTGGTGAGTACTAGCCCAAATTAGAGAGGAAATGAGGAATTTTTTAGAAACCAATGAGAGTGAGAACACAACCAACCAAAACCTACAGCAGACAGCAAAAGCAGTTATCAAAGGTTGTTTGATAGTGATTGATGCACATGCAAAAAAGGGAGAAAAGACACATGACTGATACACTATCACAAAATCCTCAGCAATTAAGGAAGATTCAATAGAGCAGCCTCCCCACAGCAAAAGAAAAGAAATAAATGAAAATCAGGGTGTGACATAAAGGAATCTGAAGACAAGAAAACAATGAAAAAAATCAATACAGTAAAAAGCTGGTTCCTTGATAAGAGTAACAGAATTGGTAGACCTTTGGCAAACCTAACCAAGGACAGGAAGGAGCAAACATCAATAGCCAGGATGAGGGATGAATCAGGGGAAATCACAACAGACCCTAATGAGATTAAAAGAATAATTATAAACTACAATGAAAATCTGTATTCCAATGAATTAAAAAACGTGGAAGACATGGATAAATACTTGTAAAAACAATTCCTCCATAGTATATCCTAGATAAAAGTCAAGAACATCAATAGACCCATAGCAAGAGAAGAAATAGATATGGTTATCAAGAAACTACCAGCCAAAATACTCCCAGGCCAGACAGCTTCACAGGAGAATTCTACCAAACATCCAGAGAAGAGATTATTCTGATCCTACACAAACTATTCCAGAGCATAGAAGAAGATGGTAAACTCCCAAACTCATTCTACAAAACTAGTGTAACACTGATACCCAAACCGGGCAAGGATCCCACAAGAATAGAGAACTACAGATGGATATCTCCAATGAACATTGATGCAAAAATCTTTAGCAAAAGTTTGGCCAACAGAATACAAAAGTATATTAAACAAATCATCCATCATGACCAGGTGAGATTCATCCCAGTGATACAGGGTTGGTTCCACATCCAAAAATCCATCAACATCATCTAGCACCTTGAGAAGAAAATGGATAAGAACCACAGGATAATATCAATAGATGCAGAAAAAAAAGCATATGACAACCTTCAAGACCCATTCCTAATTAAGACACTCAAGAAGATTGGAATGGAAGGGGAATTCCCCAAGTTAATACAAGGTATCTATGAAAAGCCAACAGCCAACCTCATATTCAGTGGAGAAGAGATGAAAACAATCCCACTGAAAAAGAGGACAAGACAAGGATGCCCCTTGCTCCCACTGCTGTTCAACATCAGACTGGAGGTCCTAGCTAACAACATAAGGTAGCAAAAGGACATTAGAAGCATTCATCTGGGAGAGGAAGAGGTAAAACATCATTATTTTCAGATGACATGATTCTATACATGACATGATTCTATATGATTCTATAGAGGACCCCATAACCTCCCCAACAGGAGTTCTGTCAGCAATAAAGGAATATGGAAGAGTGGCTTGATACAAGATCAACAAACATAAGTCTATTGGATTACTTTATACATCGGATAAGACCATGGAAGATGACATAAAGAGGCAGTGCCCTTTAGAGTAGCCAAGCACACATTGAAATACCTAACCAAAGAAACCAAAGAAACAAAAATATTGTATGAGGAAAACTACAGAACCCTACTACAGTAAACCAAAAGTGACCTACATAAATGGAAGAATATCCAGTGCTCATGGATTAGAAGACTCAATAGAGTAAAAATTTTAATCTACCCAAGGCACTATATAAGTTTAATGGTATATCGATACAAATACCAACAACCTTCTTCAAAGAAATGGAAAAACTGACTACCAACTTCATATGGAGAGGGAAGAAGCCCAGAATTAGCAGAGAACTCCTCAAGAATGACAAAGTTGGAGGGATTGCTTTCCCTGACTTTAAAATGTACTACACGGCCACAGTGGTCAAAACAGCATGGTACTGGTATAATGACAGATACTTAGATCAATGGAAAAGAACGGAAACCCCAGAAATAAAATCAGCAGTATATGGACAACTGACCTTCGATAAGGGCCCAAAAAACATCAAATGGGAAGCTGAAGCCCTCTTTAACAATTGGTGTTGGGAAAAAAATGGATATCTGCATGCAGAAAAATGAAGCAGGATCCTTACCTCACTCCATGCACAAGCACCAAAAAAGGTGGATTAAAAATCTCGAAGTGAAACCCCATACTATAAAGGCCATCAACAAAGGAATTGGGACAAACCTGAGAAACTTGGCCCAGGGGATACATAGACTAACTCAAACAGGGATGGACACACAAGAAGAAGCTGAAATTGACAAATGTGATATAACAATGGTAAAACACCTGTGTAAATCGAAAGACTTCACTAAGAGAGTAATAAGAGAACCCACAGACTGGGAAAAGATCGTTAGCAATGACACATCAGACAAAGGGCTTATGACTAAAATATGCAGTTCCATAATAGGCTGCAAAAAGAAAAAAGCAGAGACCTCTCTGAGGAGGTGGGCAAAGGACCTGAACAGAAGTTTCACCAGGGAGGAAACCCAAATGGCCAATAAACATGTGAGAAAATGTTCACGATCTTTAGCCAGCACAGAAATGCAAATTAAATCAACTATGAGATACCACCTAATGCCCCTGAAGAAAGCCCAGAGAGCAACAATTGTTGGAGGGGATGTGGAAGGGGAATGAACACTCATCCATGGCTGGTAGTCTTGTAGATGTGTACAGCCACTATTGAAAGCAATTTAGTGATACTAAAGGAAATGGAAATTGAGCTACCATATGAACCAGTAATTGCCCTATTGGGCATATACCCAGAAAGAGTAAGAAATAGACCACAACCAGACATCTGTGCTCGAATGTTTATTGCCACACAATTCACAATTCAAAGATCTGGCAACAAACTAAACTTTCATTGATAGACTAGTGGATTAGAAAACTCTGGCACATATACACAATGTAGTATATGACCTATCCCTAAAAAAAAGTGATCAACACACAAGCCCATTTTCTCATGGGAAGAGTAGGAAGAAATTATGGTAAGTGAAGTTAGTCAAGCACAAAAGGACAGGTACAAGATGCGTTCACCAAGGTATCCAATCAACACAGTGGGAACAGAAGAACAACTATCTAATACATAGTTTATGGGTTGAGGGAAAGGCATACAGGCACAGAACAGACCAAACCCAACCCAATGATGCATACAGCATATCAACATAAAGGAGGGGGAAAGAGGGGATGAGAGGGCGAGAGAAGGCATTGGTGAGAACAGGGCACTAATCCATCACAGGGAGGGTCTCCATAGGAAAGGGAGAAAGGGACCAAATCTCAACCTTGTGTGCCAAGACTAGAAGGCAGTATGAAGTGTACGTAATGCACCAAGCAGTGAACTAAAAGAGAGGTCTGCAGGGCCAGCTCCTATCCCAGGATGTCGACCCAGAAGAATGCACTATAGACTTACTTCACACACAGAATGGTGGGAGGAGAGACTAATGGCTCAGGAGACTGTGACTCACTTATTCAGCTGCCCTTTTGTTAAGGATATGTAATGAAAACAAACAGAAATTAACAGCCAACAAAGCCTCTTCAAAACAGCAGATCAAAAATAAGTATAAGTATTGAATAATCATTCATCAAAAATCAGTTCACATCACGGACTTCTGCTAAAAAATGCAAATACAGAGACAAATTTTATTA
>NW_022111372.1:85367856-85371166 GCF_000313985.2 Echinops telfairi
TACATTCCTGCCGGGGCAGCCAAGGCACAGAGAGGACAGTAGGGTCAGCCTCACCAGCAGACACAATGTCCCATTACTGACCCACAGTGCACTGGGGGCGTGCAATCTAGGATATGTTTTAACAACATTGCACTGGGAAAATCTGTGGCACAAGATTTCTTTAAACTTTTGAAAAGCAAGATGTCACTTTGAGGACTATCGAACACTTGACCCAAGCCATGTATTTTCAATGGCCTCATCTGTATTTGGAAGTTAGATATAAATAAGGAAGATTGAAGAAGAGCTGGTGCTTGGATTATGGTGTTGGTGAAGAATAGGGACAGCGCCGTGGACTTGCAGAAGAACAAACAAATCTGTCTTAGAAGAAACACAGCCAGAATGTTCCTTAGAATCCAGAATGATGTTTCTATTAGGCAATATACAGGGCCCTGATCTTTAAGCACAATGTTAATAATTTTCTTCATGTTTATCAATGCATTGTCTTCCATCAGAATAATATGTAAATCATTTGTAAATCTTTCTACAAACTTTATAAAAATTTTCTTCTGTACAGAACTGGAAAGTTTTCTCATTTGTATAATGAAGATCAAGAGTATGAAATATGTTTTTATTTGTAATGAGGATACATATGGTTGAGACTATGGTGGAATCCCCTCTGAAGTTTGAAGCACTACTGCACAAACACATTGCCTATGTTAATGGGATAGACAAATGAAATCCATGGCCCAATTTTACAAAAGTTCTTATTTATAAAGGAGCTCTTCTAATCCCGGAGTTCTCTACTTATGTCTTTTATCTCATGTTCCAAATTCTCAGATTCATCAGTAATTCTCAAAGACATAACATGTAAACAAAGCCTCTCTAAAGAGGTAGACAACCCAGAGGTTTCCTCTTTGAACCCAAGAGAAGAAGCTAACCCCTTTTTCATCTTTACAATCAACTCAGGAGGAGGTTGACTGCATTTAAAGTCATTATATAAAATTAAATTTTAGTGTGTTTTTTTTTTAAAGAAAAAATTTAGGAACTATTTTTTGGATGGACCGACTGGGAGCAGTCCCCACAGCAATGTTCCACACCAGGACTATCTTCATAGATTCCACACATGACTTACTTCACACTCAGAATGGTGGGAGGAGAGATTAATGGCTCAGGAGACTGTGACTCGCTTATTCAGCTGCCCTTTTGTTAAGGATATGTAATGAAAACAAACAGAAATTAACAGCCAACAAAGCCTCTTCAAAACAGCAGATCGAAAATAAGTATAAGTATTGAATAATCATTCATCAAAAATCAGTTCACATCACGGACTTCTGCTAAAAAATGCAAATACAGAGACAAATTTTATTATTTTTCTGTGGCCAAGCAAATCCAACCCATTCCACATGTTTTCTCAAGAGAAATGAGGAATAGTTTTCCACAGAGAAACTTGACTGCACCATTATGACACACAGACATAAAAAACCTCTTAGTAGTTGGCATAATTATCTGTATTAGCTAATTGATTTAACCCAAAGGGAAAAATTTATTTCTCATTTCTTTACGGAAAGAGGTAGTTTTCAATTCTGAGAAAGACATTCACCAGACTGTTTTTTTATAATTTTAAAATTTTTAGCATTTTATTAGGTGGGGTCATATTCTTACACCAAAACTAAGAAAATGGTGCTATTTACTTGGTGATTTAATTTTAAAGAAATGACTCCCAGACTCCAGAGGAAACTTTATGGGCTATACAACTGGCAAGATGCTTGTTTAGCTTTTAAAGAAATCTTGTATACATTTCAAAAAGAGAGTTTTAAACTAAAAATTTTCAAAATACTGATTTCAAAAAATGAAGAATTTTATTACCCATTTGTACTCAGGAATATATTTCCTCCTTTTTTATTTATATGTATCTTTATACTCTTTATCCACATCCATCCAGCTAAATATCTTTTATTCATTTGTGATTGAGGAACCAGATGAGGTAACTCAGGTGATTAGGTTCGTTCAGATACAGAGGTATTCTGTGTTCTATCTGTAGGCTGTAAATTGTCCTGAGATATGCCTCACTAAACAGTCTCCATTGATCTTCCCTTATCAAAAATGTTTATCTAAGAAGAATGGGGAAGCAGGAAGATAAAAGCACAATTTTGGATCCTATGATAGAGAAGTTATGTCAAAAATTTCCCTGTGGGTCAACTGAAAAGGAACAAAGAAATCAAGCAGAAAAGATAAAACACTTTGAGAAATGAATTATACCTGGCTTTAATTCCTTAATAATTCAAAAACCTAGATACATATTAGAATCACTAGAGAGCTTGTAAATACTGTGGCTGCATTACCACCAAGAAAGTGAATCAGTTATTCATATCTGGCAGTTGACCATTGATGTATATCAAGGTTCCTACATGCAAACCTCCTACTGCTGCAGGAAACTCTGGGCTAAGCTACAGGATACAGATTTCTGGCATAGGTAAGATAGAAGGCTAGAGATGTAAACGGAGATGCACCAGGTCTTACACACTATGCCCGATCATTTAATTCTCAACCCATAGATCAATAGGGACATTATAAGCTTTTAAAGAAAGAAAAGTATATGATCTGAGATATTTTCTTCCTAATTAATGAGTCAGCTTTAAAGCTTAACTTGGTATAAAGAGCTTTATAAGCCAATTCAAATCTAATCTACCATGGGGAAATATGAACTCAATATTTAGCCTTTATAGCATTTTTTTCATTTTAATTATGAGAATATCAATTTTGTTGCATAGATTTGTTGTACACTTAAAAGCAAGATATTTAACCACTCTTATAGAAGCTATGGGTGAGGACTGCATTTGTCACAGAATCTATTAGCTTGTTTTTGCAGTGAAGACACTCAAGTTTTGAAAGGAAACCTTTCCATTGGTAATGCTCAGTGAAAGTTTTATGAAAAAACACAAGAGCAGATAAGTCCAAAATTATTTAATATTAAGATTTATAGTAGTTTGCTGAGTGCTTTGCACTGACATAGTCAGAGTTGTTTGTCTCCTATCCTTCTTCTGGTACATGGCATTTTAGGTAAAAGCAAACTGAAACCTAGAGTTGAAATTATTGGGAAGCCTTTTGGTTTCCAAACACTGAATCTCTTTCCCTTATTTTGTATGGTGTACAAATTGTTTAATGTAAAAACTGATATTCTTCTCTGTAACCTTCACATAATTTACAATAAAAAGATTCTTTAAGTCCATGGAAAAATTCTATTATCCTTTGTAATAGTTTTATTGGCATATCATTCACATATCATGAAATTTAATCATTCATACATATTAAGAAGAGTTGTGCACTCATC
>NW_022111372.1:85372109-85373169 GCF_000313985.2 Echinops telfairi
GTCCAGAGGAGATTCACTGGAAATTTAATCCATATGTGTATCCTCAAAATGGATTTGGGGCTTCCACTGTCATCCACAGTCTTTTTGTAAACCAACTGTTTACAATTTAAGCTCTGATACCATTCTTTCATTTGAATTTGAATTTTATTATTTAAGATCCTTGGGTCACACAGGCCTGGTCTACTTCTTCCCTAGAGGGCTAGTTGATGCCTCACTTGCATAGCTGCTTGTTTGCAGACAAGCCTTTAAAAAACCATTCTATTAGATAGCCAGGAGCCATTTGAATTCTATATTGCTATAGTACCCATATTGTCAGTTATCTAATCATGAGCATCCAGCAGCACCATGTCATAAGAACTAATTTTCTTAGACTGGGGCTAGAATAAAATCCCTTCATATGTCTATGGTTTATATGTATCTCTGGTTCACTTTAGAGATATCATTGTCATTTTATGTTAGAGAACATGAGAAATCATCTCCCTGAGGCATAAAGTAATTCTATTGATTGTGTCATTAATTTAGCCAGTGGTACAGAGTCTGAAACATGGTGGAGAAAATGAAATTATATAAATACAGGCTAACTTCAGATTTCAATACATAAATAATTAACTTTTACATGTTAAATTCTTAAGCGATTGGACACAATTTACACAAACAATGGGGTTGCTGATGGGGCAAAACTTTCATAACACTCATTCACAAAGGCAGAAGTATACCTAAAAGTTTAATATATGCCATAAGGAACTAAGGAGAGCATTAGACTAGTAAGTATATGGTAGTCCCAGGAACTACTGCTCTGACTTAATGGATATTAACACCTCACCATGGGCCACCAAGTCATCATGTAGCCTGAGCTACCCGTCATGAACTGGGTATTGTCTGACCCAGAGAGGTACAAAGTTGAACACATGCAACAGCAGTCCATCATTAAATGGAAGTGGTGTGTGTATACTGAATAGGGCTAGAACAGGATGTGGAAGTACATGTAAGCTGCATGAAGAAGTGGCCCAAGTGTCCTAGGGTCTCCACTCTGTCACAGTACCTACCTACCTTCTCCCTG
>NW_022111372.1:85374955-85375925 GCF_000313985.2 Echinops telfairi
AAAAAAAAGATCAGTGGTGAAGGGAAATCCACACAGTGGGCATAACTTTGAGTGGTATAGCTGTTGTTCAGTTTGTCTGCAAGGAGAAATGGCCAACAGTGCAGCAGTATACTGATTCATGGTTGGAACCAATGATTTGGCTGAATTGTCAGGACTTAGAAGGAACATTAGAAAATGGTAATGAGAAGGTATGGAGAAACCATATATATTTGGACAGACCTCTCTGAATGGGCAAAAAAGGGGAAGATATTTTAGTCTTATGTGAATATTAACCAAAGGATTGCTTCCAAAGAAGAGAATTTTAACAAGTGGATAAGATGACACATTCCATGGAAACTAATCATTATCAATTAACAGCTACTGCTGTCATTGTCCAATAAGCACATACAGAAACTGGACATGGTAGCAGGGATGGAAGTTATGTGTGGGTTCAGCAACAAGAACCACTTCGTAAGATGGACTAGGCTGCCAACAATGAATCCAAGACATGGTGCCATTTCTCAAAGGGGTCAGCCAGCAACCTGGTAGCAGATTGATTACATAGTACCAGTTCATCATGGAAGAGCAGTGTTTTTCTTACTACAAAAGACACTTATTCTGGATACATGTTTTCCTCCCCTGCATGCACTGCTTCTGCCCAAACTACCATTCATGCACTTACAGGATATCTAATCCATTGGCATGGTATCCCATACAGCATTACTTCAGATCAAGGAACTCACTTCACAGCAAACTAAATGTGGCAATGAACCCAGGGTCACGGAATCTACCAGTCATATCATGTTTCTTGTTATTCTAAAGCATCCAACTTGATGGAATGATGGAATGGACTTCTGAAAACAAAATTAGGTGCCAGCCAGGTGGCAGCACCTTGCAGGGCTGGGCCATGTTTTCCAGGGAGCTGTATTTGTACTAAACCAGTAGCTAATATATAGTTCAATGTTTCCAATAGCAAGGATTCATGGATCCA
>NW_022111372.1:85390278-85405716 GCF_000313985.2 Echinops telfairi
AACCATCCCTGCATCCCTGGTATGAATCCCACTTGGTCATGGTGAATTATTTGTATTATATACTTTTGTGTTCTATTGGCCAATATTTTGTTAAGGATTTTTGCTTAGATGTTTATTAGAGATATTGGTCTATAGTTCTAGATTCTTGTGGGATCCTTGCCTGGTTTTGGTATCAGTTATATTATTAGCTTCATAGAAGGTGTTCAGAAGTTTGCTGTCTTTTTCTATGTTCTGGAAGAGTTTGTGTAGGATTGGTTTTAGTTCTTCCCTAAATGCTTGGTAGAATTCTCCAGTGAAGCCATCTGGTCCGGGGGATTTTTTTTGTTGGTAATCCCTTGATAACCTTGTCTGTTTCTTCTATTTCTATGGGTCTGTTGAGATTCATGACATCCTTTGGGGACAGTCTAGGGAGGGATTGTTTTTCCAAGAATTTGTCCATGTCTTCCAAGTTGTTGAATTCATTCTTCGTAGTACTGTGTAATTATCCTTTTGATTTCATTAGGGTCTGTTGTAATGTCCCCTCTTTCAACTCTTATTCTTGCTATTGAAATTTGTTCCCTCCTTTCTTTGGTTAGATTTACCAGTGGTCTGTCAACTCTGTTTATCCTTTCAAAGATCCAAATTTTAGCAGCATTATTTTTTTCCATAATTTTCTTATTTTCCCCTCCTGAATCTCAGCCCTGATATTTATTATTTTTCTTGTGCTATTAGTAGGATTGTCATGAAGACTCTGCTCTAGTTGTTGTACATTTTGTGCCAGCATATCAATCACGAGTCTCTTCCTTTTTCAGGTGTGCATGTATTGCTATGAAACTTCCTCTGATGAATGCCTTTGCTGTGTCCCATAAGTTTTGGTACATCGTGTGCTCATTCTCGTTGGTTTCTAGAAATTTCCAAATTTCATCTCTGATCTGTGCCAGTATGCACTCCTTTTGCAGTAGAGAGCTGTTCATCCACTAATTGTGTGCTCTTGTTTTCTTTGTCTTCCTTTTGTCGTGCCTTCCTTATTGCACAGTGGTCAGAGAGAGAGGTCTGTATGATATCAATGTTTTTAAATTTATGTAGATTCACCTTATGGCCCAGCATGTGGTCTATCTTTGAATATGTGCCATGCAGGCTTGAAAAGAATGTGATTTCTTTTTGTATTTGGCTGAAAAGCTCTGTAAATATCTATCAGGACAAATTGTCTAATTGTAGTGTTTAGATCTCTAGCCTCCTTGTTGAGTTTCATTTCCTGTTATCTATTTTTCTCAGAGAGCAGTGTATTAAAGTCACCCACTGTAAATGTTGAGGCTGTGATTTCTTTGTTCAGCTTTTGGAGTGTTTGGCTGACGTATTCAGCGGGTCTCTCATTCGGGGAATATATGTTTACAGTGCTTAGTGGTTCTTTGTCTACCATTCCCTTGAGCATTATATAGTGTACCTCCTTGTCTCTTTTTATGGTTTGCTCTTTGAGGTCAATTTTATGTGAGATTAGAATTGCAAACCCTGCTTTTTTTTTTTTTAATTGCTGTTTGCTTGGTACACCTTTCTCCATCCTTTGATTCTCAGCCTATTTTTGTCTGTAGCCTTGAGATGTGTCTCCTGTAGGCAGCAGATTGATGGTTTGTGTTTTCTAAGCCAGTCTGCTAGCCTCAGTCTTTTAATGCCTGAGTTTAGGCCATTGATACTCAGGGTTATTATCTCCATCTGCAGACTCTGTGATGTTATCTTGTGCATTTTTTGTTGTGTGTTTTCCTACTTTCCTTTCTCATTAGTGTGTTGTGCTTGTGTGTGTGTGTATCATTCTTGACTTCTTTCCATCCTCAAGCCAATGCTATCTTGCGGTCTGTTTTCTCTTTGTTTCCCTCTGGGTGAGGTTGTTCTATGTGGCAGTCTCTAATTTATGTTTGGTGAGTGTTGTTCTCCTGCCCATACTGGGTCATCAAGGATCTTTTGTAGGGCTGGGTTTCTTCTAACGTATTCTTTGAGTTTTTCCTTGCCTGGGAAGACTCTTACCTCTCCATCTATCTTGATCGATAATTTGGCTGGGTAAAGTATTTTTGGTTTTTCATTGTTTTCCTTCAATTTTTGGAATATGTTACTCCACCTTCTCCTCTTCTTCATACTTTCTGCTGATAGGTAGGAGCATATTCTTACTTGGAAACCTTTATATATGATTGTTTGTTTTTTCCTCCTATACCTCAAAGTTGGATAGTTTAATTTCATTCATTAAGCTGGGGAAGTTTTCCTCCAATAATTTTCTCACTATTGTTGCAGATGACTTCTTTGTTGTGTCTTCCTCTGGTAAGCCAATAATTCTAATGTTGTTCCTCGTCCTACCCTGTTTCACCCCAAATAAGAGTGTCATATTAATTTTTGCTCCCAAAGATGCACTAGGTCTTATTTTCATGGGATGTCTTATTTTTCCATGAAGAAGAATACGGTACACATTTATTGTTTTATTAAAAGAGACCTCGCACTTCCTGTCTGCTCAGGCTGTGCTGCGGCCAACAATGAGCTGCGTGGCATCGCCCACTGCTACGATCCAGAGTCCAGAATTATAGTAGCATCAGGGGGCCTTATTTTCGGCGAGGTGCCTTATATTTCAGCGAGAGGCAAAACTGTGAGTAGGTCTTATTTTGGGGGGATGTCTTACTTTTGGGGAAACAGGGTAGCATCAGACATAGCTCTTAGGTTTTCTTCAGCCTCTCTGATGATCTTATTAGATTTTTGTTTGTGTTTGTTAAAGTCTACGTGGCTGTCCTCCAAATCACTGGTGTAGTTATCCACTACCTCCAGTTGATTCTCAAGGTCCATGTATCTGCTACTGGCTTTTGTTATCTCCTCCCTAAGCTATTGTATTTCCCTTTGGTGTATGGACTTTATCTCTTCTATCATTTTGCCCTTTTCTGTATTGTTTCCTCCAAATCCTGTGTCACTCCAAGCAGCATTCTGAAAATTTCTTTCTGTGCCAGCTCAATGTCTGCTTCTTCTATGCATGTCATTATGTTCAGGACATCTTCTTCCATCGTCTTTGGTTTCTCCTGGTTTTTTGTTGAGGTCATTGGGGCTGATGGCTGTTTGCCTTGAATTGTTTTAGAGGAGCCAGGTGCCATTTACCAGGGAGTTGAAGAGCACTACCTCTCTCTGGGAGACTTGTAGGAATGCTTCTTCAAAATTCCTACAGCTAATTTCACTATGGAATTACCCTACCACTTTATCCTCCTGTGGCTGCCCTCTCAGGGGAGTGCCCCAGAAGGCTGGTGGGTTGCCTGCTTTGGTGTTGTGGAGTTTTGGCAGAGGTTCATGCAGCAGCTTGGAACGTTGACTAGTGTTGGTCGAGCTGCCTTAGGCCATGTGTGGCACTGCGGAAAGTGGGAGGAAGTTCCCTCAGTCCTGTGGGACAACAGAGGAAAAATAAGAGCTCCCTCAGGCACGCCGGCAGGAGTTCCCTGGTAAGAAGTTGGGTGGAGTATCCCCTGGCGGATGTCTGCAGGGCTTTCCCCAGCCTTGGTCTAGCTGCACAGGGTGGAGTTCACCTAGGTGTGGGGTAGTCGTAAATGCCCTAGACTCAGGGGAGTGGTCTGGAGGTCGGCAGTGCAGTGTGCGAGAACAGGAAAGAGACAAAGAGGAGGAAAAAAATTTAAAAAGTAAGCTGGCTAAGACTGTTGGGGGATAGAAATAAGAGAGGGAAACAAAAGCAACAGTGTAGCTGAGCCCTGATCCCTGCCCATGGAGCTGCAAAGGTTTAGTCCCCGCGCTGAGGCGGTGGCAGCAAGTTGTAGCTGTGTTGAGAGAAATTCCCTGCGCAGCCCTCCGAGACTGTGGGGGTGATAGAGAGAAGAGAGGGAAACAAAAGTAGCAATATAGCTGAGTCCTGATCTCTGCCCATGGGGCTGCATGGATTTAGTCACTGCCCCAAGGCAGGCTGTGCCAACTGTGGCTGTGTTGGCATTAAGGGCCCCTACCCCCCCCCCCATGTGGGCTCCAAATGGTCCTGGCTCTGGCAGAGGCAGTGGCAGGGCTAAGGTCAAGCCCTAGCCAGTCTCCACTGTGGTAAGTCAAAAGCCCCCAGCCGCTCAGAACCTTATGGTTCTGTGCCTACTTACCTTCATGATACTCCTCCTGTGATCCAGCAGTGTTGAAATTCCTCTTTTTGATATTAAGTTCTCTCTTACACATATATGAGTCTCCCTTGAGTTTTTTCTCTAGTCTATCTGGACTAACACTGTTCAAATGTGAAGTGATCAATAATTTACTTCAATATATATTTATCATTTTGGGACCACTTTGCTTTGCTATTCTTGTTGTTAATGAGAACTGGTGGCACAATGGTTAAGTATTTGGTTGCTAACGGCAAGGTCAGCTCTGTGAGATAAAGTTATACCGATCTGCTTCCATAAAGAATTATTGCTTTGGAAACCCTATGGTATAGCTCTATTCTGTGTTAAAGGTTGCTCTGACTCAGAATCAACTTGACAGCAGGAGTTTAATGTGGGTTTCGTGCATGTAGTCCTTATTTGTTCCCTTTTGTCTACCTGTTTTTATCATTCCCTAATTGAGCCCTAGTGGCATCGTGTCTATACACTGGACTACAATCCTATGGTTAGCAGTTTGAAATCACCAGAAGCTATGTGGGAGAAAGACTGGACTTTCTATTCCAGTAACCACTTACAGTCTCAGACACTCACAAGAGGTTGCTTGAGTCAGCATTGACTTGAAGGCAGTAAGTAGATGATTTTTAATTTGACATTTTAAAATTATTCCATCTACTTGCTTCTTGTTCTTGTTCTTCTTTTGTTTGTTTTTAAGTGAAAGATTAGTTTTTTAGTATTTTTTTAAAAAATTATTATTGGGGGCTTTTACAGTCCTTATAACATTCCATGCATCAATTGTATCAAGCATATTTGGACATATGTTGCCACCATCATTTCCAAAATATTTTCTATTTGAGCCCTTGGTGTAAGCTCTACTTTCTTTTTTATGTGTATAAATTGTACTTCTTTTTCATTTTTAATTTTGTGATGACCTTACAGTTTGTAATACTTGTAAATACTATAAACCTACTTTAAAGTAACACTTGATGAACAAAAATACCTAAGCAGCTTAATTGCTCTCCCTATTTTTTTACAATATTGTAGATCTCTTATCTATGAAATATATCATGTCTTGCTATTGTTATACAAACAACTATAAAATGCATTTACCTTTTGTGGTAGTTACTTAATCTGTTGTCAATTTGAGACTTAAGAGTGAAGGGGTAGAGTTTAGACATCAATCAGGTTGCAGCTTGATGACCTCATTTGGAGGCGCTAAGGAGATCATTAGCTTGCCGGAGGAAGGACACACACTCACTCCTTGTGAGACATTATTGAAGAAAAGCCTGATGAGCTATGCTGCTGCAGCCAGAGTCCTGGAGCTAGAATAGCCATCTGAAGACCCATGCCAGAGCTAAGAAGCTTCCACCACCACTGAATCCACAAGACTTTCCACTCACTGGCCTGTGATCTTCCTCATTCAACATCAATGCATGGCTGCATGAGTCTAAAGAGGAATTTATGGACTAGTATTGACATATGGCGTGATATCTTATTTATGGACTTGATCAGGACTGGGTTGAGATGTTTTCTTAATGTACAATTATTCTTGTATTTAAAGCTCCTATACACATATGTATTTATCTATGACTTTGTTTCTCTAGTTAACCCAGACGTTAACACCTTTATTTCTTTTACAAAGTTCATCTTTGTTTTATTTAGATGTGAGTTTCTGATATATATGTATATACACCCCCCCCCACTAAAATATTCTTAACACATCTTGTAGGGAAGCGTACTGTCAAAATCTTTCTTCTCTGCTGGGTTTTCTGATAAAGTGTTTATTTCATTTTAACTTCTGAACTATTATTTTGATACCATAAATGATTCTAGATTTTTAAAATTGTTTGTTTTCTCTTCAATATTTAAGGTATTTCACTCCAGTATTCTCGTTTGATGGTATATCTATTCACATAGGGGAAAAAATGGAGGGAAAGTATTATAAAGATAGTATTATTTAATATTTTGTTTACATGCCTATGATTTTTTACATTAGGTTTTATATCATTAAACAACAATGAAAATATTGGTCTTTTTATTGTCATTGAATAAGTCAACATACAATATAGAAAGCTACATCATTGTATATTAGGGTTGGAAAGGATTCTAAACACTCTTTCATTAAACATTTATCAGAAGGATATACCTGATTACCTATACATTTAAGGACTTGATCAAGATGTCTCTAATTGCCTGTAGAATCTACTTCAGAAAGCAATTGCAATAAATGCCAAATAGATATGCAGCTTCCTCAAATTTCAGCATTCCCCATAGTGATAAAATTCAAATGTGTTTTCAGTTTCTCTGTAGAGAGAGAAGATAGAAAAGAATGAAATATATTTTTAAAAACCACATTAAATGCCCTCTAAGTACATAATGTATAGCTAATGAGGACCACAGAACTTGGGACCCAATTCTCTGTAGAGAGAGAAACTAGAAATAAATAAAATATATTTTAAAAGGCTACATTCAATGCCCTCTAAGACAACAATGTGCAGCTCATGAAGACCCCAGAACCTCTGACCCAATGGGAAGGCTGAGCCTGTGTTCTGTTCCACAGCTCCAAGCTTCTGGGTCTCCCCCTGTGCTCAGTCTTGACTGCCTTGACCTGGTAAAAGAGACCTTAAAGGGGTAGCTAAGTAATTTTCTAGAGTCATATGATAATTGGGGTATTAAATATATGAAGAAAGAGCTATAAGGAAAAGTGAAGAAGAAGGCAGAAGTAGTGGCCGAGCTTTTAGACTATCCACTCCTTCGGAGTAAAGGAGGCTGGAAGAGGTCTCAGTGAAATTGTCTTAGAAAACACTATATCCAGGGCTCACAATCTGTGGCTCAAGAACCATGTCAACTCTCTTGTTTGCTGACCCCTGCACTATATGGAAGGCTTAGAAGGTTGCCATGGAAGTTCTAAGGAAAAATCCCCAATCAGAGGTGTCTCTTCATGACTTGGATGACCTCATAGTGATAGATTCCACAGTGCAGCTGTCTGTCAGGGTTCTTGTTAAATGCACTCCATGCAACTAGGTGTCTGTAGGGCTCATTTTCATAGACACCACAGACAGCCACTTAGCAACAACTGGAGCTCAGAGTTTCTTATGTTGGTCTCTATCCAGCCATTACTAAATCATAACTAAATTAATTGATTTACACATATGTAGATTATCAACTATAATTATATCGAGAGTACAAATACAAAAGTAGTTTGAAAAATGAGAACTTCATTATGTAAAAATGTATGTTACTGTATATGCTATGCCTGGGTTATTGGCAACATAGGTTATGCTATCATTGCTATCATTTTATGGATAGGTCATTACTTTGGAAGAACAAACATTTACTATTGTGTTCTTACTTCTTTTCAGAGCAGAATTCACATGGATTGAGGTAAGTATGACCATTGTTTGCACAGACTGGATTATATGCTCTGTTGCAAAAGTGTAGATTCTCAGGATACAGATCGCAATCTGGCTATTAAACAAGAGACAACATGATGTTTATCAGATAATGAGTCTTTGAATATAATCCTTATACTAAATGTCATACATCAAAATAGGCAAATACGTTCCCTGCATAGGTTTAAAAAAAAACTAGTGTGTTCATAACTAAAATTAAAATGTTAATAATATGCACTAAGAATACCTGATTATTTTTAAAGAGGGCATACAACTGGCTGAATATTTATTGCAACTTAACTACCACCACCCACTTTTCATACTGAGATCATAAGTCCCTACTTCCATTACATTAGAGAAAAAACACGCATACAAAACTCCCCAGAATTTTCTATTTGCTTTTTGCTTGCTTTTTCAGGGACATGGCATATTGGGTTACAAGCTTGTCAGCTAACTCCAAGGTCATCAGTTCGAACCCACTATCTAGGTTTGAACCAGAATGTGAGAAAGCTAAATTTCCCTTCTCCATAAAGATTTACAATCTTGGAAACTCACAAGGGTAGTTCCCCTCTGCCCTATGGGGCCCCAGGAGTTGGAATCAACTTTATGCCAATGAGTTGTCCTTCTCAATAATTTTATCACATATATGTGGTTTTGTCACATATGTGAAGTAAATATATATCTGTGTGAGAGTATGTATTTAGAGAAAGAATAAAAGGAAATAAAATTTTACATTACACTTTCAGTACTGAACATAAGTAAGAGATACTATATGTACTTTTACATTATCTGCTTTAAAAACATTTTTTCTTTATTGTTTCAGTTGCCAAGAATGAGGTTTCTTTTCTTTTTTCTGTTCCTCTCTCTCCCCTATGTGTACATTTTTATTTAGGATTATTTTACTTTTAATTTAATATTTGACTTACTTTTTAAAATATAAGCTATATATTTTTAGAACCTTTTTGCAATTAAAAATAAATCACACAGAAAATACAAAGTTTCCATGTACCTACTCTTCCACTTACATATTTTCTGTTACTAACATCTTGCAATCCTGGTGGTACCTGTTTCAATTTATGCACCTATATTGTCAAACTATCAAGAACCAATACCCACTCTTTATAGTATATTTCACTTTTGGGATTGAATAGTTAGGCGAGTGTTGGCAAATGCACAATGGCACATGTCCACAGTGGTAGAATGGATACAAATATTTTTACTGTTTAAAAAAAATGTGCTCCACCTATTAATTCCTCCATGACTCCCTATTAATCTTTTGAAAGCAATAATCTACAGTTTTCCCTTTCCAGTGTTGAAATTATAAAGTGTAAAATTTTCAAACTGACTTCTTCCATTTAACAAAATACATTTCAGATCCCTCCATTTCTTTTCATAGTGAATAATAATGAATTGTATGGATATGCCAAAACTTTTACCCATTCACCTACTGGAAGATATCTTGGTTGCTTTTACACTTTGCCAATGATGAATAAAGTTGTTATAAACACCTATGTGCAGGTTTGATCTGGGCATGCATCAATCACTCATTTGCATAGATAACTGGAGTTCAATCACTGAATTTTATGATAACTATGCTTAACTTTGAGAAACTGCTAGACTGTCTTCCCAGGTGACTGTCATTGTGCACTTTGAACCACCATGAAGCAGTTATTATTGCTGCATGTTCTTGCCAGTACTCAGAATTTTCAATATTTAAAATTTTACACATTCTAAAATTTATGTTTGTAAGGAGCCCTGGTGGTGCATTATTTAAGTTTGGCTACTCATCAGAAGGTTGGCAGTGTGTGTCACTAGATGATTCAGGGAGGAAATGGCAAACCAATCTACTTTTGTGTAGCATCCCCCCCCCCCCCCGCAAATTTAAAAAAAAAAAAAAAATCTCATTGTCATCATAATGATTCTATTTCAAGGAAGGAAACCCCATGAGGCAGCTTAAATTCATCATATAAAGTCACTATTAGTTAGGACACATTTGTTTTCATAAAAGATTATCTCATTGTTTTGTGGTAGTGCCCCCATCCCCTTTTCTTGTGATAGGATAGACACAGCTAAGCTAAAGACTCTTTAATCTTTCTCAGATGGTTGTGTGCAGCAAGGTTTATACTGACTACTTGGGTAATGAGATATAAGCATTCTACCTTCTTTAGGCAATGCCAAGTGGTTGTGTATTATGGGAAGTTTTCTGTTTCTTTAATGTGAATAAATTCAAAATATCAAAAACTGTTTTGTTCAGTGAATATTACAAGAAACGTAAATGGTTGACTCTTTCATCTTCCATGTAAATTATTAACTTACTGGTATACTGGTATCTTCAAGATCACCATAAAAGTTTTCTGTAAGAACCACACAGATAAAAAAAGTTAAAAAGTGAGAAGAAAAAAATTTAATCTGTTAGAAAATGAAAATACCTTCAAGCACACAAAACCTAGAAAAAAATGGTGATTACTGAGTAATAAGGAGATTCTGTTAGTCACAAAACAATATAATCATAAAATATGTAATCTCTTTTTAGATATTTTTAGATAGTTAATTTTTATATATTAATTACATATTTATTATATACATTTAAAACGATACATTTAAATACCTGGATTTGAAATTAGCATGGTTTAAAAAAATTATAAATAGGACATCCTAGTCAGATATGACAATATCTTAGATCTAGTTAGTACTGTGAAGAAAATAAATAATATTTAAATAATTGCTATTCTGTCTAATTATGTGCCTCTTTTCAATAGCTCACAGAGGTCCACTTCCTACATTTATAGACTGCTTAGCATAAAATAAGATAACATGCCCCCAGAGATATCAATGAGTTTTTCTTTACACTAAAGATTATGAAGCATGCAGAGTGCTATCATTTTTTTTCCCTCTCTTGAGCAGAAAAAGATTTGTTTATCTACCTGTGGTAGTTACATAATCTGTTGTCACTTTGAGACTTACAAATGAAGTGGTGGAGTTTAGCCTGTCATTCAGGTTGCAGCTTGATGACCTCATTTAAAGTTGCTAAGGAGATAAATAGCTTGCTCGAGGCAGGAAGCAGGCTCACTCCCTGGGAGACATTGCAGCTGACAGGACACATGGAACTACACTAGTGCCCTGAGCTGGAGGAACCACGTGGAGACACCTGCGGAGACCCTTGCCAGCGCTGAGATGCTTTCAACACCATTTGATCCACAAGACTTCCCATCCACTGGCCTGCGATCTTCCTGCCTTTGGCATCATTGCATGTGTTTCATGAGTCTGAAGAGGAATTTATAGATTGGTATCGGACATATGGGCTAATATCAGACTTATATTGGACTGGACTGGGATGTTTTCTTAATGTACAAGGACTCTTTACATAAAGCTTTTTCTTGTACACATGAGTGTCTATGAATTTGTTTCACTAGTCTACCCAGACTAACACACTAACATTTCACTGGTAGTATGACCTATGTTTTTTTTTTGTGTGTGTGTGTGTGTGTGTAGTATCATATAGGCTTTGCCTTTATTGATGTCTTATGTTCAGAAAACACAATAAAAAAAAAACAAATTGTTCAGCTACTGGACAAATTGTATACTACAGGATCATCAATAGCAGATATCAGCTCAATCCTTCATGAAATTCATATGTAAAGAATTGTTCTTTCTTTGTGTTTTAACAAGAGTTGAAGAACTTTCCGCACAAAATGGGAGCACAAGAAAATGTGATGAAGAAAGCTGATGGTACCTGGCTATTATAAGATATAGTGTCTGGGGTCTTAAAGCATTGAAGTTAAACAAGTTGCCATCTAGCAGGGAAGAAGCAAAGCCCACATGGAAGAACCACACCATGAAGTGCCAACAGGATCAGGTATCAGGCATCAGAAGAATCAAAATAAACCATTTAGATCCAAGAGAGGTGGGTTGGAATGGAGACCCAACGTTCATCTCCAGACAATTGGACATCCCTTCATAGAAGGGTCACAGGGAAGAGATGAGCCAGCCAGAGTGCAGTATAGCACCAATGAAACTCACAAAATCCCTCTACTTATTTAATGCTTCCTCACCCCCACTATCATGTCTCCAGTTCTACCTTACGAATCTGGCTAGAACAGAGCATGTACAGATAAAAGTTCTTGACACACAAAATCCAAGACAGATAAAACCCTCGGAAACAGTAATGAGAGTAGTGATACCATAAGGGTAGGGGGAAGGTGGGGAGAGAAGGGGGAGAAAGGGAAAACCGATTGCAATGATCAATGTACACCCTTCCCCACCCAAGGGGGGGTGAACAACAGAAATTTGGGTGAAGGGAGACAGTAGATACTGTGAAATATGAAAATAAAAATAATTTATTAATTATCAAGGGTTCATAGGGTGGGAGGGTGAGGAGGGAGGGGTAAAAAGAAATGCTGATACCAAGGGATCAAATAAAAAGAAAATGTTTTGGAAATGATGATGCCAACATATGTACAAATGTGCTTGATACAATTGGAGTATGGGTTGTTATAAGAGCTGTAAGAGCCCCGCCCCCAAATGATTTATTAAAGTAAAATAAAAAATTTTAAAGAAGTGTCTGCCATCTTGTATATGATATTTTAATTAATCTCTTTAAATTTTACCTGTTGCTGTTCCTTCTTGAAATATGATTTATTTAGATGGCTAATCTCACTCACTCAGGTAATGTCAAGAGAGCTTTTGTGGGGAAATGGTGACTTATACAGTGTAACTTTTCTCCTTCACCTTTGCTAATATCATGGCAGAATTTTTCTTATCCTGTGTGAGGCAGTTGATGACTGAGTTTTTCATTCTTACAATCCTGCTCCATGATATTTAAAATTAAAAATGATTAAACTGCTAAAAGAACTAGCAGATAACAAATGAATAAATACTAGATCTAGAACAGAGTATTCCTTTCCATACTTAACCTTTAACAATCATAGAGTCTGACTTACAAAAGGTCAAAAATAGAATTTATATTATTATTCAATTTTATTTATGCAAAAACTGAGCACTAGTGTCCATTCCAACCCACATTCTGTCTCTATATTTCTAATGTGCTAAGTCAGAAATAGAATTCCATTAATGAAATTTTAAAATGGCACCTATAACAGGCCCCTTTATTTTTACCAGTTTAAGGACTATGGAGTTAATAATAGTCTCTACTCATCTCCCAGTTTGCATGTGCTGTGATGCTGGATTCTCTATCACTGGCATTTCAATCCTGCAGGGTCATCAATGGAGAACAGGTTTCAATAGCATTTACAGATTAATAATAGACTAGAAAGGGGTAAAGCTGGTCCACTTACAAAAAAAAAAGTCACTGAAGCCCTTTGAATAGCAGCAGAACATTGTCTCACATAGCAAGTCTCTCACAGTGGAATAAGCTCAAATTATGACTGGAGAAGTGTTACCTCCTTCAGATAGCATTTACTTTATGATGGGTATGGACTAAAAGCTCAGTGCTATCAGTCTGGGGCTGGTGGTGGGACATGCCATCAATCGCTCATGTGCAAGACCAAGTTAAAGCTGAAGAAGATTTTTAAAAAATAAGTTAACAAGTGCCAATATATAACCTTGATGATTTCATTTGAATTTAGAGATCATCCCAAGAACAGGTTTGATCATTGAATATTAGACTAGCCTACTTGTAGGATGACATTAAGAACACTAAAATAAAGAAAGCAAACTCATTAAATATAGGGGAAAGAAAGAAAAGACCAAAGTGGATATGAGAATAGACTCTCAAAAGTGCTCTTGAATCTAGTCTACCCAAGGCAAGTAGAAGAGGTAATGACTAAAAGAACAGAAAGGAAGACTTACAGGGTTTCTCTTAAAGACCATATACAGCAGTATAGTGAAATGTGCAAAGAACTGGAGTGAGAATACCAAATGGTAGAACTTTCTTGGTATATCTCAAGCTGAAAGAACTGAAGAAAAAATTCAAGCTCTGAATTTGTATTTTGAAGTATTTTGTGGGAAAACTATTGCTAATGCAAAAAGCATCCTGGGAACACAGACTGATTAGAGAGTAACTATCCAAAAGAACTGGTCAACATTCAACCATTTCAAGATGTAGCATATGAGAAGGATCTGGTGGAACTGAAGAAACAAGTTCATTGTACAAGGAAATAATTAGAGAAAAACAAGGCCAAAGGAATGGATGGAATGCCAAGGGAAATATTTCAAAAAACAGATGTATTGCTGGAAGCATCATCAGTCTGTGTCAAGAAATTTAGAATATATCAACCTGGTCAATGACTAGAAGAGATCCATATCTGTGCCCATTCCAAAGAAAGGTGACCCAATGGAATGTGGAATTTATAAAATAATAATATTAATATCACACATGGAAAAATGATACAGATAATCTAAAAACAGTGGCTGTAATACATTGACTGGGAGCTGCTAGAAATTCAAGTAAGATGCATAAGAGGAAAGAGAATGAGGGATATCATTGCTGGTGTCAGATGGATTTTGGATGAAAGCAAAGAATACCAGAAATATTCTTATTTGTGTTTTATTGATTATGCAAAGTCATTTGACCATAATGGATCATAGCAAACTATTGACAACAATGAGTAGAATGGGTATTCCAGAACACTTCACTGTGCTTGTGTGGAATCTGTGCATAGACCAAGAGGCTGATACTTGAACATAACAAGGTTTAAATTTATGGTTTAAAATCAGGAGAGGTGGGCATCTGGGCTGAATCCTTTCACCATACTTGCAAACAGTAAACAAAGAAAATATTCTATAAGATTGACTATGTGAAAAAGAACACAGCATCAAGATTGGAGAAAGGCTCATCAAACCAGCTTTTATATGCAGATGATACAACCTTGCTTGCTGAAAGCCAAGAGAACTGGAAATACTGATGAAGGTCAAAGATTTCTGCCTTCAGTAAAGATTATATCTCAATGTAAAGCAAACAAAATCCTTCGCAAAAGAACCGATAAAAAACTTCATAGTAAATGGGTGAAAGATTGAACTTGTCAGGGATTTCGTTTTACTTGTATTCACGCCTAATGTTCTTGGAAGCAACAGTCAAGACACCAAGTGATATATTGCATTGGGTAAATCTCCTACACAAGAACTCTTTAAGTGAAAGAACAAATGTATCACTGTGAGGACTATTGTGCACCTGACCAAAATCATGGTATTGTCAATGCCTCATATGCATGTGAAGGCTGGACAATTGATAGTGAAGAGCAGATAAGAATTAATGCATTTGAGTTATGCTGTTGTCAAAGAATATTGCAAGTATCATTTATTTACATAATAACAAATGCATTTTTCTTGAACAAAGCACAGCCACAATGCTCCTGAGAAGCAACATAGATGAGATTTCCTCTCAGGTGTTTTGGACATGTTAGAAGGAGAGGCCAGTACCTGAGAAATGATACGATCCTAGGAAAAGTATAGGGTCACTCAAAGAGAGGAAGACCCTGAATGAAATAGATTGGCACAGTGGTTGAAACAATGGACTGATTCAAATATAATAACAATTGTAAGGATGTTGCAGCAATAGACACTGTTTCTTTCTGATGTATATATGATCACCATGAGTCTGAGCCCACTAGTTTGGACCTAACAATAACAACATTCCCATAAAACAAAACCTTTTTTTTCACATGGCAATCAGAAGCGAACTCACCGGAATAAGGAGTGAATTCCAACACGATGATGAAGAAAGCTTTGATCCATGATGAGCAGGAAGGCATTTTACCAGCTCTGTGGAAGTAAACCTACAGAATAACACATGACCTAGGAAAGAAATCTACATTTTCAAATGAAAGATTCTTAATCACAAAGAACCTGCTAGGCAACTACTTAAGATGGAATACATTTTTTTTTCCTCCTTCAGCCTTCCAATTTAACAAGAAAATGCATGCGAATAGATGGTCCCCTAAAGTTGAGGGAGAAATTTAAGAATAAACATCTAATTTTGCACACATGATTTCAATCCCAAACTCACTGCC
>NW_022111372.1:85406002-85416799 GCF_000313985.2 Echinops telfairi
CCCTCAGTAATTAGGTACAGTTACTTTGGAAATCACCTTCCTGGAGCAGTTCCCACAGCAATCTCCTGGACAAGGGTGGCCTCTCTAGATTCCTTACCTGATCTATCTCACACAGAAAGTCAATGGGGGTGAAGTCAACAGTCCTAGAGGTTGTGTCTTCTTTATCTATGACCTTCCCCAGCCACTTACAATCAGCAGAATCTCTTGTATCTTTTTACTTAAGTGAGGAGTTTGGTAGTGAGAATCCAGATGGCTAGATAAAAGACAAAGGTATTCTGTGTTCTGCCTAGAGGCTGTAACATGTAAGATATGCCTCACAAAGAATCACTCATCATTTGAAGCTTCGGTACAAGTTTATCTGATTATCAAGAAGTAAGGAGCACAGGGGCACATAGGGTTAGGCTTTGGTCAACAGTTCATAATCATCAGTGGCTGTATGGGAGAAAGGAGGAAGATGGGGCTAAAGAGTTACAGTCTTGGGAACACACAGGGGCAGTTATATGCTGTCCCACAGAGTTGGTATAAGCTGTGGGAGAGAAAAAGAAATGCAGTGAGAGAGAAAAAGAATATCAAGAAGTATGGAGGACAGTACTCATAAATAAATACAAAATAAATGAGTGAATTTAGATCGTAAGATAGTGAAAACCTTCCAAACACATGAGTTGGAAAATACAAGGGACTTAAAGCAAAGGAGAAAAAAATGTCTGTGAATTATAAATAGACATTGCTTAATACTAACCTCACCACCACTTGTGTGTCAGTTTGTTGTACTGAGGATGCTTGTGTATTTCTGTGATACTGGAAGATATGTCAACAGGTTTCAGTTGTGTTTCCAGAGTAAGAGTAGACTATGAAGCAGGAAACGTCTGTTGATTTGGGAGGAAGTAGCCACTGAAGACATTATGCTTAGCACTGAAATACTATCAGAAAGTCAAGTCTAACAGAACAGAAACAGAATATTGTCAGAGAGGTGTCAGAGGATGTACACCTTGAGGCAAAAGGCACTAAAGTTGTTACTGAGGAGAAGCTATCTTTCAAATTAGAGATTCTCTTAGGCTTTACTCTGTATTTGTCACCATGTTTGTACTCTAAGAAAGCAGCTCTTTCTTAATCACAAATCAAGCTCCCTCAGATCCTAGGTGTCCATCCTCCAGCACTATCTCTGATCATGTCCTACATCCACTCAAAACTCCAAAGTGGGGAATTGATTTCTTCTTTGTTATCTTTTCTTAATCTGGAAGCTCTCCTGAAACCTGTTCACTCTCAGTGACTCTGTTGGCATGTGAAATACCAGTGATATTACTTCCAGTATCACAGCAACACACACAATCCACTATAGTATGACAAGCCGACAGATAAGTATTTTTCAGACCAGAACTATAAAACACATCAACCAGCTTGACCTCCTAACCACATACATCACTCCACGCAACAACAATATACATTCTTCTCCAGTGCATGTGGCGCATATTCCAGAATAGACCATATGTTACACCACAAGTTAATAAATTAAATAACATTGAGACCATACAATTCATTTTCTCTGATTAAAACACTATAAAATTCAAAATCAGATATAGCACAGAAACAAAGCTAAGCACATACAAATTGAAAAATATACTATTTAAAAAACATAAGATTAACAAATTCCTTGAAACAAGCAAGAACAATAACACAACATACAAAAATCTGTGGAACACAGCAAAAGCAGTTAGCAGAGGGACATTTATAACAATCAGTGTACACATGGGAAAAAGAGGAGAAATCCAAAATTAACACACCTCCAACATCTAGAAAAGCAAAAGCATATTATGTATTTTGAAATATTTTGTGTAGAAATAATGACAGCTTTTCTCTGAATACCAGGTAGAATTCCCCTGTCAAACCATTTATTACAGGACCTTCCATAATTAGAAGTATAATAAACTGCTATTCATATTTTGTTGAAAAAAGAAATAATTTAGCAATAATAGTAAGAGACTTCAATACACAAAAAGCATGAAAGCCTAGCTGACATGGACCAATTTCTAGAAACATCTTCTATTCAAATGAATGTAGAATAACAGAAAATCGTCAACAGATGCGTAACACCTATGTTCCCTGGTTGAACACTGTTTCCATTGTATTGATTTCTCGGTGTTGTTTTTGTGAATGTCGCTTTCAGGTTTGTTGTCATTGTTGATTCTGTCCCAAGTTCTCCTTATTTTTTAATTGTTTATTGTTTGTTTTTTACAAATTCCTTTAATGCTTTTCCTTGAATATAGAGCATATCCTTATTTCCACCTCATACTTGAGAGAGCACTTTGCTGGATATAAGATTCTTGATTGGCAGGGTTTTTTTTTTGTGATCTCTTCTTGCCAGTTTAGTTTTTTCTAAGAAACCAGAGCTTATTCTTGTTGGTATACTTTTATAGGTGACTACTCTTTTTCAATAGCTGTCCTTAGGATTCTCTCCCTTTCTTTCATATTGGAGAATTTGACTACCATGTCCTGGGATTTTTTTTGTTTTGGATCTTTTGTTTGGGTTTCTCTCGGTGTTCTCTTGCATGACTTCTTGAACTATTTTCTTTATAGAGTTGTATTGTGCTTTTTCTCTTTTGTTCTGAGATCCCAATGTGATGAAGGTTGTTCCTGCTGAAAGCACAGCTTTCTTATGCATTTTATTTTTTATTATTCCTTTGCTTTTTGTTGTTGTTGCTGTTCATTGTTTCCCTTGTAGTTTGTATTAGACAGAATTATTGTCTTAAAGTTCACCAAATTAGCTTTACTTTGGTCCTATTACTCTTCTTTGTTTTAAATCATAATTTCTATTTCTGTTACCTTATTATTATTTATCATCTAAACTAGAGCCTATTTGCTGTAAGGTTTCTGGTTTTCAATTATTTCCTCTATCTCGTGTAGGTATCTAAACACGATTCTCCTGAATTCTAGGACCTCTTCTTCAGAGTGATTCGTTGGTTCTCTCTGCTGTTTAGTTTTTTATGGCTGTTTTTCTTGATGTGTGTGTGTGTGTGTGTGTGTGCGCACGCGTGCACATGCTGTATTTGACTGCTCTTTCTATAGCATCTTGGTGCAATTATTAGTCTTCGGTGGGTGGTCTGCTTGCTTGGTTGATACTTTCCCAGCTACTGGGATGTTTGGAACCTTATTTGCTAGGGGCTGGGGATGTCTAAGACCTTCCTAATTTCTAATACATTCCTAGTTTCTAATACATTCAAGGCCTTCACTGCTGGGATGCAGGGATCCCTGGAGCCTTCCTTTCTGCGTGCTGCAATGGCCAGGACTTTCCTTTATAGGTTGCTCTGTTTGGAATTTTTTTCTTGGTGTTAGGGAAGTCAGGGCCTATCTTGTTGGATACTAAGGGTGCTCAGAGCCTACCTTCTTGAGTCTCTCAGATAGATGGAGACTTCCTTGATGATGGATTCTTTGGACCTTCTTTGCTGGAGGGTAGGGACAGTCAAGACCTTCCTTCATGTAGCAGTTTATCTTTCTTGACGTTATTCTTCTGATCATTGTAAAGGGATTTATTTTCCATGTGATCAGGCAGTCATCTTTTGAAATGTATTTTTTGATCTATGTATATTTAGACTTGTTCGATATGCAAATATTTGGAAACCCTTCAGCTGTCTTTTAGCTAATGATTTTTAGATTAATTTTTCCATCTTGGTACATACTTTGTACACTTCTTATTTCATTAAATTTATTAAAGTGTGTTTGATGACTCATGATGAAGTCTTTCTTAATGAATTTTCCTGGTAAGCTTAAAAAGCATATGTTGCTCCTAGTGTATGAGTAATTCTAATAATATCACAAAGAGCTAGTTAATTAATTGTTCAATTCAGCTCAACTGGCTATTGAATCTGTTAGTTCCTGATAAGTGGATGAAGTCTTTAGCTACAATAGTATATATATCTATTTTCATCTATGGAGCTCTGATAGTGCAATGGTTAAGTGATGGGTTGGGATCCACGTGGTCTGTAGTTCAAGACTATCAGCAGCTCCATGGGAGATAGATTGGACTTTCTATTCTCATAAACACTTAGGGTCTCAGAAATCCACAGAGCATTGCTTTGAGTCAGCATTGACTCAACGGCAGCAAGAGTGAGAAACATTTGCACCTACAGTTCTAATGTCACCAATTTTGCTACTTTGTTGCTTGGTATATTGATATTTAGTATTATTATGCATTAGTGCATAGTTTTCCTCTTCATACTTTTGTAGTGTGGATTTTGTTTACTTTGCTTTTTAATTTAAAATGGGTTTTTAAATATTAACATATATTTTTCCCTTCATTAGTCTGTGTCTAAGTGGCATAGTTTTGCTGTTTAAATTTAAAGTGATCATTGATATACTTGAATGACTATCATTTTTAGACCTGATTTCTATTTGTTGTATTCATTATTAATTATAACTGGTGGCAAAGTGGTGAATCCTTGGCTACAGAATGCCACATCTGCTCTATGGGATAAAGGTGTAACAGTCTGCTTCCATAAAGATGTACTGACCTTTTGTGTTACACAGCATTCTCTAGAGAAACAAAATCAGTACACTTAGGATTTTTTTATATAGATAGATATAGATAGAAGCAAGATGAAGAAATAAACAGCTAATTAGTCCACAGAGCAGTACGCAGAGTTGAGTTCAACTCACTTCTGTGAGACAGTTAATATACTGGCAGTCTTTAAACTACAAGGGCTGCTGGGTGCAAGTCAAGAAGCAGACAATTGAGTCTTCTATAGAGTCTTCTGTAAAGGTGTCTGGCCACAGGCAGCAAACAGCAGGGTGGGTCACCAACAGTCAGCCAGATGACGGGGTCCGACAGTCCCTAGGTCAAATGATGTATACCCCAGCAGTGTGGCGTAGCAGGTCTCGAAGGAACCTCAAACTATAGCGACAAGATCCAAGAGTTGGGTGTCCCACAGGTAGTGTAGCTCTCAAGTTGAGGCAGAGACCTAGCTAAGGCAGCCACACACTGGTCCAATCATCAGAGAGTAAGAGAAAGAAAGGCAAGGCTCACCTAGGCACTTATCTCTTTGCCCTTCAATTAAACTGTGGCCTTATTAATCCCACATGTGTTTATTGGCCAGGTTGGCACAATAAACCTACCTATCCCATTCCTTGGTTGTCAGCCTTCGGTTCAGATCCCTTGCCTTTGAGGTGCCCAATGAGTGGTGTCCTAGGACTACCATTACTATTTTAATGCCCTACTGTCAAAGTTTTAACAGCTCAAGTCAGATGTATGCCTTTGAACTTCTATACTCATCTTTCCAAAGCTATCTGTTTTAGTAACCCAACTTTCCTCCCCTCCCTCAATTGTAGATAAAGGGATTTTTCTGAAGACTTATTTCTGATGTAGTTCCACAAATGAATCTTGGGCTCCCAATGTCAACCGTACTCTCCTGTACTCTGGATTCTCATAATTTAGGCTCTGACATAAGTCCCTCCTTCGACTTCAGATTATATGGATTCCAATCCTTTGGTGACTGGTGATGCTGTGCTGCTTCCATTTAGACTTAGTTGACATCTAACTTAGAAGTCTTCTTGTTTGGAAACACACCTTTAAGACCCCAGACACTATTTTTTTCTGCTAGCCAAACACCATCTACATTCTTCCCCAATTTTTTTAATAGCACCCGTGTCTTCTGTGTTTGTTTTCCTGAGAGTAAGTATCAAGCAGGGTCATGATGTATGAACTAATTGTTCTTAAGTTGGAGCTAGGATTTCGTGTGAGACCCAAACCCATTTCTGGATCTATGCTTTTTGCCCTTTTACTTTGTTCTTACTTGGGGGTTACTAGGGAGATGATATCAAGGAGACCAGTAAGGAAAGGTATGTTGGAAAACTGATTATGGAAGCAATTGCACAAATCTGTTTGATGAGATTGAACTATGGAATGATATGACATATGATTTGGTTTTTAAGTGTATACCCCTTGTTTGCTCCTTTTTACTTTCTTCTGCTTTTTATCTTTCCCTAGGTTTTTTTTGTTCACAATTCAAACCCTTTATTTTGGAAGCAGCAAAGTCTCAGAGAAAAATATGCCTAGAACAAATGAACCTATTTTTTTATTTAGCTTGCTCTTATCAAGAGGTAGTTACTGTGGCGGCTGCAGCAGTAAGGAAAAAAAGGGACATTTTTCTAAACTAGGGAGTAGCAAACTATATGTGGCTTTGAATTAAAATTTTCAATATTTAAAGGGTATCATTCAGATAAAGGGGATTCATTTGTTTGTAAAAATATATGTGTGGTTCTTGAATAATTTTTAAATTGTTGCTCGGGACAAGGTTGTCTCTTCCATCTCAAAAGTTTGCCACCTCTTGGACTAGAACAAAGATTCTTCATCACTTTGAAAAAACCTTGACATCTTAGAAATGATTTCCAGATCGAAGATTCAAATTCTAATGTAAAGCCATTTGGGAGACGTTGGATTTGATAGTAGTGAAATGCTGGAAAAGATGAATGATAATACACAAAAAAATGTATTAAAATCATTGAATTGCTAGCATGTATCTGTACGGGCAGTTTGATGTTTACATTTAAAAAACAAAGAAAGCAAAAATAAGGCTGAAGGCAGTCTAAGCTATGCAACGTGAAGGTTTGCCTCTTTATTTCGTCGAAATTTAAAACAACTGGATTGAACATAACTCTAAAGCACAAAATAGCTGCACACATGAATTCAATCTCTACACTTGACTGGAAAACACTTAAGATGTGAACGAAACCAGCTCTTGAAAGCGGAGTGCGTTTCTACTCATCTAGAAAGATGTTAATACCAATTGTTAACAAAAGGTAAAAACAAAATGGAGGCCGTGAGAAGTCATTGCTGTGAGAAAGAGGGAAGAAAATCTTGGGAATTTGACATCAACAGATATAACTCCAAAAGTGAAGGTTCACAACCTCTGATGGAAACGAAGTCTATTTTTTAGCTCCTTCTGAGGCCAATCGATTAGCTCCTTCGTTGCCTTTGATGCCTCGATGGCTAGGAACACACTCCCACTGAATGTCCACGCCTTGGGAGGCTCGATCAATCTTCTCAAAATCACTTCTGTGGACAACGCCTCTTCCAGAGGCTCGTTTCCACCCAGTTTGCTTCCATTTATCAATCCAGTCTGTCGCACCTTTGATGACAAACTTGTTATCAGTTTTAATAATGAGTTTATCTATACTTTGACTTCTTGCTTGTTCACTTGCTTTGTGAGCTGCCCTCAGTTCTGCTGTCTGATTGGTCTGTTGTCCAGACCACATTCAGTGGTGGTCAGGTCCCCAGTAGACTCTGGATCCAGCTTGTGCACCGGGTCTCCCATTATTGCTGCAGCTACCACCAACATAAACGGTTGGAATGTGTTCTCTGCCCCCGCCAAAGTGTTGTCCCTAATGGTCCCTGAGCTGGTGTTGGATTCTCCCGCCCAGGCCGACACTGCCTCTGTCGCTGTTGTCTTCAGTTCTGATCTCTTTCCCTAGTTTTAATTTGACATTTTAAAATCATTCCATCTATTTTCTTCATCAAGTATATAAATTGTACTTCAGTTTCATTTTTATTTTTTGAGGTTGCCTTAGCATTTGTAATTTTATAAATCATATAAACACACTTTTGAGGCACACTATGCCACTTTACTATTAACATGAGCGCCTTAAATATTATTTTTAATTACCCCTCCTATTCATTTCAATATTGCTGTCATACAGAACACTTATCTGTAAACTATACAAGAGGGCGCCCCCCCAAAACAGATTTTTTTTCAAAGCTATGTATTTAATAAAAAAAACCCAACTTTATCACCTTCAAATTACTCTCCATTACACTTAATACATTTGTCAAATCTGCGATTTCATTCTTCTTTTTAAAAAAATCATTTTGTTAGGGGCTCATACAACTCTTATCACAATCCATATATACATCAATTATGTAAAGCACATTTGTACATTCATTGCCCTCATCATTCTCAAAACATATGCTCTCCACTTAAGGCTCTGGCATCAGCTCCTCATTTCCCCCCTCCCTTCCCACTCCCACTCCCTCATGAACCCTTGATAATTTATAGATTATTATTTTGTCATATCTTGCACTGTCCAACATCTTCCTTCACCCAATTTTCTGTTGTCCATCCCCCAGGGAGGAGGTTATATGTAGATCCTTGTAATCGGCTCCCCCTTTCCAACCCACCCTCCCTCCACCCTCCCGGTATAGTTCAAAACATTTTCCAAACCATCTGTTTGGATGGCTGACAACACCTCCCTTGTTTTTTTCTTCACCTCTTCTGTGCCATCAAATCACTGCCCTTTCATGTTCCTTTTCATTTGCAGAAACAACAGAGCAAGGTCTGTTGGTGAGTAAGGTACATGGGACAAGAGAGAGGCAAGCTGGTTTTTGCCAAAAACTGGCGCACCGAGATGGCTGCATGAGCAGGTATATCGTCATGGTGACAAAACCAGTTTCCCATCTGCCACAAACGAGACATTTTTGTTGCTCACTATTTATTTTTTCAGAACCTCTATATCAGTGGTTCTCAACCTGTGGGTCACGACTCCTTTGGGGTTCGAACAACCCTTTCACAGGGGTCACCTAAATCATAAAAAACACATATTTCTGATGGTCTTAGGAATTGAGACACTGCTCCTCTATCCGTCTCCAGGTGTGTCCACCCACGTGCAGATACGCCCACATATGAGTACCCAGCGCGATTACATCATCACACCAACCTCATCACATACACCCTGTACAAATACGTGTATGTGGCAGGGTTGGCGCCATTATGTGAACCAGTCACACATGTGAAAGCAGCTGCTGTGTTGAAAGCAGCAGTAATGGAAGTAAAGTGGCACTTCATGTATTGTAATTATTGAGTAAATGTAAAATCATGTACTGTAAAATCATCTACTACTGAAAAAAACATCTGCACCATGGCAACTTAATATGGATGCTGATGGTCTTTTTATATTCAGCTCTGGTTGATGTGAATACTTCCCCCTAGTGATAGTGACACGTATGTAAAAAAAAACAAACACAGAGAATGGTAAGTCATAGGAAAGTTTAATGAACTGTATTGACTGAACTATGCCACGTATCATCTTTTGTATTATTAAAGCTATTGTTATATATTACTTTCATTAGCAAACCATCCCATGACAATGGATCCTGTAGAGAAAAATGTTAAGAAAAGAAAATATAGTCAGGATTTTTTACAGTATGGTTTTACCTCAATAATTACTGCAGGAATTGAGACACTGCAATGTGTTATTTGTTGTGAAGTTCTATCAGCTGAATCTATGAAGCTGAACAAACTAAAACACCATTTTGGTAGCAAGCATCTGAGCTTTGCCGGCAAGGATATCAGCTGTTTTAGAAGCAAAGCAGATGGACTCAAGAAAGCCAGACTTGACACTGGTGGCAAATACCACAAACAAAAAGTAGCAGCTGTTGAAGCTTCATATTTGGTGGCACTCAGAATCGCCAGAGCTATGAAACCTCACTCCATTGCTGAGGATTTACTGTTGCCAGTGGCCAAAAACACTGAGTTATGATCAGAGACGGATTTGTTATGAAATTGCGTGCAATTTCCTTATCTAACAACACTGTCCACAGAAGAATAGATGGCATGTCTACTGATATTCTTGATCAGGTCATCTAGGAAATTAAATCTGCTCCACTTCCAATATTTAGCATCCAGCTTGATAAATCTAAAGATGTTGCAAACCATTCACAGTTACTGGTTTACATGAGTATATTAATGATGGCGACTTTAAAGATGAGTTTCTTTTTTTGCAAACCTCTTGAAACGACAACTATGTGATGTATTTGACACAGTTGGTTCATTTCTGAAAGAGCGTAAGATCTCTTGGGAAAAGGTTTGTGGTGTTTGCACAGATGGTGCTCCAGCCATGCTAGGATGTCGATCTGGATTTCAACTTTTGGTACCGAATGAGTCACCAAAAGTCATCAAAACCCACTGTATGATTCATCGGCAAATATTAGCCAGGAAGATGCTGCCACAAGAGTTACAAGAAGTAGTAAAAAGCGTCATAAGTTCTGTCAATTTTGTAAAGGTGAGCACTTTAAATAGACGACTGTTTTTGCAACCGTGCAACGAATTGGATGCTCTGCTATTTCCCACTGAAGTGAGATGTTTGTCAAGAGGAAAAGTTTTAAAACGTATTTTTGAACTTTGTGATGAACTCACAATGTTTTTTAATCAGAAAGCAAGACCGCAGTTGGAAGCACTTCTCAGCGATAAGAGTGAACTGCAGTAAATAGCTTACTTGGTTACCATCTTTGCCATCTTGAATGAGCTAAATTTATCACTGCAAGGACCAAATGCAACATGCCTCGGTTTGTCTGAAATGATCCAATTATTCCAAATGAAACTTCAGATTTGGCAAAAAAATAAATTAGATGAAAATAAAATTTACATGTTCCCTACCTTATCTGCTTTCTTTGAAGAACACGACATTTAACCAGGCAAAAGGATTACGATGATAATTTCTGTGAAAGAACCCTTGCACATGCTTTCAGATGAAATTTCATCATATTTTCCAAATCTAAATCCAAATCTACCTGACATCCCATTTGCACTTGCCATAATCCCATTCACAGTCAAAGTTGAAGATGTTTCTGAGACAACACAAGAGGAGTTCATTGAACTTATTAACAGCGATGCAGCAAGAATTGATTCTCTGCAATGGTAGTTACAAAATCCTGGATCAAGTGCTTGCAGTCATGTCCTGTTCTGTCTGAGACTGTGTTGCGCTTTCTTCTATTTCCAACTACATATCTTTGTGAAGCAGGGTTTTCCAGCATCT
>NW_022111372.1:85418262-85433247 GCF_000313985.2 Echinops telfairi
ATTAATCACCGTGCTTTAATTATGTTCAATTTGTAACAATGAAAACACATCCCATATATAAGATATTTACATTACAATTCATAACAGTAGCAAAATTACAGCTATGAAGTAGCACTGAAAATAATTTTATGGTTGGGGGGAGGGCGGTCACTAAAACCTGAGGAACTGTATTAAAGGGCCACGGCTTTAGAAAGTTGAGAACCACCGCTCTAAATAGAAAGCTTGATTAACAGTTTGACCTGATGGAACGAATGCCACATGAATTACAAGTCAACATTATCATCCATTTAGGAAGTTGTCAGATGTCCAGAACGAGGTTTATTATCAATTGACATTTCACCTTTTTTGAAATAAGAAAACCACTCATACACTTGAGTTTTCCCATCACGGTGTCCTTGTAAGCTGTGTTTAACATCACAACAGTTTCTGCGGTATTTTTCCTGAGCAGGAAACAAAATTCCACATCTGCACTCTGTTCTCTTAAATCAGCCATCACAAAAACGGAGATTTGATTGAATTGCTTTTATGAAAAAATTCAGTCACCAGAGAGAACCTTCCCAGGCAAAGTCCCTTGGGTGCATTAGCACGAACTCAGAGCGAGTTATTCAGTGCCCCCTAGCGGGAAATATGTGTACTGTCACTGTTCCACCCAGTGGAGCTTTTTCCATTTTTTTGGTGGGGTATCCCCTTGTAACCACCTATCATTGCTATTATTATGTAAACATACTATTAAAATGTGCTTACCTCTATTTCTTCTTGATAGTTAATCTTTTCTTTAGGTAGATCTAAGTTTCTGATCTATATGATTTTCTCTCATAAAAATTTTAAGCATACCTACTGTCAATATATTTCCTCTAGTTTGGATTTTCTGAGAAAGTGTTTATTTCTCTTTCACTTCTGAATGGTTATTTTAATGCTTTAAAAGATCCTAGGTCAATTTTTGTTTGTTTTCTTTTATTTCCACAATACTTTTAATATTTACCTCCAATATTATAGTTTGAGGATATTTGTTATGATACTATTCAGACTAGAAAAAAAGGGGAGGGTTAATAAAGACAGTATTATTTAACATTTTATAGACATGCCATGATCTTTATTTCATTACGTTTCATATTCTTAAAAATACAATGAAAATATTGTTCTTTTATGCTGTTATTGAAAAATATAGAAAATAGATAGCTCTCACTTGATAGTATAGTTTGAAATTATTCTAAACACTGTTTCATTATGTGCTTGACAAAAGGATCTACATGGTTATCTACAAATTTAAGGCATTGATTGAGATGGCTCTAATTGTCTGAAGAATCTACCACAGCATATTATGAGAATAATGCCAAATGGATGTGAAGTTTCTCAAAATTCAGCAACGCCCATAGTGGGCAAATCCAAATTTTTTATAATTTAGCCTGTAAAGAAAGAATACAAAAATGGATTAAAATTTATTAATAAAAGATCACATTAAATGCCTTGGAAATACACAATGTGCTGCTTCATGAGGACCAGGTGAACTTGGGACACAATGGAAAGACTCCGTGTTCCACAGTGGGTTGCCTAGCATGTGTTCTCCCACAGTGCTCAGTCTTGGCTGCATTAGCACTTGCCATCAGCTGGGCAAAAAATCCACTAAGGGTTATTCTACTGATTATCTGAATCATAAAACAATTGAGAGATTAAAAATATGAAGAATTCTTGATAGGAAACAGTTGTCATAGGAAATGAGAAAGGCAGGAACAGTGCTCAAAGTTTTAGACACTAAACTCCTTCAGAGTAAAAGAGGCAGGATGGGGAGGCTAAGTGAAATTGTACTATGTGAAAGACTTAGAAGGTTGTCATGGAAGTTATGAGAATAGTCAAGAATCGGAGGTGTCCCTCCTAGAATGAATGAACCCATAGTGAGGGATTCCATAGCATACCTCTTGGTCAGGGTCCTGATTAAATGCAACCCCTATTAGCTAGGTGTCTGCAAGGTTCATTTTTGTAGATGCCACAGATACCCATTTTTATATCATTTTTATAGACACCACAGAAACTGGACCCTAAAATTTCCTTACATTGATCTCAACCCAGCCATTATTAACACATAATTAAATTAACTTACTCCTCTACACATTTGTAGATTGCTAAGTATAATGATATGGAGAGTATAAATACAGAAGTAGTTTGAAAAATGAGAACTTCATTATGTACAAAAATGCTACTGTATATTCTATGTCTGCAGTATCAGCAACATGGATTATGCTCTCATTTTGTGGTTACTTCATTACTGTGGAAGAACAAATCTTACTGTGTTCTTACATTTCAGTGCAGTATTCACATGAATTCATGTAAGTGACACCATTGATTGCACAGACTGGATCAAACTGTCTGGTGCAAAGTCCTATGTAATCAGCATACCTCTTACAGTTTGGCTATTAAACAAGAGAAAAAACATGATTATTTATCAGAGAAGTAGTCTTTGACTTTAATCTCAATGCCATACATCAAAATTGGCAAATGTATTCCATATATAAATTTAAAAATAAACTTGTGCACATATAACCCACCTAAAAATAAACTATTAATAATATGTATTCCAAAGTCCTGAATGATTTTAAAGGGGGGATACAATTGGCTTAATGTATATTTATAATTTAGAGACCACTACTTGCTTGTCATCACTCACTGACTGCTGGCAGGTCAATGCCGACTCATGTAACCCTGTAGGACAGGGTAGAACTACCCTGGTGAGCTGTGAAGACTGTAACTCTTTAAAAGAGCAGAATTCTTCTGCAGAGCAGCGGGGGGTTTCCCAGGCCACATATAACCACTGTGCCACCAGAACTCCAGTCCTTGCTGTGTCTTTATTCTTCCATCACACAGGGGGTGAAGAACTCTGAATTTTCTTCTCCTGTCCTTTCAGGACTCCTGGTAGCATAGTGGGTTACAAATTGAACTGCTAACCAAAGGTCAGTGGTTCAAACCCACCATCCTATCCATGGGAGCAAGATAAGACTTTCTGCTCTCATTAAAATAGGGTTGCTTTAAGTTAGAGTCAACTTGATGCCAGTGAATTGCCTTTGTCAGGAGCTTAACTACTCATATGTGTGTTTTTGTTCACATGTGTAAAATAAATATGTTAGAGTACATATTTGGAGAAATAATAAAATATATAGTATGATTTTAGTATTGACATTTTTAGTAATGTACATAAAATAAAAGATATTATGTGTAATTTTACATTACCTTCTTTCCAAATTTGTTTTCTTTATCTGTTCAGTTCTTTAGAGTGATTTTTTTCTTATTATTTCTTCTCGTCTGTGTAATCTACTACAATGTGCATATTTGTATTTTAGGGATATTTTACTTACCCTTAAGTGAATATTTGACTTTTTTTTTATAGGATATATATTTTAGAAAATTTTATGATTATAAATAAGTCATACAGAAAATACAGAGCTTCCATAAACCTTCTCGCTCAATTATATAGTTGATCCAGTTACTAATATCTTACAATCCTGTGGTACATTTATCATAATTGATGAGTTCATATTGATACACTCATTTATGAAGTCCATTCTTCATAGTATGTTTCACCATGTATGTTGTATAGTCCAATGCATTTTGACAAATATCTCATCACATATGTCCACAATGACAGCAGAGAGACAAATATTTTCACTTTCCAAAAACATCATGAGCTCCATCTATTCATTCCTCTATGACTTTCTTAACCTCTTGTAGCTATAGTTTGCCTTTTCCAGAATGTCGTAGAGTTGAAACGATACTGTATAAAATGTTCAAACTGAATTCTCTCACTTAGCAATGCTCATTTCAGTTTCCACCATTCCTTTTTATCAAGTCACCTATTAAAATATATCTTGATTCATTCTATGTGTGGCAGTGATAAAGAAAGTTGCTATAAACATCTATGTGCATGTTTTTAACTGGGCATTCCTATCCCCATCATTTACATAAATAACTAGGAGTCCAATTACTGAATTTATGGTAATCTATGTTTAACTTTGTAATGAACTGCTAGGCTGTCCTCTCAAGTGGTTGTGTCATTGTACACTTCTAACCACCATAAATGCGAGTTCTTATTGCTGCACATTCTTGTCAGTATTTAGAGTTTTCGATGGTTGGGACTTTAGCTCTTCCAACAGTATGATTCAAAGTATATGCACCTCATGGTGCATTGATTAACACTTAGGGAAGTCACCAAAAGGTCAGTAGTGTGACTCACTACCTGGTTCATGGAAGACAAGGTATGGAAATCAGTTCTTGTATAACACCTACATCCCCCCCAATAAAAACCAATGCCATTGTCATCAAGTTCATTTTATTTCAGCCTAGGAAACCAGGGGGCAGTTTAACTCCCTCATATAAGGCTCCTGTGAGGTGGGAATAGATTTGATGACATAAAAGATTATCTCTGTTTGTGGTGGTTCTTTCCCCCCCTTTTCTTTTGATAAGATGGACATTTTACATCTAAAAACCTCTTTAACCTCCGAGATATTTTTGTGCAACAAGGTTTATATTTACTATGTTAATTTTTGGCAAATGAGATGTAAGCATTTCTACCTTCTCTAGACAATGTGGTTGTGGATTACTGGGGATTTTCTATTTCCTTAATTTAGTGTATTGGGAATACATTAAAAATAATAACAACTTTTGAAGGGCTGTTTGCTGTATGCTTTGCTCAGTGACTATTACAAGAAAATTAAATGGTTGGAATTTTCATCATCCAAGTGAATTATTAACTTACTTCCCTGTAGTATTCTGTACGGACGCGATGTGCTTCTGCAAGAAATATACAGATAAAAAAGTTATCAAGTAAGAAAAGTAAAAAATCAGTCTCTTGTAGAAAATGTCCCCTAACAAAGGACACCTAAGAAAAGTGCTTATTAAAGGCTTTTCAAGTAATAAGGAAATCATATGTATTAGCAAAAAAGCAGTAAAATTACAAAGTATGTCAATAATTTTAATCTCCAACTAATTTCTCTCTGTGAATTTTAATTTTATGAATTAAAAGATAAATTAAAACATCTGGCTTTGAACGTATCATATTAAAATTTTTATAAAGCATTTTAATAATAAATAGTTATTAAAAATATCTAGTTACTACTATGAACAAAATAATTAATATTTAAATAATCACCACTCTATTCTAATTATGAACCTCATTTTAATAAGCTCACAGTGTACCAATTCAGATATTCATGGACTCCTTAGCATAAAGTAAGATAACATGTTTACAGCGATATCAGTGAGTTTTTCCCTTACACTAAGTACTGGTTCTAGAAAACCAGAGTTGGCAAATAACAGATCAGATTGTCAAGAAATACTGCATATACAATAAATCATTCACTCCCATACGTAGCATTTACCAACCATGGAATCTGACTTCCAAAGGGGCTAAAATAAAATTTCGATTAAACTCTTCAGTTAAAGTTGAACACATAGCTGGGATCTAGTGCCCATTTCAACCCATATCCTGTTTCCATCTTTCTAATGTGAGAAATCAGAGAAAGAATTCCATTAATGCAGTTCTAAAATGACACCTATAGCAGGCCACGTTTATTTACCAGTTTAAATATTGCTTACTCTGTCTCATGGTGTGCCATATTCTGATGGCATGCAGGGCCTATGATGCTGGGGTCTTTATCACCAGCATTTCAAGTCAGCGGGGTCACCAATGGCGAACAAGCTGCAACAACGCTTACCGACTGAGAATAGACTTGTAAAAATATTAGCCAGTGCAGCCTCATGTAGTGCTGGGAGGTGCGCCTCTAAGGTTGGAATGGCCTCAAATCATGACTGGAGAAGAGTCGCCTCCCCAAAATAGTGCTGACTTTTATGATGGGTGTGGAATAAAGCTGTTGAGACCTTCATATGCTGATGGGACACAATTCAGACTTAAAGAAGCAGCTGCAAATATCCACTAATAACCAGAACTTGGAAAATATGATACAAGAATCCAGGAAAATTTCAAGTCATTATAAATGAAATGGATTGCATAAATATTGATATCCTAGGCATAAGAGGTTGAATTGGATTGATTGTTGGACAATTTACATGCTAGGAATGACAAAGAAGAATGGTATTAAGTTCATTATCAAAAAACATTTCAAGATCTATCTGTAAGTTAAATATCCAGATGATTACAAAGAATACTAGTTAATACCATTCTCATTTAAATGTATGCACCAATCAAAGTCAAGGATGAAGAAATTGAAGAATTCTATCTGTTTCTTCAGTCTGAATTTAAGAAAGCATGCAGTCTAAATGCGTTGATAATTTTTTGTGATTGGAATTCAAAAGTTGGAAGGAAAGAGGGAGGATCTGGAGTTAGAAAATAACCTTTTTTTTTTTTTTAGAAAATAACCTTTTTGATGATAGAAATGAAAGACTTTTGCAAGACCAATGACTTCTTCCTTGCACATACATAAACAGTGTCTGTCACCAGGTGAATTAGACAGGAGTTAGATGGACTATATCTGCAGTTAAACATGATGGAAATGCTCAGTATCATCAGTGAGAAGCTGACTGTGGA
The DNA here is from genome assembly GCF_000313985.2 of Echinops telfairi. Classification (NCBI taxonomy): domain Eukaryota; kingdom Metazoa; phylum Chordata; class Mammalia; order Afrosoricida; family Tenrecidae; genus Echinops; species Echinops telfairi. The sequence goes on from NW_022111372.1 coordinate 85,424,795, forward strand.
AAACACTATAAACCATTCATATGCAAGATCAGTCAAACAAGTCAACTAGAGGAAACATATGACATGAGGATGGGATTTATATTTAGAGACTATCTGAAGAACAGATTTGATGCAGTGAATATTAATGACCAAAGAGTACAGGAGTTATAAGAAGTAAGTGTGGTGAAGAAGGCTGATGGTGCCCTGCTATCGAGACCTATAGCATCTGGGGACTTAAAGGCTTGAAAGTAAACAAGCGACCATCTAGCCCAGAAGCAACAAAGCCCACATGGAAGCAGCACACCAACATGTGTGATCATGAAGGGCCAAAGGGACCAGGCTTCAAACACCAAAGATGGGGAGAAAAATCATATCCTCATCAGTGAGGGTGACGCGTGATGGGGACCCAATGCCCATCTCTAGACAACTGGACATACCTTGCAGAGGGGTAGTGGGGAGATGAGTCACTTAGGGTTCAGTATAACAATAATGAAACCCACAACCTTCCTCTAGTTCTTAAACGCTTCCTCCCCCCAACTACCAGGAGCCCAATTCTGCCTTGCAGATCTGGCTAGACCAGATGATGCACAGCGGTACAGATGGGAATTGGAAACGCAGGGAATCTAGGACAGATGAACCACTCAGGACCAGGGGTGACAGTGGCGATACCAGGAGGGAAGGGGGGTGTAGAAAGGGGGAATTGATCACAGGGAGCTACATATAACCTCCTCTCTGGGGGATGGGCAACAGAGGGGTAGGTGAAGGGAGACGCCGGGTAGTGTAATATAAGATATAATAATAATTTATAAATTATCAAGGGTGTATAGAGAAGTGGGGCAGAGGAAAGGAGGGGGAGTGGAGGGAGGAAAATGAGCTGATTCCGGGAACCCAAGAGGCAAGCAAATTTTGGGAATGATGAGGGCAACAAATGTACAGATGTGCTTTACACAATTGATCTATGTATTGTGATGAATTTTATGAGCCCCAGTAAATTGATTTAAAAAAAAAGTACACCATAAATAAAGAGAGCAGAAGGTCATTAAAATATAGGAAATAAGGAGAATACCAAAGAAGACACTCTGAAAAGTGCTCTTTAACATACAGTAGCTAAGGCAAGTGGAAGAAATAATGGAGTGAAAAAGCAGACTTGAAGATTTCGAAGTGTTTCTCTTGAAGACAAAGTACAGAATTATAAGGAAATGTGTGAAGAACTGTAGTTAGAAATAACAAAGAAAGAACACACTCAGGAGATCTCAAGTTAAAAGAACATAAGAAAAAAAATGTGAGCCCTCATTTGGTAAATTGAGAATTCTATGGGCAAAACAGTGACTAATATAGGATGCATTATCAGAAAACAGACCTAACATACAGAATAACTCTACCATGAAAAATGATATGATCCTAGGAAAGGTAGAGGGTTACTCAAAAAAGGAAGACCCCATATGAAATGGATTGATACAGAGTCCACAGGTCTACACTTACAATAATAACATTCCCATAAAACAAACCCTTCTTTCATGTGGGAATCAGCGCTAACTCACCTGAATAAGAAGGGAAGTCCAACAGGATGATGATGCAGAAAGCTCTGATCCATGGTGAGCAGAAAGGCATTTTTCCCGGGTCTGTGGAAGTAGATCAGAGTTTTCAGACTAACACATAACCCAGGGAAGAAATTCACATTCCCAAATGAAAGTTTCTTACTCACAAAGAACCTCCTCTCCCCTGCTAAATTCCTAATTAAGGTGGAATATTTTTCTGTTTTCTTCCTCCAGCCCTCTAATTCAACAAGACAAAGCACGTGCAAAGATGGTCCCCTGGAGTCGAGGGGGAAACTTTGGAATAGAAGTCCACTTTGCATCCTCAATTCCAGCTCCAAACTCACCACCATCTAGTAAATCCGACTCCTAGCATCCCTTTAGGGGCGCCATATGCCCTACCTTTGGAGTTGGTCCTCAAGGAACTTTGTCGAAATTCAGGAAGTGTACACATTTGAATTTCAGGTTTGTTTGTTTGTTTCTCAGAGAATAGCTGCAGTTACTTTGGAAGTAGCCTTCCCACAACATTGCCCTGGCCAAGGGCTACCTCTCTAGATCTCTTACCTGATCTATCGCGCCCAGTGAGAAAGCAGAAGGGGTGAGTTCAACCTTCCTGGAAACTGTGCTTACTTTATCTACATTCCCTCTGCAGCCTCTTCCAATCAGCTTATTGTACCTTTTTTAAAAAGTCGTTAAATTGCTGTATAATTTACATATCATACATTTCAATAGTTCAATCATATTAGGAATTGTGAAATCATTACTGCAATCAGTTTCAGAACGTTTTCTTCTTTCTCATAATTATTGCTGTTAACTCTTCATTTACTTGAAACCTCCCTGCCATTTCCCTAAATAATTTTAATCCTGGAACTTGGCAGGGGCAAGACAGATGGCCCAGACTAGGTGAAACTGAAGGTCTTCTGGGTGTGGGTTGGAGGCTCTAATAAGCTTATAAGACATGTCTCATAAAGGTTTGGTCCAATTTTATGATTATCAAGAAGTAAGGGAGGACAGGAAGTTAAAAAACCAAAACAAATTTCTGTCCTAAGATAGAAAATATGTGTGAAAACCTTCCAAGTAAATGAGTTGGAAAGGATGAGAGATGCAAAGCAAACTAAAGCAAACTATGTTTTGCCAACTGTAATGAGATATTGTATAAAAGCAAACTGAATCATAGAATAGAGGCATTTCTGCTTGCTGTTGACCACATTACTTATAGAGTAGAACAGGTCCATAGGATATTCTTGACTATCATTTTAATGGAAGCAGGTCACCAGGCATTTCTTTCGAGATTCCATTGAGTGGCTTACAACTGTCAGCCTTTAAATTAGTAGTTCTTCATGAACTATTTGTGCCTCCCACGGATCCCAGCACATGCTTATGATAGAAAGGGTGAAAGAGAGGGCTGGCGAGCAAAATACTAGAAATATAACACAATGTATGACTTGGTTTGTTATAAGAATATAACAGCCTCTGTCCATCCCTATAGTAAAAATCCTTTTACGCTTATTTGGCAGTGATTTCCAGACTCGGGGAGGAGGGACAAGGGCACATGAGACTTGAGGGGATGGCGACGGAATGTTCCCTGGGGAATGGCAGGCTGAGAGAATTTCCTAGGGATTATTACAAACCCTGCCGTCTTAACGTATCGATCATGTCCTCTGATAATTGTAAAAATCTGCTAATCTCTTCCTATAGTCATTGCAAAAAAACCCTGCCTGATCCTTGACACATAGTTTAAGATAGATTAACTAGCTTGGTCAGGACTGAATTCTTAATCAGCTCAGAGGGAAAACCTGGCTGCTTTTCTTTGTAAGTGCTTGTAGGAATAAATTTAAAATTTTCTCTAAACAACCTGTTCTCTCTTATTGGCTAATGCAGTGACGGGGTTCCAGAATTCCTTGCAGCTGACAACATATAGACCTTAACAGTGTACAATACTGCAAGAAAATTAAAATTGGAGATATTTTTAACTTACAGTTTTTTTGGTGATAATTGTAGATTTATAGTTGTAAGAGAGAAGACAGAGAATGTTCATGTATGATTTCTTCCAGTGGAAGTACCTAGGGAGCCCTGGTGGTGTAGCACTTACATGTTGGGCTGTGATCTGCATGGTTGACAGTTCCAAACCCCCGGCAGTTCTATGAGAGAAAGACTGGGCTTTTTACTCATGTAAACAGTTACTGCCTCAGGAACGCACAGGAGGATCACTATGAGTCACCATTGACTCAATGGCAGTGAGAACAATACCTTGGCAAATTACTGCACAGTTTCAAGACTAGGAAGTGGCATCTGTTAAAGTTCTTTTTTACTAACCGGTGTCCAGCCCCACCCCAAAGTCTGTAAAACAATAGATATTAAATAAGGCCTGGGCATTGATCTATTTTTAAAGATCTCAGATGAAGGTTAAGTGCAGACAACCTCGTCGTTGCTGTTGTTAGCCACTCTTTCCATTCATCTTGTGGAAGGCCTTGCTCTCTTTCGCTGCACTTCTGCTTTGTCAAGCTTGGTGTCCTTCTCCAGGGCCTGGTCTTTCCCGACAACATGCCCAAAGTGTGTCACAGGAAGTCTTGCTAGGCTTGCCTCTAAGAAGCACTCTGCTGCACTTCTTCCAAGGCCGATTGGTATGTGCTTTTAGCAGTCTGTAGTACTTTCACTATTCTTCACTAGCACCACAATTCAACGCATTGATTCTTCTTGTATCTTCTTTAATCGATGTCCAACTTTCACATACATAAGAAACAATTGAAAATACCATAGCTTGGGTGAGGAATAACTTACTCTTCATGACTCCTTTAGCAATACGTGGGCAGAGTTTAGCCTGTCAATCAGATCACAGTATGATTGGAGAGCAACTGAGATAAATGGCTTGCTGGAGGCCGCCCCTTTACCCCCAACCCTTCCTTCTTCTTTTACCTTCCTGTTCACAAAACCAAGTGGAGTCCTGCTTAGACCTGAGAAAGTCCTGAAGATGCTTCCACCGCTACTGGATTCACAAGACTTTGCACCCACTGGCCTGTGATATTCCTGCAGTTTGCATCATTGCATTTGCTGTGTGTCTGAAGAGGGAAATATGTATGAGTATCAGACATATGGTATAATATCGGATTTACAGACTAATCTGGATTGGGCTGGGATGTTTTCTAATTATACAATTACTGTTTGATATAACTCTTTCTTACATATACATGCGTTTTCTGGATTTGTTTCTCTAGTCAACTAGCCTAACACAAAGATCTTATGCAGATTTATCCAATGCAACATATCTTTTGATCTGTTGACTGCTCCTTCTATGAGCATTGATTGTGGATCCAGGCAAGACAAAATCCTTCACAACTTCAGTCTTTTCTCTGTTTATCATTATGTTACATATTGGTACATTGTGAGCACTTTGGTTGTCTTTACATTGAGTCCCAATCAACACTGAAGGGACTTCATCTGCATTTACTTTCAGCAAGCAAAATTATGTCATCTGCAACTAGCCGGTTTTTAATAAGACTTCCTTCAATCCTGATGCCACATTATTCTTCATATAATCCAGCTTCTTTGATGATTTGCTCAGCGTACATACTGTTTGAATAAGTATGGTGAGAGGATACAACCCTGATGCAATCCTTTCCTGTTTCTAAACCATTTCTACATAAGTACTTCAGTTTATCCTACATGATAGGTTGTGAACAGGAAATATATAAAACCCTAGAGTGAAGCTGAAATCATAGGGGCAATGCTTTAGATTACATGTTAAATAATTTTAGTTATATCTCATAGGTAAATACGTGTGTTAGGAAGGGTTCTCTAGAGACAAAATGAGGACACATATGATTATATAAACAGGGATAGATTTATACAGCATGAAGGAATATAACAGCCAATTAATCCACACACCCATACAGAGAGCTCAGTTGAACTCACTTCTGTGGAACAGTTAATATACTGGAAGTCCTTCAACTTACAAGGGCTACTGGGTCCAAGGTCAAGGAAGCAGACACTTGAGTCTTCCCTAGGGCAATGCAGGCTGTCTGCCCACAGGCAGTAAACAGGAAGGCAGGTCACCAATAGTCACCAGCTCAAAAACTTAGCGAAGCAGACCCAGATGGAATATCAAACTCAAGGAATGCAAGACAACAGGGTCCACCAGCCTCAAGGTAAGTGATGTACACACTAGCAGTGTGGTGAAGCAGATCTCAAAGGAACCTCAAGCTCTAACTACACAATCCATAGGTTGACTTTCCCACAGGTAGTAGCTCACAAGTTGAGGCAGAGAACTAGCTAAGCAGTCGCATGCTGGTCCGATCACCAGAGAGCAAAATAGTGAGGGGCAGGCCTTGCTGAGATATTTACCTCTTTGCCCTCCAATCAAACTGTGACCTTATTAATCCCACATGTTACTATTGGCAATGTTGGAATAATAAACCTACCTATCACAGTCCACATAAGATAGGTTGCTTTGATTACTAAGGAAATCGTGCTGTCCATTACAGTAACCACATCCACCCCATCTCTGTTGATTCAGTGCTGACACCTGGCCCCTATTATCACAGGGCCCAGTCAGCCCCATTGTAGGCAAATGAAGAGTTCACTTAGGGCAATTCCCACTGTTAATCCTGGTGAACATAAAAGAGCAACCACAAGAGTCTTCAGAGATGCTGGGCCCACTTCAGAACCTTGTTCCTCATGGTTATGGTGAAAGGTATGTCCTCGGGGCACTCCTTTTTGGCGTCTATGGGATTGTTTTGATAGATCCATTCCAACATACCAATATCCCTAAGCTTTTGGATGCCTGCTTCTACAGTGCACCAAGGTAGGTTAGAGACCTCAAGTTGGTCTAATCTAGGCCATCTGTCAGCCTATGCTTCAATGAACCAACCAAATAGCAATTCGATCCTGTCCTAATCTCTCTTGCTGAGACATTAAAGGGGGTCCCATATCAAGAAAGTCAGACTGTTCTAATCTTACATTTCTTGCACCAGGATCCCCGACTCTTAGTAACCATTCCCATGGATAGTCCCCAGACTTCAGCTTGTACATATTAGGCAACTCAAGCAGATCTTTGAGGAGAGCACACTTCTTTCTGAGTCATCATCTGAACCTCACCTTCAGGAACTTTCAGAGAATTAATTTTAGTTTCAGGAACCGAGGAAAGAATGGGTGGGGGGGTGTTTCCTGGGAACTCTCAGCAATATCTGGTAAGGCATCTCTCCCAGGCAATGCTCCAGATGCAGCTCCACCTGGCATTTCAGCTTGAACAGTTTGGTTAATCTGCTCAAGTGTGAGATTTTTTTACTGATAGTGGATTAATCCCCACAGGTGGGAGGGGTGCACCTATTGACTGGGGTGGCTCAATGGGGCTCAATATTCTCCTCTTCTGGATCATCAGCCAATATGTTCCCATCCCATGTTTCAGGGTCCTAATTCTTTCTGATCAATGCCCTTATTTTAATATCAGACACTGTTCTAGACCTGAAATTTAGCTGATGCTGTAATTCAGCTACTTCTATGATGAGACTCTGGATTTTATTTTCGGCAATGTCAGCTCTATTGCTAGAGGAGAGATGACTCTCCTTTGTCGCACATGCAGGAGCTTTTAGGTCTGTTATTCAGCACTTGAGACATGCTTCCGAGGTCCTGAGAGCATCCCTTTTCTTGATCACATTTTCTATTGTAAGGAGGATCAGCTAACCAGCTTCCCTATACTTGTCATCCTGACAAAACTGTAGGAAAATATCAAACACACAATCACCCAGAGCCTCTCCTTTCACCAGCACTTCATCTATTTGTGGTAATACTGTGGGTTAGCTTTGGGACCTCACACCATGGATTAACACCACCCACTCTAGTAAGATTGGCAGACTTATAGGTGCCTTTAGGGGTAGCATTATCAATGCTGTTAAACCTAATCAGGCTGGCGAGCCAATTTGAGAAGCCCATATTCATGATTTTGTTCTCTCTAGAATCACTACCAGTACCAATCTATAAATTCCTCTTCAGACTTATGAAACACATGCAATGATGCTGAATGCAGGAAGATCACAGGCGAGTGTGTGGAAAGTCTTGTGGAACCAGTGGTGGCAGAAGCATCTCAGGGCTGGCAGGGGCCTCCACAGGACTCCTCCAGCTCCCAGGGCTCTGGCTGCATCAGCGTAGCTCCATCAGGATCCTTGTCAGTAATGTCTCCAAGGGAGTGTCTGTTTGTCCCCCCTCCAGGGAGCTGTTTATCTCCTTAGTGACTCCAAAGGAAGTCATTAAGCTGCGACCTGATTGACAGGCTAAACTCCACCCCTTCACTTTTAGGTCTCACATTGACACCAGATTATGTAACTACCATAATAAGGGAGACTCAAGAGGACTTTGAAGTGGGGAGAATGTTGAAGAGTTACCAACTTTACATCTGATTCCCTGGTAAAGCTCTGTTACTTGGAAGGCAAGAATATAAATCCTATCAATCAAGGACCCCTGATGGCATAAACAGGCAGCACAGGCTAGCAGAAAGGCTGGATATTTGAACTCATGCAACCACTCCGTGAAAGGCCCGGCAACCTACTTCTGAGAAGATTATGGCCATGAAGACCCTATGGTTGTCCTCTGACATGGAGTCACTATGAGTTAAAATAGACTGGACTACATTAACCATAAGCCTTGGCATATTTACCCATTCCAATTCACAATTTCCTTATTTTAAATTAAAAAAAATACTGATTCCTGTCTTGATCTGCATTTAAGTTATGTGAGACCCATATTTGTCACCTACAACCCATTTTTAGTTATAAAGAAATTCAGAATTTAAAAGAACATTAATTATTAATTTGTGGTTGGTGTTATTCCATTTACCATATATATATATATATATATAAACTTCACCATTTCAGCCATTTTGATGACCTACCTCATAGAGATTTCTAAGCTATAATTTTTTTCAATCATTTTATTAGGGGCTCATAC
>NW_022111372.1:85434310-85445311 GCF_000313985.2 Echinops telfairi
GTACTTGAGTGGAGGCTCAATGTTCATCTTAAGCTATAATTTTTAAAGGAGTACATCTTTTCTCCTCTGTAGAAACCATTCAGTGTTACTGGTGCCAATAAAAAAACCCTGGAACCATCAGTATTGGGCCCAGAATTTGCCATGCACAGGATGCTAAGACCTGTGTGCTTCAGGATGAAGTTCTCATCATCAAATTTCTCCCCACAGAGGGATTCCCACCAGTGTCATTATGGCATGTGAAGTCACTACCCTGGCACCGATTCATCCAAGATTCATCTGAGATCAGCAATGATATTTTGAATATAATTGACTTTTTGGCAGTCCCCTCTCAATGTACTGTTGCCACCATTGTTGAAATATATTCAGCAATATGTTACTTGCCTGTGATAGCAATGATGTTGTTGTGTAATTTCCACATTGTGTTGTGTCATCTTTCTTTGGAATGGGTACAAATAGGGATCTCTTCCAATCATTTGGCTAGGTAGCTGTCTTCCAAAATCTTGGCATGGGTGAATGGGTGCTTCAACTGCTTTATTAGCTGGTTGAAACATTTTACTTGGTATTCTGTGAATTCTCGGTGCCTTGTTTTTGGCTAACGCATTTAGTTCAACTTGGACCTCTTCCTTCAGTACCATCAGGTCTTGATTACGTACTTACCTCTTGAAATGTTGAATGGCAATTGGTTCCTTCTGGTACAGTGACTCTTGTATTGCTTCCTGCTTCATTCAATAATTTGCACATAGAATCATTTAATACTTTACTTTGTTGTTAGGTGCCATTGAGTGGGTTCCAACTCATAGTGACCCTATGTACAACAGAACGAAGCACTGTCTGTTCCTGAGCCATGCTCACAATTGTTGCTATGCTTAAGCTCATTGTTGCAGCCACTGTGTCAATCCATGTCATTGAGGGTCTTGCTACAATTAAATACAAGCTCAGTTCTGTTCACACAACTGCCTCTTGATCCATGTACAAGTTCCACATGAGCACAATGAAATGTTCTGGAATTTCTATTCTTCTCAAGGCTATCTGGGGTCTTAAAGGTTTGTCTCAAAACATACATCTATCTAAGTGAGGCATTAGCTAAATCCAGCATGTGGTATCCAAAAATAGTAAATAATAAAATCCAAACCCAAAGGAGAGAATGGTATTAAAATAAAAAAAATCTGAAGTCTCAGTTTGCAAAAGGGTGCAGACGCCGGCGAAACCCAAAACCCATTTGTAGGACCCCGTGAGGATTAAGCCTCTGGTGAATTCCTTCTGAATCTGGAAAGATGTGCACTTGAGCTGCAACCACTCACCATACTTTTTCATTCTGTATGATGAGTAAATAATCAAAGAAGCTGCCTGATATGAAGAAGACTGTGGCTTCAGGATTGGAGGAAGACTTATTAGCAATCTGCGATCTGCAAATGACACAAGCAAATACACTCTTTTCCCTTTGAGACATTCCTGTTGACAAGCCACATGGAGGTATACGGGTGCAGCCAGAGCCCTGGAATTGGAGGAGCCCACGTGCAGATCCATGCTAGCACTGAGATGCTTCCACCACCACTGGATTCACAAGACTTTCTACCCACTGGCCTGTGATCCTCCTGCATTTGGCATTATTGCATGGCTGGGTGAGTCTAAAGAGGAATTCATGGAATAGTATTGACATATGGGGCAATATTGGACTTATGGACTTGATCTGGACTGGGCTGGAATGTTTTCTTAATGTACAATTGTGCTTTGATATAAAGTTTTCTCTTACACATATGATTATCTCTGGACTTGTTTCACTAGTCTACCCAGACTAACACATGCTACCTCTGAAAATGGATGAATGTTGACTAGTTCTTTTTGTTATAGTCACTCAGTGTATTCCCTCCACCCTTTGTAGATACTTCACCACAATCAATTCCAGGGTATTTCTTCCTCCTTGTACTCATTGTTGTAGCTCCCCATTTTCTGCCAGTCTCTCCTGTCAGGTCCCTTTGAATCTATTAATCCCGTTGTTGTCTCTATAAGTTTACCTAATCTGGGTTTCATATGCAGAAAAGCATTCAAAATTAAGACAATACAAACAAATGGCCCAACAATAATGACACAGTGAACAAAGAAAAACCTCAATCCAACACAAAACAGAACATATTCAGAATGGGAGCAATTATACATTGGGTCAAGAGAGCGATAGATCAATGGCAAGGTTTCATATGTTGCCCTAACAACAATTGTAATTTTTCTGTAATGTACTCTGCTAACAAAGCCTTTCCCCTTCCTGGTCCACTGTCAAATCAAAGAGCATATTGCTATACGAAAATCTGCTAAAAGAAAATCTCTTTAAAGTGGGGAAGAGCGAGGATGTTCCTTTAAGGACTAATGTGTATCTTTTTCAAGCCATGATATTTGCAATCTCCTCATATACACATAAAAGTTGGGCAGTGAATGAGGAAGACTGCAGAGGAATTGATGCATTTTCATCAATGAAAGTGCTGGTCAAGGATTCTCAAAGTGCCACGGCCCACCAGAAGAACAAAACAATCTCTCTCGAGAGAACAGCCAGAATCTCTAGAAGCGAAGATGGTGAGAGAGCCTCACATACTTTGGAAGTATTTTTCAGTCCCTGGAAAGGGTACTATGCTTGCTAAAGTAGGAGGCTGGCGGAAAAAGAAGACCTTGGGTTAACACAGTGACCACAACCCTTGTGAGGGTGGCTTTGCTTTGGTGAACAAAGGGTCAATATGAGTTGGAATTGCCTTGTGGGCATGCCCCAAAAACACACAAATTACTTCAGAAATGACTTGAATAACAAAATCTGAGGGAAAATATTTAAATAGCTATAAATTTCTTATTTGACAAGATGGAAAATTTTAAATCAGGAATAATAGTCATTCCATTCCCCAAATGCACTGCTACCAGTTGGATTTTGACTTACAGAAACTCTATAGGGACACATGTCCACATAGAGTTTCAACAAGTAGACAGCTACATCTTTTTCCCACAGCATGCCTGCTAGATGTAAACCACTGACTTTTCAGTTTTCAGCCATACATATAACCATTGGCCCAGCCTGTGGAACCTACATACACACAAAGGTGCAGTCATTCAGACTGAACAAGGGGGAAACTGCATTGTTTGAAATCAGGAAAGGGGTGTATCAGGTTGTAGCTTTTCACCATACTTATTCAATTTGTGCGCTGAGCAAATAATCCTAGAATATGAACTAGACAAAGGAGAAAATGGCATCGAGATTGGTAGAAGACTCATTAGCAATCTGTGATTTGCTGAAAACACAATCTTGTTTGCCTAAAGCAGGCTACTTGAAGCATTCAGTATGCAATACAGATCAATATAAAGAAAAGAAAATTCTTCACAACTGGACCAATATGCAACAGCATGATACACACAGACAATTTTGCATTCCCTGAGGTCATAAGTTTTTGAACCCCAAATCAATGTCATTGGAAGCAAAGGTCAAGCAATTAAGTGGTGCCACCAATTGAGCAAACCTGCTGCCAAGGTCCCTTTAAAGTTTCAAAAGTGAAAGATATCAACTGGAAGATTAAGATGCTCTTCATCCAAGGAATTGTCTTTTCAATCACATACAATCCATGAAAAAGCTAGAAAGATCAAATAAGAATAACTGCCTTTCAATTAAGGTGTTGAGGAGGGATATTGACTATACAATGGACCTGTTTTTGAAGAAGTGTAATAAAAATGTTCTTTAGAAACGAGGATGATGCATTGTCTTAATTGGGTCCATTATTTTAACTTTCTCACTTCTAATATCCACTGTATTATCTACACAGAAACTCACAGACACAATTTATGATTAAAAGGTTTATTAAAGAAGTTAACAAATTGTAATGTTGGTGAAAATTGCTCAGGGTAATTGTTTACCAGGATGTGCTACAAAGTTTTAGGTCTGCATTTAGCTCAAGCTTCATGGGTTAGCAAATGCCTGAATTAAGTGCACAGAAGCACCCATTCCAGTAAGTCTCAGTCCGAGGGTACTCAGCTCCACTACCATGGGTCAGCAAGCTCAAGTCCCCCCATTAAGTGCCCAGACACACCTCCTGCTGAAAGCCAACCTCCTGCATAAGAGCACTCATCTTACCTGGTTCCATGGGTTGGGAAGTTCATCACTCTGTTCCATTCTCTGGCTACTGGTTCTGCTGCTGTTCCTTTGATGGGATAGCCATCATCTGGATCCAGGAGGTTCACTGCACAGGGATCTCAGACCCAGAGGACATGCTCTACATCTAGATCTTGCTAGTAATCAGATCCCTCCTGTTGCTTCTCAGAGAGCTCATTTTATATAGAACACCATGGCGCTCCAAGGAGTCCTGTTTACAATTACTCCCAGGTGAATCCTATGAAGATCTTCCTCCAACTGTTTACTAGACCCATGTGGGAAACGGTCATTTGGTGGGAATTAAAGACTGATTTAAGGTTTTGTCTCATCTACCTTGGACGTGTTTTTAAGAAGCACCATCTATGAAGGACCACGTATTTGGTAAGGTAGAGGATCATGAAGAAGCAGATGGCTCCTTAATAAGGTGGGTTGATAAGGTGGCTGCAACAATGGGCTCAAATGTAGCAATATTGTGAGGATGGATCAGAATCAGCTAGTGTTTCATTCCACTGTCCATAGGCTTGCTATGAGTCAGAAACAATTTGATAGTGACTGTGTCAGTCCAGGTTGACTAGAGAAACAAATCCAGAGACACATGTATATGTAAGAGAGAACTTTATTTTAAGAAGTAATTATGCATTAATCAAACATCCCAGCCCTGTCCAGATCAAGTCCATAAGTCTGTTATTCGCCCATAAGTCTGATATTAGCACAGGAAGATCTCAAGTTGGTGGGTGGAAAGTCCCATGAGTCCAATAGCAGTGAATGCATCTGCAGGGCTCTGGCTGCCACCAGCGCGGCTCCATGTGGCTTGTCAACAGGAATAGTAAGCAGAGAGAAAGCATGTCCTGCCTCAATGGAGGAAGAGAGGAAATCCCCGAATCCTCCTCAGAAGGCCAGGCACAGAAGGAGGAATCACCAGGCTGTGACCTGATTGATAGACTAGACTCCACCCCTTCATTCTTATTTATCAAGTTGACATGAAATTGTGTAGCGACCACAGTGTCTAACAACAATCCCCCAGATGTTAGTTACTAATCATCAAAACAAAATATGCAGATGTGTGTATAAGCTTTTCACTATGAATTAGGTGAAGGTTACAGAGCAGATCATCAGTATTACATTCAACAACCCACATTTTGTTTCCACTCATCCATTGCAATCCCCTCAGTGTAGCATCACTTAGTCTGTTTTCTCCATTTCCTGTGTCCATTCCTCTTCTTTCCTAAACCTCTAGACTTTGTCCCTAGGTAAACGCTGCCTTTTCCTTCTTTAATCGTTGATTATGCTAACACTGGGTGAGTTCAGTTCCAGACCTGAAGGGTGACTAAGGACCACAGTCTCTGGGGTCCCAACTCTTTATCTTACCAGTAAGGTTGGCCTTTTTTTTATAAGTTTGAGTTTTGTTATACATTTTTTTCTCCTCTGCTATCCAGGACATTTTATGCAATCCTTTTCAGAGCTGTTGAGGGCAGGCACGAACCATCTAGCACTGGTCTCGTGTTGTGGAGGCTGACTGTTGTGCAGTCCATTACTCCACTGGACTAATTGTTTCCATCTGCCTTTAAATTTCTGTCGTTCTTTTTCCTTTGGGTTAGAAGAGGCCACCGATTGCACCTTACATGGTTATTCCTGAGCTTTAAGACTTGTGTAACTGCTCACCCAAATAGGTAGAGCGCTGTGTTTGTGAACTATGCTATGCCGATAGACCTTGGTGAGCCCTGACACTGTGGTCCTAATCCCCCAGACCCAGAGACACGTTCCCTCAAGGAGTTTGATTACATTTAAGGCGCATTCCTAACTTTGCTTCCTGCATGCTCCACCACTATTATGTATATATTTTCAGCAAAGGTAAATAAATATAAATATACACATAATCTCATCCCAATCTACATATATTCATGAGTACACTGCCACTTTGCCTCCTAAACCCGCTTAGTCTGCATGTCTCTGTAAGCACCCAGCCATAGATCACCACAATCCTGCAGAAACTTTTAAAGTGCAGAGAACTAAACTCTGAGTTTGCACATACACAAAATTATATTTAATAACCAAGCATTCATAAAAATTGTTATGCCTAATTTTCTAAGCTAAAACTATGTTTTTCTTTTGATAGTAGGTATAGATATGCTACTCTCCAAACTGATTATGGAAGACATAATTCTTAAAGAATGTGAGTATTGTTTAAATGTTTCATGTCTATTTTACTGCACTCAGTAAAATTAACATGTGTAGATAGAAAAGTCCATTCATTTAGATTAACATATGGAATTTTGTAGGCATACAACTTCTCAAGATACATGTGGTAAGTACATAATTTCATGTCAATTTGGAGATATATAAAAGTGTAGGGTGTAATTCAACCTGTAAAGCAGGGCCTTCTCATAAGGAGGGTCTTGGGAACCTTCCCCCTCTCTCTCCCTTCACCTTCTAGATGGCTGAACCTGGTTGCCGCCAGAGATCTGTGATGCATCACCACCACTGGATCCACATGACTTTGCACCCACCGGCCTGTGATCTTTCTGCATTCTGCATCATTGCATGTGGCTGCGTGAGTCTGAAGAGTGATTTATGAACTAGTATCAGACTTACGCAATTGATCTGGACTGGGCTGGATGTTGGCTTGACATATAATTACTTCTTCATATAAATCTCTCTTCTACACATATATGAATGTCACTGGATTTTTTTTCTCATCAACCCAACCTAAAACAATACAGAATATATCCATTACTCAAAAAAAATCTTTGCTTTGCATTCATTATCATTTTTTCTAGTACTCAGAAACCCCAGTTCTAATTACTGTGCATTTAGAATTTTTAATCCATCTTTGTTAAAATAAATTTAGAGTCATAATAAAATACAGAAATAATGCAGTCAGTCTCTGACAAGTCGTCACCTGTCTTCCCCAATGATAACATTTTGGATAATCACAATTCAGTAGCACAACCAACAAATTAACACAGTTGTGAATCTGTGAATATTCATTATGTTCAGGACAGGTTTAGCCTTTAACTTTAATTTTTATTAATTGGTAAACTTTGCCAGTCATTGTTTATATATTGAATTTTTCCATTCTCTTCCTTCTTAGAAAAATATGCAGTTATATTCATATATATATATGTAAGAGCTTTTTATCAAGAAGTAAATATATATATCAAGAAATTGCCACAGCCTCGGCCAACTCAGGTCCCTAAGTTTGATACCAGTCCATAAGCCCCCCCTAGCAGTCACCTGCAATGATGCGGAACGCAGGATGATCACAGGCTGGTGGGTGCAGGGTTGTGTGGATCCAAGGTCTGCAGAAACATGGCAGGTCCCAGCAACTCTCAGGGTCAGTGTCCCAGTCCCAGCAGGCAGGAAGGCAAGGGGGACAGAGAGAGCAGTTCCCAGTGTCTTACATTTTTATACCCTCAAGGAATTATCAGTCTGCAACTTGATTGCACCCCTACACATTCAGACATCTTCAAGTTGACATAGCATTCTCTAACTACCACTTTGCCCAATCCCGTACAACCCTTACAATTAGTTCTTTATTTAAGTCCATTGTTGCAAACAATGCGTTAGTTCATCTCTTTTAGTCTTCTTCTTTTCCACTATTTTACCAAATATTACATCCCCTCCAGAAATAGATGCCTCCTGATAACAGGCCCGAAGTACAAAAGATAAGTCTTGTCATTCTTGTTCTTTTGGTTCCAAAAAGAAAAATCCTTTACTGAGAGTAAATAATAACATCTCAGTTTTCTATTGCAATGAATTCCAGCTCCATTGATGGTTGATGGGGAAGAAGTTGTCAAGGTGACAAATACCCTACGCCAGTGACCTCAGAACAGATTTCTGATGACTGCCCGTGTGCTACACTCCCATATTCTTCAGGGTGTAATTGAGTTCCTTGAATTTATGGATCTGACAGATGACGAAATCCCCACAGCAGTTGGCCACGTTGGTGTCTGTGATGTGGAGTATGTCCTTATTGATGTAGATGTGCACATCAGAGGGAGACTGGAACTTGCTGTCCAGGATGGAGATGTTGCGGGTCCACACCATAGTGCCCTTTTGCTCAACAGAACAAAACCCTGCCCAGTCCTGTGCCTGAGCCCACGGTTGTAGCCAGTATGTCTGTTCATTTTGGTAAAGGCCTTCCTCTTTTCTGCTGTCCCTCCAGGGACTGGTCTTTCCTGACAATGTGTCCAAATTATGCTAGCTGAGGTTTTGTCTCTTTTTAAATTTTTTTGCTCTTTGCCTCTAAGAAGCCCTATGGCTTTACTTTTTCCAATACAGATCTCTTTGTCCTTTTAGTAGTCCATTGTACTTTCAGTATTCTTCTCCAGCAGCACAATTCAAATGCAACAACTCTTCTATGGTCTTCCTTATTCAAAGTTCAGGCTTGCGAGTGTTTATCAATTTAATTAGTCTTTTCAAATAACCAATTTCTTTTCTTGATTTTTTTCTATAGTTTTAAGAATTTCCGATTCACTTATTTCTGCCCTAATCTTTATTATTTATTTTCTTCTAGCATCTATTGATTTCTTTTTTTAAACTTTTGTCTTTTTTTTTCTTTATCAGGGGAGAGCGCGAACACAGTCCCCCACTACCACAAATTATGCAGTCGAGTCTCCCACATTTGGGGAAATCGCAGGGGTCAGCACATCCAGAGTGCAGTGGACAAGCCTTGCCCTGGGAAAACCACCTTTGTGATCATGGTATCTCCCCTGCCAGGTAAGTATGATTTTTTTTGCTGCATTTTTTCAGTGGCTGTACTTGATGTGTTAATGCGTTTGTTTTAATTCTTTCTACTTTTTGATGTGTGCAGCTATATCCATAAACAGCCCTCTGAATTCTGCTTGTTCCTGGTCCCAAAGGTTTTATATGTTGTATTTTCGTTCTCATTTGTTTCCAGGAGTCTTTGATTGTTATTATTTTTTTCAATTACCCAGTGGTTCTCAGTTTCCATGTTTTCAATTTTTTGGAGTTAATCCTTCTATGACTTATTTCTAATTTTATAACATTATGATCTGAAAAGATGGTTTTTATTATCCAAATGTTTTTTTATTTATGCTTGCTTTATGACCTAAAATTTGATCTAATCTAGAAAGCTATCATGGCACTAGAGAAGAAAGTGAAAGGATTCTGTGTTGAGTAAAATATTCTATATAAATCTATGGGATCCAGTTAATTATTATTTAATTTTTTTGTATTTTTCTTGATTTTAATTCTACTTGATTTATCTTTAGCTTAAAATGCTGTATTGATTCTCATAGTGTTATTTCAGTATGGCATACTTGTTTCTTCATTTCTCTAAGAGTTTCATTCACTGGCATAGGTCAGCAGCCAAGGGCCTTCAGTATCCATTGGGTCTGTTCTTCCAGAAAAGTCTACTAACAGTCCCAGACAAAGGTGGGGAAAATCTTAATCATAATGAGACAAAAGAAAATAGGTGATTGACAGCCATGAATGCTATGCCCAAGAACAATACAAAACACACATATTGCTCTACACTCCTTTCTTCTATTTCATTCTTAATTATCATTTCAATTATAAAAACTTTCAGGATGGGGTTGGTTAATCTGACTGAAATGAAAGTACAAAGGAAGAAAAATCCCTTTCCAACATGTTCCCGCTCTGAGACACTATCAGGTCACAAATCAGGTCCTCCTTTGTATGTGTCTGTGGGCATCTCTCTCTTTCTGTAAATACACTGTTTCTCTCTGCTGTTTCTAGGTTTTGTCCTGGTTCCTTATGCACTTTAGTGGTCAGCAATATATGTGTAGATGGATTACTAAAGATGACTCAAGGCATGGATTACTCAAGGCATAGAATGGAGTCAGGGCCCTGTGTGCAGGCTGTGGCTTCCTGTAGAACAAGGACCTTTCAGCGTCTGGCACCGACACATTTATTCATCTTGACTAGAAGTTCTAGATGACCCACTGATAATAAACGTGAGCGTAGGCTGTGCTTAAGATGGTGGCGATTGTAGGCTCTTTGCCCTCACAGTGCTGATATCCCACTAGATACCATCTTGTTTGTCTTCACCAGGAAATTTGTAGTGTTGACCAGAGCTTATGTTCATTACCTTGGTTCAAATCATTCTTTTTCCTCTACTAAACATGAGATAGTGAAAGATAATATTAGGAGTGGGACGCAGGTAGAATTTTTTCTACCCTCATAAAGCTGACACAACTCATATGCCTATTTTTGATGGCAGCTACTCAGATGTCTGTTGTCTGTAAGGCTGTTGTGGTGTGTAGATACATGGCCTATTGTCTCATTCTGCATATGTTTCCCTCTGCCTTCCTATTATGTATCTATGTGCCACAGGAGCATTTACTACTGCACAGACTCTGAACTTGCTGGGTTAGTAAAATTAAAGTTCCAAACTGCTGTTATTTGGGGGATTTCTGGCCCCAGCGTTTAAGCATTATTGCTGTGTTCTCATCTCAGATGGTGACTGATCCATTTCTTAAAGACTGTTTCAATCCAACTATAACATAACTAAGCAATAAAGTTCTTAAAATGACCAACCTCAACCTGAGTGTTGGTCTACGAGATTTCTTTCTTATTCTCATTTTGTAGCATACAATGCTAAAGTCTCAAATTTCTCATAACTCCTGGAACCACCCATTTACATTTTAAGGACCGGCTTGGTACATAGCTATAAAACATCTATTTTCCCTGAAAGGCAAGTGAAGATATTGTTTAGGCAACTGTGTGTCACACAAGTAATCATCTAACTAGGCTCAAAATGAGATAAAAAAAGATACCACTAGAAGTAAAGGAGAGTCCATAATTTAACTTAATTGTACAAAGAAATCAGATGGGACCAGCTATCTTAAAAAATAGTGTCTGGGGAATTAAAGGTTTGTTTCAAAATAAGTGGATGTCTG
>NW_022111372.1:85445606-85460032 GCF_000313985.2 Echinops telfairi
CTTGTCATGAGATCTCCTTTGTGACCCCTTTTGAAATTAGTTTAGTTTTTAAAGACCTATAAATTCATGTATAAGCCGAGTTTTTCTTTTGTGGTTAAATTAGGTGCCTCGGTTGATATTTTTGTTTTTTTTTGGTCTTTGTTTTGTATGTTTATCTGTATCGGGAGGTCAGGAGGGTGAATCTATGACAGCAACAGGAATAATCATTACCTGGAGGCACAGAAGGGGAGGTGGGTGGGTGGGGAAGAGGGGTGGGGGTTGAGAGTCAATAGCAATAGGTACAGGAAGGAAGAAAATGTTCCAAAGTTTATTATGGTGATAATTGCACAACTCTTCTTATTATGATTGAACTATTGAATTGTACATTATGTTAATTTCATTTCAATAAAACTATAAAAATAAATAAAAGGGACCTCAGGATGATCCCCACCCCCTCAAGGGAAACTTTCCTAAGCAGTCTGTCTGCTAGCTAGAACAAGCAGTGCTGTCTGTTCTAGCCCATAAACCACCAGGCATAATAAAATCATGCCTCTCAGATTGGCTCTGGATCAGTTTTGTTGTTTTTTTCTGTTTCTCATCTTGTTTTGGGCTTGAGCACATAAAGCTAATAAGCTAGTCAGGAGATAGGAAATGCTTCTGAACCTCGGAGACAGGATAGGTTGAAGGGATCTCCTGGGGTTAATGCAAAGATGGCCATTTTTGCCCATGAGTATGGAGATAGACACCCCCAGTATAGAAAGGACTATTTGGACTCTAAAAGGTGTAGGGATTAGTAAGACCGAGAAAGATCCCAGAATGCTGGTTACCCAGGTAGCCTGGTCCCTTTGCAGTGTACTGTTAGTGCCTCCACCAGAGGTGAGGTGGCCAAAGAAAAGAAGGCACTGGAGGAGTTGAGACTATGAAGTGTAGCAAGGTTAACTCTTTCACCAGGGAAGTGCTAGTCCAATAGTCCCAGGCCGCTGCCATGGCAGGAAGGCTGGCAAGCCATCTGAGAAAGATGAGAGACTGGCAGCTAAAGTAGGAAATGTTTGATTTCCTGAGAAGGATGGAGCCTGCAGCTGCTGAACTGCTGTTGTCCTGGAAGTGTGTGTGGACCGCAGTTGTATACCACCTACACCTGCCTGCTCCCTTCCCAGGACCGGAGTGTGGGCTGTGGGATGACGGCCTACTCTGCAGTGGCCCCATGGCACCCGTACTGCAGGCAGCCCCTGGCTCAGGTCCAGTACTGACTGACCCTTATCTGTGGGCCTATCATTGGCCCAGTGGCACAGCTGTGCCCTCCCTGCCCATGCTCCACAGAGTGGGGGATATCTTTGGAGTGGGCCGTGAGGCAATGATAGAGAAGGAGTGGGGACTGCACATGTTCCTCGGATTACTGAGAAAGGGATGCCCTGGTGGCGTAGTGGTTATGAGTTAGGCCATTAGGCCAGCAGTTCAAAGTCACTAGCAATTTCCCTAGAGAAAGATGGGGTTTTTCTACTCCCCTAAACAGTAGGGGTTTCTAAAACTCACAGGAGTGGTTCTACCCTGTTCTAGAGGTTTTCTGTGAATTAACATCAACTTGATGGTAGTGGGTTTGGGGGAGTTTTATTTTTGTCGATCCAGTTAATGGACTGGCTAGTGGAGAAAGAATGATCTGGGATATGTCTGCGTTCATGACCACAGGGCTTGCAAGACTGGCTCTACTGAAAGAAGACTTCCACAGTCCCAAGATAGAGATAAAACCTAATATGCATTCTCCAGACAGAAAGAGTTCTTTCCAGAAATGTCCACCTTTAAGATGCTAATGTCAAGCTGTCTTTTAAAGGCACTAGGCTGAAAGATGCCGTATCTTTATTTATTTATTACTTTTTATTAAATGATCATTTTATTGGGGGCTCTTACAGCTCTTATAACCATCCATACATCAATTGCATCAAGCATATTTGTACATATGTTGTCATCATTATTTTCTAGACATTTACTTTCTAGCCTTTATTTGAGCCCTTATTATTATTTTCATATCTTACACAGACCACTGGCTTCCTTCCCCTAAATTTTCTGTTGTTTGTCCCCCTGGAAGTGGGGTGGTGGTGATTATATGTTGATCACTGTGATCAGTACCCCCTTCCTTCCCTTCTCTCCCCACCTTCCCCAAGCCTTCTGCTCTCACTGCCACCATTCCTGTTCCTGGCTTCTGTGTGTCATGGTCTCTTCTCTCTCATGTGTATCTGTGCACATTCTCCAGTCTACCCTGCACTGGAAGGCATCACTGGGGACATGATAGTGGGGGATGAGGAAGCCCGTGAGAAAATGCTTCTGTCTGTTAAAGCCATACATTTGTGGTATTTCTTTTTAGCAGCACTAGATAATGAAAACTAATGTTAGTAAGCATCATATTTTCAATCACTTAAATTTCTCTAATGCTATAAATTTTCTGCAACATTTCTGCTGAATATTTCTAGACCCTAGCCACCATAGTATATGAGACTCCTGTTGTGTTTCTGCTTCTTAGATACAACCACTGAAACTCAACGACTATCTCCCACAGTTTCAGGGAGTCTATGTGCCTTGTCTTTCCTAGGATCTTGGCTGTGTTAAACCTATTTATTTCAAATACCGAACACTGAATTCCCTACTATTAAATGTGTTTTTGTTAGGTTTCTCGGTGGGTCATACTTTGGTTCTTGGTTTTGCATGAGAAAGAATTCACGCTGAAGCCTGGTTTGTAATCCAAGTGGGTTTTTATAAAGGACGGGGGAAGTTTCAAGTTTTACAGTCTCAAAAGAGTACACGCTGTTTCAGGGAAGTGTGCCAAACCACGTGTAAGCCCATGCTGGGGCCCACAACTGAACATGGGCAACCCAATGGGACTGCGAGCCCACCTCCGGTGAACTGAGCCAGAGATGGAGCAGCACTGCCTGAGTGGAGCAGGAGCAACGGGGACAAGGGGCGGCCTTCCAGCCGCCAGGCTATTTTAATCCTCTGGCTGGGAAGGCATGGCCCAAGATATTGGTTGACCCCATTGGCTGAATTAAGCCTACCTGGGTAGGGTCATGAGCCTGGGCCTAGTTTGGGCCACCCAGGTGTAATATCCACCTGGCTCGGGTCCTGGCTAGGGGGGCCCTGAATTGGAATATGCCCAGTTAAAGTCTTCATGGGTGGCTAATGCTTGCCTGATTCTCTTCCAACCTCCTCTAGAGAGACTATACAGGCCCCTGTCCCTGTCTGGCTACCTAGCAGTTTTAAGGATTGAAACTGGGACAGTGAAAGTAATTTCATTCCCCAGTGACCTCCAGCTCCAGCTTATCCGCATTCCCGTGATGGCAGTGTCTGCAATCCTTTCTTTTACAGTAAAGTTTACAGCCACCACCCCACCGAGGTTCTGGATCTCACTTCCTCCCCAGAACTCAATGTCCTGACCTAATTGCAACATTGCTGACCTATCTTCCAAGTCTTGTCATCTGGATTTTAGGCCATAGTCAATTTAATTCACAATGTAACATACCATAAATATAATAAATGTCTACACTTCCGTTTCTGTAGCTTCATTCCACACTACACCTGTTATCATGTGTCCCCTCAAGAACCTAATGGAAGCTGTGGACATTCCCTTTAAAACTGACATAGAGACCTTACTGTGTGTATAGTCTCATGGACACTCTGAAGTCTATGAATGTGTTTCTGAAAACTCTTAAATCAACTTCACATCACATTGACCTGGACCACATCCATTAGAAATACCTTAAGACTGTTTAACATTGCCAGACATTCACGTTTTCCAGAGACCAACTACATCATAATCTTTAAGGCATATTTTTAACATGCAATTCTAAGCTTCTTGTATCTGTTGAACATTGACAAACTATAGCTGTAGGTTTTGAAATATTGACCTTAAAGGAGAGATTAGAATTTTTTGATGTTGCTGTTCCATAAACTTTGAATACAAAGAGATCACGGACTTGCACATGGTTTCAGAAATTCGAAAGAAAACCAAACGTAGAAATCAGAATGAACTCTGGAACTGAGTTTATTTGAAGTGGGACACATTTGAGAGGCTCATCGATCGATCAGATCTGTCAGACTCATGCTGACCTCAGAGTGGCACTTTCAGAAGGAGTCATGGGTTAAAGGGGTGACAAGTGGATATTGAGGTTCCAGATTATTTAGTTGATGCAAATGTCTGGCATTTCCCTTCATGCTGCACACTCAGTTTTCTATTACTCAACCTGAAACAAAAATGACAAAAAACAAAGGATCATAACTTTGGATCATTACCACAAAGATAAAATGTTATTTAAAACAACATGGAAAAATATGGTACTAAGTCCTGACTTCTTTGATTTACACCGATCATTCTGTTATTTTGTTCACTTTGTCCCTTCTCCTCCTGGGATCAGGTGCCTTTTCTATCAAACGAGACAACTGGTATCTTTCGATCCTTCCAACTCTGACTTGCATAGTGACAGGTGAATCTTTGACCTTTAGTAATTCCTGTAATAAGCATTTACTGAAACAATACTAAATACTGGAACTAGGGAAAGAAAGATAGTATAAGGACTACACTTCAGAATGTAACACAAACACTTGGATAACTCACTAAATCTAACTTTTAATATAATTATTTAAAGACAAAATATATTTTTGTTGCCAACATTTAGCAGCCTCTGGGTTTTATAGCCTTCCTTTTCTCGCTGACTTGTTCTTTCTATCGTTTGTGGCTAGAATAATGAAATTGGCATAAATGTTAGTGTTTCCTCTTGTTTTACTTGCCGCTTTATCATCAGTGCTTCCATCATTTTCTAATTCACAGTGTTTAATAAGCATTTAACAAAATCATTGACTGGACAAGTTTCATACTGCCTAATAAAATGATTACTTGAAGGAACCCTGGTAGTGTAGGGTTACAAGTTACTCATCCTGAAACAAAACTGCTAACCACAAGGTTACTAGTTCCAAACCACCAGCCTCAGTGACAAGGCTTTCTACTCCTGTCAACAGGACTACCTGCAATTACAGCAGGTGAGTGCATTTACGGATCAAGCATTATGTATAGCACTATGATTCCACAATCAAGCTTGTATGCAGACAGAACTACAAAGATATGGAGAGAAATATTTTTCAATTTTTTGTGAATGTTCACATACAGCTATCACAAAAACCACAAAGTGTTCCTACCTCCTTGCTTCATTAAGTACACATTGGTTACCATAGGTTTTGCCATCAGAACCACAAACTGGTTTGTAGATAGACTGGCATTTTGTTTTTGGAGTTGGGCTCTTGTTACTGGTGCTGCCAGTCTATAATAATATGAAAGACCATAAAGTAAGCATAAAATCAATTTAATTCTGATGTAACAAAATGAACACATGACAGTTATTATCAATCCAATCTCGTACTGTGTCAATCATTTTGTTAATACACTTCTGAAATTACTTTCATTTTAGAAAAGAAAAGTATATAATTGAGAATGATTTTGTGACACCTTAAAAGACATTCATATTTGTATGACAGGCCTGTCTTTATGATCCTGCTACATCATGCCTCGTCTTGGAAGATGTACAGCCAGGATACTCCTTGGAGGCAAGGATGGAGAGACTTCCTTCATCGCATGTATTTCAGAGATTTTGTCAAGAGAAACCAGTCGGAAAGGACCTCATGCTTTGGAAAGTAGCGGGACAGGGAAAATGAGGACGGCCCTCAGTCAGATGGATGGACGCAGTGGCTGCATCATGGGCTCAATATAAGAACAAGTGTGAGTGTGGCTCAGGATCACAGTGTTTCGTTCTGTTGTACTGTTGGCACTATGAGTTGGAACCCCCTCGATGGCACCTGACAACAACAACAACACAATATACCTTCAAGCGATCCTTTCCAAGAAGGAAACACAGCTTTCGTTTGAAAGGGCTCTTTGGAATAGCAATCATGAACAATGAGGCCCCCATGAAGAGGATGAGGTGAAGGAAGTTCCGCTAAACTGTGGGACGTAGGATCGCAATGGGGTTTTCTGAGTCGTTAAAGGGGGCTCAGGGGCTGTGTATTCAGAAATAGACCAGCCATTGAGGATAAAAAGCAAAAGAAATAGGTTGATCGGTTCGATATGCATCACTTTATAATTATGAGTCCCCAAAATAGATGAAACATTTACTCCTTCATCTAACAAATCATTCTGGCTCCTCCTAGCATCTAGACATAAAAGTATGAAACTAAATGGTCCTCTTTTTACTACCAAGGCGTAATGTATTTGGGTCAAAAATTAAAATGCGGTAGAGTAGGGACAGAGCGAGGGTGTGCAGTGAGTGGATGCTTCCATTTACTGACACAACAGCTAACTCATTGATCAATGAATGGAAACAACTACAGATTGGTCCCTCAGAACTTCAGATAGTAACTGAGGTGGTGGAGAGTCAGAGTGAACCCAGGAGTTGGAAATAGGAGAAACAGAGATGGCATCAATGCTGGGAGAACTTGCACAATGACCGCAGAAGTCCTAGAATTTCCCAGCTATTTTGTGATAAGCGAGTTGCTGTTGGATGCCAATGGGCTGCTCTCCACTCAGCCACCCTGCCTACCACAGAAGAAAGCAAGCCCTGCCGTGTGCTTGCGCTTGTGGTTATGTTCGAGCCTATTGTCGTAGCTGGGGTGCTAATCTACCTAGTCGGGGGTCTTCCTCTTTTTCTCGGACCTTCTACTATATCAAGCATGACATCCTTTTCCTGGTAACAAGTCCAAAGCACGTGAGACAAAATCTTGCCACCTTGGCTTCTGAGAAACATCAGGCAGCACCCCAAATAGAGAACGTAAAAAGGGAGGAAGCTGTGGTTGTGCTGTTTTAAGACAGCATAAAGAGACTGCAAGGGGTTCATGGATCCTACCTTGGAATGAGGCAAGGAAAGGCAATGGGGCTCTCAGAGAGTGCTGCTGGATTTCACTGAAGCCCAAGGCAAGCGCGAGCTCCCTAAGGAACTGCCAGGGCAGCAGCGTGAAGAGAGCACCTTAAATTGGTGGACGACAGAAAAGACTCCATGCCCACAGTGGCACACCGTGGCAGAACCTGTGCAGAGAGAATCCCCTGTCCCTTCACCACAGGCAAGCCCCTCTTTCCTGATTATGTCAGTCTCTGCAGCCAGCTAAGCCCTCCTGCGTGCATATTGAAGTCCAGAGATCAAGCATCCCAACCCCCTGAAGTCCTACTGAACTAAGGATAAGATTGCCCTTTAGTAGTTCTCAAGAGAAAACGGCTGGCAAGAGTCTGGCTCAGAGAGCCTGTCAGGCGGATTGGAGCTGCTGCACATGCTTATCAAGGCGGGAGTCTTTTGCAGACATGGACGGTCACATCTTCCTCCTGCGCAACAGCTGGTGGGCGGGGCTTCAGTCTTTCAGTTGGCTACAGCACCACCAGGTTTCTGGGTCAGAAAAAGTTCCCACAAAGGAACAGAATTCACAATTAAAAAAAGATAAGTGGCCCAAGTTCAAAAAAACATAATAAAATAAAAACCCCTGAAATCACAATAGAAGGGCAAATCAAAGGCAAGCAAATATGGAGGAAGCCAGAATAACTCAGAAAATTAATAATTTTCAGACAAGGACATCTACTACTAGAACTGAAGGATAAAGCAACTAAAGAAACTTTTATTTAAAAACAAACTTTAGGAAATAAGCAACAATAAGCTTAGACAGAAGACATAATTAAGAAATTAGGAGACAAAGGAACTTATTATCAAGAGAAACAAAATGTACCTACAAGGAAATATCATTTTCAATGACGAAATCTAACATTAGATTTTTTTTGGAATTTGAGATCAGCATTACAAAA
The DNA here is from genome assembly GCF_000313985.2 of Echinops telfairi. Lineage (NCBI taxonomy): Eukaryota > Metazoa > Chordata > Mammalia > Afrosoricida > Tenrecidae > Echinops > Echinops telfairi. The sequence continues at coordinate 85,453,402 of NW_022111372.1, forward strand.
ATAAAGGTAGAGAAATGACTTTTCAAGGGTCAGAGATACTTTGCTACAACTGTACAGAAAAACAAACCTGGAAAGAAAAGAAACTACATGAACCCCAATGAGAAGATACACGTACAAAAATCAACTTTTGTCGTATCCTAATAAAATTCTTGAAAAACAGTAGCAGGAAGCGGCTTCTGAAAGCAGGGAGAGAAGAACACAGGACAGCAGATGCTGGGACTCTCATCAGAATCAGTGGGGTTTTCTCTTCAGAAAACCTTGAGGCCAGAAGACAATGGGGTAGCATAAGTAAAATACTAAATGAAAATGATTACAATCCAGGAATTTTTCATCCACCAGACTTGTCGTTTGACTGCACGGGGTAAATAAGGCCATTTCCAAACAAATAGAAGCTCGTGGAATTAGCCACTAACAGATCACTTTTGCAAGCATCTTTCAAGGGAATATTTAAAATGAAAGTGGGATGGCGTTGCATCAATACTCTTGTTTGTATTACTACTCACTCCCAGCGAGTCAATGCTGACTTACAGGGACACAGCTCCTCTGTGTTTACTAGACTGTAACTCTTTACAGGAGTAGAAAGCCCTGTCTTTCTCCTGAAGAGAGCCTTGTGGTTTTGAACTGCTGACCTTGTGGATCCCAGCCCAATGCCTAATCACTACACCTCCATAGCTCCTACTTATTTGTGCATGGGAGAAAACAATCAATCATTCAACCAATAATATATAAATAAATAAGAAAGAAAGAGAAATATCTTCTCAAATTGAAACACCGTAGACAATCATAAAGGCAAAGTATGAGATATCTTCAGGTATTAAAATCAATAATTAAATCTCAAAAATAATATAGCACTAAATTTGTAAGAAATAAGAACAAAGCAATTTATTGAATATAGGTTGTTTGTTGATGTTAAGCCACACCAACAGAAAGAGGGAGGAAAATTTTAGAGATGCATTTATTAGGTAACCTGTTGTTAATATGTTAAAGATTGTTGCCATTTAAGTTGTGTAATGTAATGTATTTATATGGATTAACTACTAAAAAAACAATAGAAAGCATTCTGAAGAAAACAAGGGAAAAAACAAAAAGGGTTCATCAAGAAAAAGCAACCTACTACACAGAAAAATCAGAACATTTTTAAAAGAGACATATCTTCTTATATATTATTTTATATAAATAATTAAAAATAGAAAAATAAATGAAGTAGATGTTCCATTTTCAATAATAACCTTTAATGCAACTGGCTAAAATACCTCTTGTAAAAGACACCACATTGTGAAATGGATTTTAAAAAATAGCGTGATCCATACTTTTGTCATGTACAAGAAACCTACCTGATCTACAAAGAAACCAACAGACTGGTTAAAAAGGATGGAGAACAATATTGCATGCAATCAATAAACAAAAAAGAGGACAGATGGTCATACAAAATAAATACAGAATTAAAATTTATTATGAGATAATGAAGGAAACTAACAAAAAATACCTATTGTAATTGAATCAATTCTGACTCATAGTGACTTTATAGAACAGGCTAGAACTGCCCCTTTGGGTTGTAGATGACAAATATGGGTCTCACATAACTTAAATGCAGATCAAGACAGGAATCAGTATTTTTTAATTTAAAATAAGGAAATTGTGAATTGGAATGGATAAATATGCCAAGGCTTATGGTTAATGTAGTCCAGTCTATTTTAACTCATAGTGACTCCATGTCAGAGGACAACCATAGGGTCTTCATGGCCATAATCTTCTCAGAAGTAGGTTGCCGGGCCTTTCACGGAGTGGTTGCATGAGTTCAAATATCCAGCCTTTCTGCTAGCTTGTGCTGCCTAACTGTTTATGCCATCAGGGGTCCTTGATTGATAGGATTTATATTCTTGCCTTCCAAGTAACAGAGCTTTACCAGGGAATCAGATGTAAAGTTGGTAACTCTTCAACATTCTCCCCACTTCAAAGTCCTCTTGAGTCTCCCTTATTGTGGTAGTTACATAATCTGGTGTCAACTTGTTGAGGGGTGGAGTTTAGTCTGTCAATCAGGTCGCAGCTTAATGACTTCCTTTGGAGTCACTAAGGAGATAAACAGCTCCCTGGAGGGGGGACAAACAGACACTCCCTTGGAGACATTACTGACAAGGAGCCTGATTTCAGCTTGAATTATTGGCTGCTCCCTGTAAATGTACAGCTGCAACCATTTTTGGGTTATCATCATTAAAATAGTACTTTTTGTGATATTAATGCTTTTATTAGACAATTTCCACCTTGTGTTGGGTCACCTACATTGAATTGGACACAAATATGCATCTTTTGCAGTTGATTGGCCAGTAGCTGTCTGCAAATTTCTTGATACAGATGAGTGAGCAACTCCAGTGTTGAATTCATTTGTTGAACCCGTCTAGTCAGTTTTCCTTACATTCTTGAAGCCTTTTGATTGCCAATGCTTTCAGTGCAGCTTAGACTTCTTCCTCCAATCCTACCAGTTCTTGATGATCAGCCCCCTCTTGTAATGGTTGAACATTATACAGTTTTTGTGACATAATATTCCTTTCTTCTTCTTGTATTACTTCTTACATTATTAAATATTTTCCCCAAAAAACCCTCCAAAATTGAAACTCAAGACTCAAATATTTCCCCCATTTTTCTTCAGCTCGAGCAATGGTGAATGTGTGCTTACATTGTTTATCTAACTCCAGGTCTTTGTACTTTTCAATATTTTGCTTTATATTCTTGAGCTTCTAGTTGAAAATCTGGTTTCAACTATTTTACTTCAACATTTCTTCCAGATTATTTAGCTTCTCTATGGCTAAGAGCCAGTTCCAGAGTCTTTAAGACCTTCATTTTTTGGCTTTCCTTTCCCCATATATTTTCAATAACCTGTTACTTTTCTCATGTGTAATGTTCTTGATATTATCTCACAACTTCTCTGTTCTTCAGTCATTAGCGTTCAATGCATTAAATATATTTTAAGATTGACTCTAAATTTTTGTGAGATATGTTAAGTTTTATTTGGCTTTCATGGATTTGTCTTAATTTTTTTAAATTCAACCTGAACTTGCATATGAGCAATGTATGGTTTGTACCAGTTTCCCCTGGTTTTGTTTTGACTAATTATTTTCAGTTTCTCCATGGTCTCTTTCCCAAGCTGGAGTCAATTTGGTTCTTGTGTAATACTTCTTATGAATTTCCTGTGCATAGTCACTATTTATATTACTGAACAGTGATATTTGCAGTGCATACGTCATTGGTCTTGCAAAACTCTATCGTATCATCTCTATTGATATTTCTATCACCAATGACCTATTTTCCAACTACCTACTGATTTTTAGTCTTTGTTTCTAACTTTCAATCACAACTAAAAGTAATTATCACTGCATCTTGATTGCATGTTTGATCAATTTCAGTGTGGAGAATTTGGTAGAAATTTTTGATTTCTTGATCATTGGCATTAGCCGCTGATGTAAATATTTGAATAATAGTTGGATTGACTATTCTTCTTTGTAGGTGTATATATATTATGATATCACAGATCAGATTTTTTTCTCTAAGATATATCTTGACATGTTCTCTTAGATAATTAATGAAATAGTTTATTTGCCACTCCTAGCATAGTAAACATATGATTGTCTGAATTAACAATGCCAATACCATTACATTTCAGCTTACTACTGTCTAGGATATCAAGCTTTATTCTTTCCATCTAATTTTCAATGACTTTCATCATACTTAACTTCACATTTCATAATTTCCATGACTGAATGGATGTTTGGAATTGTTTCTTCTTATATTGAGTCTTGGCATATCAGTAGATAAAAGTCCTCCAAAATTTGCTCCATCAGTGTTGTTAAGGTTGACTTTATTTTGGGAAAGCAGCTCTTCCTGAATCATAGTTTGAAAGCCTTTCAATCTTAGGGCTTCATCTTGTGGCACTAAATTAGACAAGGTTTCATTGCTATTCATAAGATTTCGAGAGACTATTTTTTTTCATAAGGGACTTGTCTGGTTTTTCTTCCTATTCTGAGTCTGGAAGCTCCATTCAAAAGTGTCCACCACATTTAATCCTTCTGGTATTTCTAGCAATGGTGATGATTGCTTTCATACTCACAGCAACATGCAAACTACCATAGTATGACAAACTTCCAGATGGGTCAAGTTTGTCTTTCTACCCTACAGACCTAAAAGCAATGTCACAAATAGACATATGTACACATATGTTCATTGCTTTTTAATTCACAATACAAAAGAAATGGAAAGAACCAAAGTGCCTATCAATGATGAATGGATAAGGAAATTGTGGTACACACATAAAATGAAATACTGTGCAGCCATCAAGAACAATGAAGAGTCTGAGAAACATACTATAACATAGATGGACCTGAAGCGCTTAAAGTTAAGTAAAATAAGTTAAGCACATAACAATATTTATTTTATAATCACTCTTTTATAAGATAAACAAGCTAGCTATAATTATACAGAGAAAGACTAATGCTCATACTAGAGGAGAAGAGGAGAGGATGAGAAAATAGAGACTTCTTATTTGTTTATTATTGTTAAATGATGGGCAAAGTTGCACTAAATGTAAACGTAGTGAGCTCAGGACAGATAAAGTGAAAACAAGTTTTGGAGCCCATATGAGTGAGTCTCGGCATATTGGTACTCAGGTTGTGTGTTTCCAGGAGAGCAGACTATACTCAGAATGGCCCCATAGGGCAGAGGAGAACTGCTCCCCGGGCTGTTTTCAAGGCTGTAAACCTTTGCAGAAGCAGTATGTTTCATCTTTCTCCCACAGGGCATGTGTGGGTTTGAACTGCTGGCCTGTCATTTATCAGCTCAGTGCTTAACCCACTGGCCCACCAGAGTGCCTTACGAGCTCTGTAGGTACATGTTAATACAAATGTGGATGCAGGCACGTATTTTAATTAAAGATACAAATGTGGATGCTCCACACAACACCTTTCAAGATGTTTGCAGGAGTTTGACAGGATAGAATCAGAGTCTCACGAGACAACTCAATCAAATGGAATTATAGCATTAACAAAACTCATGATCTGTAGCATAAAAAATGAGTAGCATCTGGACATTAAAAGCTTGCATGCGGTAATCAGGACAGAGCTATGAGTCCTGACTTGCCAGTAACATAACAATAAGAAATTAACCAAAAACATACAGGGGAAAAAAGTCTTCCTGAGCTACAACCGCATCTACCATGAGAGCGAAAGAACTAGGTTACAACAAAGATTGTCCATTTCAAGTTTACAGATAAAGAAATGAGATCAAAATTTTGCAATAGAAATTGCAGCAATTTGTTTATACTAGGGATATCATTAATACTAGACATACACACATTCTAATGTATTACACTGAAAGGACCAAAGAAAAATCCAAGCTTTGTGCTCTCTATTAAAGTTTAACATTTCAATATGAAATATTGAGTCTATGGGCAAAATATTGAACAGCACAGAATGCATCAAAAGAGGTGGAAAAGAATACACAGAGTCACTGGACCAAAAAGAACTAGAAGAATCCAACCATTTCAAGAGGTAGAATATGAGCAAGAACCAATAGTACTGAAGGAAGAAGTCCAAGCTGCTCTGAAAGCATTAGCCAGAACCAAGAATCCAGGAATAGGTGGAATACTAATTAAAATGTTTAAACAATCTAATGAAGCCCTGGAAACACTCCCTTGTCTATGCCAGGACATTTGGAATAGAGCTACGAGGCCAAACGATCTGCAGAGATCCGTATTTGTATCATAACAAGGAAATGTGACCCAACAAAATCCACAAATTATAGCACACTATCATTAATATCACATGAGTTGGAACCTACTCCGATGGCACCTGACAGCAACAATGTATCAACAATATGTCAGTGGAAAATTAAAGAGTTGTGTACGATGGGCTAATATGTGCACAGGTGTAAATGATGGGAGAGGTGTGGCATAACATGAGGAGCAGGTAGGGGCCTAGTTATGAAGAACCCTGTATTTCAAGTTTAGGAGTTTGGATTGCATCTAGTGTCAACACTACAGAATTTGGGCAGGGAGTAACAATATCAGTGGTTGCAGATTATGAATGGGATAGACAAGAGTATCAATGCTAAACCTTGCGAGGGTTAGAATCAGGCAAAGAGCACCCAGTGGAAGTAGAAGGATTTGAGTGGATAATGAGAAAGGGCAATGTGAGAAGGAATAAAATGAGATGGCACTCATTGATGAGCATGGAGGTTGTACACATGAATAATCCAGAGTTTCTCTTATTTGTATAGGACAGTGTCATCACAAATTTTTGTGTGCAATTAATGCAGTGTATTCAGCTAACCATTTCAGGTCTTGGCTGATAGTATGGCTGAGGGAACTCACGTTGGTGTGTGATGGCAGGGGATTGGTGGGGGATAGATGAAGGTATCATCAGCACTAACCTTAATTTTCATGATATTTCCATTCAACGACTTGTCTTCATTTTTTCTTTCTTCTTGATTATAAGAAAATCTTGGCTTCCCTGGCGGGCTTGATGACCCTGGTCTCCCTTGCTGGCTCGATGACCCTGGTCTCCCTTGCTGGCTTGATGACCCTGGCCCTGGTCTCCCTTGCTGGCTTGATGACCCTGGCTTTCCTTGCTGGCTTGATGACCCT
>NW_022111372.1:85460541-85469852 GCF_000313985.2 Echinops telfairi
TGGCCTGATGACCCTGGCTTCCCTTGTGGACTTGATGACCCTGGCTTCCCTTGCTGGCTCGATGACCCTGGTCTCCCTTGCTGGCTCGATGACCCTGGCTTCCCTGGCTGGCTCGATGACCCTGGCTTCCCTGGCTGGCCTGATGACCCTGGCTTCCCTTGCTGGCTCGATGACCCTGGATTCCCTTGCAGGCTCAATGATTCTGGCTTTCCTTGCTGACTAGTAGAACCTGGTTTTTCTTGTTGGTTTGATAATCCCAGCTCCTTTGGCTGATTTGACAGCCCTGTGGGTCCTTGCTGGATTGTTGACCCTGGCATTCCTTGCTGGCTAAATGACCCTGGCTTTCCTTGCTGGCTAGGAAACCCTGGTCTCCCCAGCTGACTAGAAGATCTGGGTTTTTCTCTCAGATTCAATAGCACTTGCTTTCTTTGTGGGTTACTACCCCCTTGTTGGTTAGAGTCCTTCTGCCCTCCTTGATAGTTAGCTTCATTTTTTTTTACCAGAATAAGTGAAGGGCCTGGGCTCTCTTCTGGTTTGAAAAGGCTTGCTTTCTGAATCTGGGTTGAAGACACTGGAATGATATCACAAGCACAAACAAAATAATTCAACATTAGCAGTGAAAGATAAATAACCTCCACACCAATCATACTATCACTTTGACAGTTTCATCGACTTCAGGATCTTCCCCTATCTGTCCCCTAATTCCATATGCTGAACAGTTTGCTTTCTCCATTCTTTTCTTGACTATAGTGAATGCTTTCCAGAATCACGAGGTAACCGCAACTAGAACCATAGCTGATAGAATCGGACTTATTTGAACTAGGTCTATCTAATGTTGACAAATGCATTTATTTCCTGATAAATTAGGCACACTAAGCTCATTGCCTTTCTAAACTTTCTCTAAATGACAGAATCAATTTTGACTTTACAAAGAGTACCTTAAAGATGATGCCCTCACCTGTGCAGACATAAAGGCTACTAGGCATGTGCTCTGGGCCAGTCCCCCACCCCCGCCCCATCCTGCTATATGCTTTCGGTAGCAACCCTCTTTTCTTTTCCTGGTTCCAAAGACAGAGGTTTCCCTTTTCTGCAGACACACTTCTTTTTTAATTGGTTGTATTTCCCTTATTTCCAAAAAAATAGCACTGGAATCAGACATGCCCTCTCTAATGGTTATTGTGTTACTTTTAGGATGGAATATCTCCAGAGAATGGTAGATATTTCAGGCTTTTTTTAATGTACTGTTTGATAAATCATCTAATGTATCTGCTACTCAAATTGTATTTAGAGGCCCATCATTCATCAACACGAGTATTTTAGGTTTCTTAAGACTCTATTCTAAAATTACTCATGTCTAGAAATAATGAATAAATAAATTTTATTTTTAAGTAAAAATAATTTTTTTAAATGTGCACTGTTAAATAAAATGATATTTAATTGGGTCTTATGCTTCTTGGCCTTTGTGTGGTAGAAACTCCTCTTTAAGGTTTTTCTTCTGATCTCTTCTTTCCCTTTTAAGATTTGTCTTCTTGTCCTTTACCATTTAAATCTGGAATTTCTGCAGAGTGCTTACTCAGGGCTATTTTTATTCTTGACTTGCTTCCTTGGGAATATATATTCCAAATGTACAGCATTATACATTCTCAATGATATATACAATGTGTATATACATATACATACTGTGTAGCTATATAATGTGTACATATACATATAATGTGTCATATACACACACACATATATACACACATTGAGAATATATATATTCTAATTTTATTTCCTGCAGCATATATATGTATAATGTATATATATATACTTCCATATGTATTATTTTTTCTTTTGATTTTCTTCTTTGGCAATAGATATCTATATAAATGACCCTAGCAGCCCTTGCTGGGTATATATTGATTCCCAATGAAGTAACTGGAAACATGATGAATGGAGACAAGACTGAAGTTGCCATGGGTTTCCTTGTGCTGCATCCATAGCTAACACGCAGAGAAACAGCTGGTGACATACTGCCTTGAGATAATTTGCTTCACAAACTTCTTTGAAGTGTTAATGCATTAAAGCATCACATCGAGAACTAAAATGCACCTGTTCCAAGCAATGGTTTTTTCTATCACCTCATATGCACAAAATTTGGGCATGAATAAGGAAAATAATATAAGAATTCCTTTATTTGAATTAAAGTATTGGCAAAGAATATTGAAAGTACTTCATACTTCCAGAGGAGCACACACATCCATTTCGGAAGAGGTATTTTGTCTCATGTGCTTTGGACCCGTTACCAGGAGAGACCAATCTGGGAAAAGACATCATATCCTGCCTGGTAAAGTAGAGGCGCAGTGGAAAAGAGGAAGACCTTTAAAGAGATGGATTGAGCAATGGCTACAAAAATGGGCTCAACTGTCACAACGGTTGTGAGGATGGCTCAGGACCTGGTTGTGTTTGTTCTGCTGGAAAGAGGGTTGCCATGAGTCGCACTGGCTAAATGGCACTTACAACATTGATTCAATGTTTACACCAAGGATTTTACTTGCTTTATATTTCCATGTGTTTATACTACTTTTAGGAGCCCTGATGGTGTAGTTGTTAGGCATTTTACTGCTAACTACAAGGTCAGCAGTTCAAAACCATCAGCTGATTCTTGAGAGAAAAATGGGGCTTTCTACTCCACAAAGAGTCACGGTCTCAGAGCAGTTCTTTCTGCCTATGTGATTGGGCCACTGTGAGTCAGCATCGATGGCAGTGAGTTTGGATTGGGTTTACGCTACTTTTATTTTTAAGTCAATTTATATATAATATAATATATCATCTATTGCTTTTCATTTAGGCAAGAGTAGAATGATTTTCCAGATACCAACGTTTAGCAGTGAGCAACCTGGTATACTAAATTGTTTTATAGCTTGAGGTGGCAATTATCACTGTCAACAAGTCATTTATTTATTTTAAATTAAAGAGCCTTTATTACCGTACAACTACAGTAAGAGCTATGGTGTTGATGAAGAAGTACATTGTATGTACCATGGGCTGGCTGCAAAACAAATAAATCTGTCTTGGAAAAAGCATAGTCGGAATTCTCTTTGGAAGTAAGGGTGGTAAGAATTCTTCTAACTTAATTTGGACGTGTTGTAAGAAGCGACCAGTCCCTGCTATAGGCAAGTATGCTTTGTGAAATCGTGGATCAGCAAACAAGAGGAAGCCCCTCCATGAGGTGAAATGACACCGTGGCTGCAGCAGGGGCTCTAGCAGAACAGCCGTTGTGAGGATGGTCGGGACCAGGCAGCGTGTGTGTCCTAGCAGACACAGGGCAGCTAGGAGTCGGAGCTGACTTGAGGCTTCGAAGAGCAGCCAAGTTAAAAGAGCAGTGCCTGCAGTTGTCAACCAGACCTCCGTGGCCGCGTCTTCAAGTAACGCTTGAGCGTCTAGCAGCGGCAGGAACAGGCGAGGAGGAAGTCATAATGTGGTCAAGGGGAGAGCCAGCACTTGATGTTGCTACTTTTTTTTTTTTTTTCAGTTCCATGCTGTTTCACTTCCGACAGGGTGCAGTCTTTTCATTCTTTTACTAATGAAAATATTTGACTTTTCCTTTTCTGACAGGTTTCTGCCTAACATAGATTCTACCTTCCCACATTTGACTGTCACCTGAGCAAAACTATAAGGTGAGAAGGAAAGTGGACACTGTTCTGCTAAAAAGGTGGCAGAGCCTGAGGTAGTCTCTCTAATTCTTGGAGAATATGGCATAAAAAACATGCTGTGCAATTGAATCCATGCCATGTGGATTATGTACCAATAAAACTGTTTGAAAACAAAAGGTGGGGGATAGGTTGTCATAAAAAAACCCAGATAAGTAAAAATTAGAAAAGAACAACAGAAAGATGATTGTATGCTTGGGTTGTTTGTATGGGAATTGGAAGTTGTTTATTACAATCCACTCAATTCATATGGAGCTAAAATAAAGCTGACCTAAGATGAAATAAAAAATGGTTGGTTTGCATATTTGTGTTGTTGATAGTTGTATTTTAGTAGAAGAGGTAATACATGACATCAAATTCTAAATGTAAAAAAGGTAAACAAAGCAAAAACAAAATTTCTTTGATCTGAAGTCATGTACTTTTCCTTTTAGATATAACCAAATTTACCAGTTATCCTAGTTCAGAGTTATTCATTCATATACAAATGTAGATGACTGTGTTTTTCAACATTCTTAGTAACATACTTAACTGTTATACTTCTGATTTTTGTTTTTATTTCCTTGACAGTACAGTGAAACTCTTTCTATAGCTGTACATATGAAGAATCTTCATTTTTAACCCCTAAAGGCTGCATATTATACCATTGTGTGAGTTTCCCAGTCTTTTAGAATGTGCCGTTAGTTCATTCCCACCTTTTGCTATTGTAAACAATATTTAAAAATACTTATAATATATAGTTTTTAAATGGATGTACACATGTGTAGGGTAAATATGGGTGGAATTTAGGTATAAACAAAAAACAACTAATATATCATAGCATCATATTTAACCATATTTAACTTTTTCTAAGTTAAAAAGTTTGGGAAATAATTATGTTCATTTTATTTATTTTTCTTCCCTTTCTCAATTTAAAATCTCTGAATATGTATGTAGCACAACATTACATTCTAAACCATCTTTAGATCCTGATTCCGGTTCTTTGCCCTCCAAATCCATGTAAACACTACATTTTGTATAATATATCTCTTTCCTTCCATAAAATATCTGCTGAATATCTCTTTGGGTCACCTAGCCTGGACCATAATGGTTACACTCTTAGCTACACACAAGCCAGTTGGTCTGGTCGCTGGCATAGACTCTGCAATACGGAGATGCTCTGGAGGTTATCTGATTACTCAAGATTTCAGCCTGGAAAAGCTTGTGGAGTAGGTTTACTCTGTTATGTGAAGTCAATATGAGTTAAAAATCGACTTGACATTATCTGACAGCAAACAAGGCACAATAAGTATATAGTAGATACTACTCACCTTTCTGAAGAATATATCTAAAGGAGTTATTATTTGTTTGTTTTAATTTTCTATAAACATATATATGATTTTCTCTTCTACTGACTTCACATGTAATCTATTTCCAATATTGCTATGGTACTGACATTTCTTAACTGGTCATTTAAATCGCCTCTTCATGTAACACACAGTATAACTCTACATCACTTTGAATGACAAGATAACTGCTATTTCTTTTATCCCCACTATATTGCAGATAGAGTGCTAGCTACTTTACTGTCACTATTTCCTGTCAATGTTTGTCCAAGTAAAAGGTCCTTGTTTACATTTATAGATGGGGGGTTGTTTTATTGACTACTGTATTATCTTAATATCTTTCAGTATCATTTATTTTTTCTGAGAAATTTATATATCTCAAGTGAAAGAAATTAGATCTCTGAAAATAGATAGCTTAACTATATTGAGGTGTCTTACATGACACCAAAGTCAATCGGCATAACATAATTCACAAGGACAATGATCTACATCCTATTTTGTAGTGCCTGGGGTCTTAAAAGCATGTGGCCTCCTATATAAAGTGAAGTTAGAGGTCTCTCCATGTCCATAGGATAGAAGAGTGATGAAAATCCAAAGAGACTTGGAAACAATGCCAAATGGACAAATGGGCCAGTCAAGTATCAGTCTCTACCATCTTGAGCTCAGAAAACCTAGATGATGACTAGCTACCAATACCAACTTTTCGGAAAAGGATAATATTAGAAGGTTCTAGATGGAATGGGAGAAAAAAATGTGGAACACAACTCAAAATCATAAGAGAGCAGACTTACTGATTAGATAGAGAGTGGTCAGTCCCCCAAGACTATGGTCCTTAGTTACCATTCAGGTCTGAAACTGAATTCACCTCTGTGTTTGAATAACAAACAATTTAAGATCAAAAGGGCAGCATTAACCCAAAGGCAAAGTTCAGAGGGTTAGGCAAAAAGTAGGAATGTAAATAGGAAGCACAGAGAAGAAATGGGATATGTGATAGTTTATTGAGGATATTGCAATGAATGAGTTGAGACCAAATGTGTATGTATTGTTCAATGTAGAGCTGATGATCTTCCCTGTAAGATGTACCTACTTTACAATAAAAAGTACACATATATATGTACATATACATATATTTATTAAATAAAGCTAATCATGTTGATTAGAATTCAACAAAAAATTCCAGTAGTGCAAGCTAATGCTAATGGAAATCACAATGATCTATAACTACTCAAAAGTATAGTTATTTCTATTTTTGTGACCAATCAAATAAACTCAAGTACGATATATACATTTAAAGTAGAAGAGCCAGAATTTGAACCCATTTCTAATTTTCCAGAAAATTATTGTACACCTCACAAAGCCATTATTTGTTATGGACCATAGACTTGAAATCCTAAGAATCTCACAATTACTTAATATCTCTTTTCAGTTTAATGGTTTCTCTTTCACATTCCCTTATGCTCTTTCTCATCAGCAACATTAAGCCATTTTCTGTTTGAATCCATCCAGGCCATTAGGTCTCTGTGTTACCTGAATTCTTCCATTTCAGCAACTGCTGGAGCTTTCTAGTTTTAAAATTTTCTGCCACAGAACTGTTAAATAACTCAATATTTCTAACAGTGCACTTCAAGATTTCAAAGAAAAGTCACTGAATATAACTTTCTTACCTGAGAACAAGGCCAGGAACACGACGGAAAGGAGACGAAATGCCTCCATGGCAGTCAATGGTCTCACTTGTACTCGTATTGAGTCAATGCTACCTCTTCCGTAGGTATTCTCCAACTAAATCATGGGGATCACCACCATGTTATATATTTGAACATTTCTCCACCCACATTGCCAAACACTATCATTGTCTAAAAAAGAGAAAGAAAGACATTACTACTGATCTTTCACAAACTGGAATGTGTTGCTTCTTGAATGGATTGTCATTTAAAAAATTAGCTTCACGCCCCAACTCCCATAAATAACTAAACTTTAAAGTGCTTCTATCAAATATTTTCACTGGAGGGTAGGCTAAGGTAAAATTCATATGAGAAAGTGGTAAATTCAGAGATCTCACTTTTTCTTTTTTTAAGAGATGACCTGTCTTTTGTCAGTACTCTCATTGACCCTCCAAGTTTATATGCCCACAAACAAAATCCCCAAGGCGTTTTCCCTCAAATAATATATGCCAATAACTTACCCCAAATTATATTTTGAAATCAAATATAAATGCATTGAGTATTGGTCATTAGTAAGTGATGAATGTATCTAATGGGGAGTGATGATGGTAGGTTAAGTATTTTTATAAGGTAACATGAAACAATGCATCTAATGTTTGAGGAATGACATTACACTATATGTTGTATTGCCTCAAGCTATTATTTGAAACAGAAGTTCATGTGAAAATAACCTTGGGAGTTTTAGGTGGCCATAAACTCAATAAAATATCACACAGGAAAATTATGTCCAAGAGTGGCTGACCTATTTAATACAAATGTATACAATGGAGCACAGTCAAAAGAAGATGGGTTGATATTATAAGGTCAGGAAGACTATATAACACAGATAGTTGTTCTGAGTAGGAAATATAAACTTGACAAAACACAGATTAAGGAGAAATATGGTAATTACCTTTATCATTTGAAGGGCAGTGATATCAAAGGGAAAGGGAATATTTAGTCTGGGTAGTTCCATACTACACAACTCGTTCAATATTGAGAAATTAGAGGAAAGTATCAACTTTGGAAGAGAAGTTTGACTGTATAATTTTCATAATCTGTCATTCTGAATTATGTTTTATTTCTATATATCTTATTTAGAAGAAGAACAGTTTTTGAAAATGATAAATATATTCTTAGCCAAGCCAGAAGTTTGACGAATTTTTCTTGCTAGTAAGAAAACAAATTCCTTTACCTTCTTAACTAGTCGTGATTCAAGTACCTATCAAACAAGACCTATGAAGCAAGAGGCATAGATTCTGTCCCTTTTTAACTGCATAATCTCTTCCAAAATTGCCCTATTAAATTATTCAGAAGACAAGCTAAGTAATTGTACAGTAAGACTCCACATACACAACATCAATATTTTTAAATTAATATTTGTTTATTTATTTCACTCCATGTATCTATCAAAATAAATAAATTTGATACAATGTACCTTGTACCAAGATACTCATATGGAGAACTCAGTGCTGTAAATGGTCAAACATCAGCAAAACACCACATAGCTGAATTTTAATTTTGCCTAGATTATTACTTTGAAAGAGTGTTTTCATCTGTCCTCCCCCTCCATTTGTTCTACCACTCACTCACTCACTGCCATCAAGCTGATGCTGTCTCACAGCAACTATATACACAAGGTAGAACTGTAACTCTTTAGGGAAGTAGAAGGGGAATAAAATCCAACCTCATAATTCAACTGCCACTGAATCCTGCCAACTCCTTGTGCCCGTCTGTCTGTGGGTACTTATCCTTCAAACTATTCTAGATGGCCTCTTAACTAATTGCTTTTCCTGCTTCATTTTCCCTATGCAGAACATTTTTTTTCTTTTAGAAATTGAAATTCATACACCTTTAGAGTTGTTTTCCATTTCATATGTTATTGTACTTGGAAGTATGTTCACAATTCCATTTTTATCCTTTGTCATATGAAAAAGTAAGTTCATAATTCTGCCTTGGACCTGTTTGGGGGTACAAAAGTGACTCCAATATCAAATATAATTTGGGAGAATATTTATTAAGTCTTAAAAGAAATAAAGATAACCCCAAAAACAAAGACTCTTCATCTGGATAAGGGAGGCTATTAACATGAGGTCATAATGGCATCCAAGGATTTACAGTCAGGACACTAGTTAAATGAAGAATAAACAAAAGGAACTGTCACGAATTCATGATTGATGACTGATCAATGTATCAGTTACAGACAGGACTACAGAATTGGAAAGAGGGCCATGACGGGGACAAGTACAATATGTTAAATAGATGATTTAAAGATTGATCCAGGGATTCTGGGCTCCCACTTAAGTCTACCCCCAGTCCAAGAACAGTTCATTCTGATAACATGGGCCTGCTCAATACTCACCTTTATGAAATGATCATTGAACATAAGGGTGATACAGCAAAGTGAGATGAAGAAAGAAGACGGTGCTTGACTATCAGTCAGAGTAGTATCTGGGGTCTTAAAAGCTTGTATTCAAACAAGTAGTCATATAATGAGGAGTCAACTAAGTCCACAAGGAAGAAGTACACCAGCCTGTAAGATGACAAGGCGGCAAAGGGGTCAGGTATCAGGCACCAAAGACAAAAAAAAAAAA
>NW_022111372.1:85470480-85473905 GCF_000313985.2 Echinops telfairi
TTTTCTATTTACATTATTATTTTATCCTTACCACTTTCTTTTCTTTTTATTTTTTATTGTTTCTGTTGGGTTTCCCAGTTTGTGAAGCTCAGAGGGAGTAGATACATAAAGAGATAACAAAGGATTCCATGGTTTGTCAGGGGATGTGGGGATGGCGGATAGGGAGGGTGAGGGGATTTGGGAGCAAAAAATGAGTGGAGGAAGGGGGAGGGAGCACTAGAATTGATTGTAATTATCTATATACAAGTCATTTTAACCATGGAAATGTATGATATGTGAATGCTATATCAACAAAACCATTAAAAATAAAAAAGAAACCAAACTTGACCGATGGTTTCCACAGGTGAAGGGCAAAGGGGTGCTGCAGGGGGCACTGAGTTTATGCCAATGGTGGTAGAATAATTTAGGAAGGATCTCAATAGTGGCTGTAGAACATGGAGAGTGTGATCAGTGGCACTGAATTATACAAATAGAAGTTGTGGAATTGGAGAAGGTTCTGTTGTGTGCATTTTTGCCACAGCTAGAAAAAAAATAACTACATGAATAGCAATGACTACAAGGAAGAGGAAAATGTTCTGGAATTGAATATGGTGCAATTGTACAACTCTTCTTGATATGATTGAATTATTGATTTGTATGACATGTGGATGAAGTGCTAATAAAACCATTAAAAAACTAAAAAAGATTGATCCAGGGCGTGACTCCTAGAGCAGGACTCATGAATATGGAACCCCCCAGTACTATTCATCAAGGACACACTCAGGCAAGCACACCCCTAAGAGACCGCTCCTCCTTTGGTGGGCTGAAGATGGGTGAAGGTAATCTACTTTTATTTATTTATTTTAGATGATTTTAGTGGGGGCTCTTCCAACTCTTGTCACAATTCATACATCAGTTGTATCCAGCATATAAGTACATATATCCCATCGTTCTTTTCTAGACATTTACTTTCCATTGAGCCCTTGGAATCTACTTTCAAATGCACTCTGCCTTAGGGCAAAATTCTCTAAGGCTTTGGTTAACGAACAGAAGGAATTCAGCGGAGACCTCATTGATGTGGAGACCGTGAAAATGGCTTTGGTGCTGCCACTGCCATCGATAGCCTTCTGCATGTGGGGTGCTCAGAATTCACACTCAGAATTGTGAGCTACATTCACCTGGTGATGGAGAGTCTATCTCATGCAGCTGAGAGTGGAAGTCCTAGACCAAGATTATTCTAATCTGTTTTTCCAGTAAGCATCATAATCTGGTGAAGATGGAATCAGAAAACAATAAGTTTGTCTCCCCTGTTTTTGTTCTTGTGCGATCTGCTTAGGATCTGTTATTCTCCCCCAATCAAGGTTAATGTTGTTCTGTTGAGAGGGTCATGGGTTGCTATGTGTTTTGTGTGTATGTATGATTTGGTGAAACAAGTTTAGACTTGAAATTAATTGGTTTGGGTGCTATATGTAGCAAGTCTCAAAACATCATGTTTCAGGTCACCTGATTGATCTTAACTGTTGTGTCATGTAGGGAAAGGCACTTGAAGTAAAAATTCTTGTGGGGTAGGAACTGTGAACTGCCTAATAGCTCCCTCTTTCTGCGTGGAATTTTCCCTTCCTGCCAGGGGGAAGGGGAGGGGGGTAAAGTTTTCTTCTTTAGATCCCAGGTTGTTTAAAGGTTGAGCACAGTAAACGATATAATGTATAAGCTACAAAGCATTTATTGAGCTATTCAGATATAGAGGAAATTGTCTTTATTGAGCTGACAACTTGAAAGGTTGGTCTGGAATTTGCAATAAAACATATTTCATGGGAGACACGATGCCTCTTAAAAATCAATGGCATGTTGCAAATGTTGTCAGTTAGTTACCAGGTCTCTTTAACGTCTTTAAAGTATTAATAAACAAGTGATGGGTGATCTAATTGACAACCAATACTTAATGTACATGACCATTATTCACTTGACTCATTTATTCAATAATTTCATCAACTTTCACCCCAAATGGAGGCATCTGCTTCAGAACATTGCTCCTTGAGGGACACGGGTGTTTATATAGGCTCTTAGGGAATCATATTTTCTTCTTTGGACTTCAATGTTTCCATTCAGTACGTACACATTTAATGAAAACTACAATACAAACTTATTCAATTTCATAATAATTTATTGAGATGATGTTTATGTGTGACACACACTAGAATGTTCCAGTAAAGTTAATTATAGCTATTATTCTCATGTCAGCATTTGGGAACTTTACAAATATAACCTTTGGACCCTTCTCTTTAAAGGAACACATAGGAGGTGTCCAGAGAACAATAGACTATAAAACAGAGCATAATTATAATAGTTATAGGTTGCTTTGGTTATAATAGGCATTTATTGAATGATTGCCGAGACTTTCATCATCTGGAATTTTTTTGGGGGGGTTCGGGAGTTTTCAAAACATAGGGGTGAAATCTCAAGGAAACTCTCTTTCTCACTGCTAGAGAGACTTCTGCCCAGCTAACACTTCAGAGAATTAACAGTTCATTATATTTTAACACTCTTTCCCAAGAGAAAGCAAGTTACACTATTTGGCCACATGTTGATTTTCAGATTCATCATTTTTATGTATTCAAGTCTAGGATCTCTGTGACTTACTCTTCCCAAACCTACCTTCCAATTACCCTCCATACAATGTCCACTCTCAATTGGCCTCACAGTCTTATTTTGAAGGAAGGAACATATTTGTAATATGTGGGTTGTAATATGTCTATATTGTCTGTAAAATTGCTAAAATATTTTCTGCATCACTATTTGTGTAAGTCACTGTCCCACCCCCATACGAAGAGTTCACTTCTTATATATGAGCTGGTCTTGAGACTATTTTTTGACCAATAGAATGCATTGTGTCCCAATTGTTACAAAATCTTCTAATTTCTTTCTTGGAAGTCAACCTTTATGGGAAAAAATTTTCACTGTCTGCTAGAGAAAAATAGGTGAGACAGTAGAGAGACAGAGATATATAATCCTCCTTCTTATGCAAGACTCATGTGACTAAAGTTATCTTGGACTCCAATTGAGTAGCCATGTCAACACGATATGGAACAGAGACAAGCAAATTTCAAGGAATTCTGTAAAAATAAAAAATAATGGGCAAATAAAGATTCTGTGTAGTTATTTTAAAACTTTAAGTTTGAAATAATTAGTAAGAAGCAATAGAAAACCTTAAAATGTTTTTGAAGAGACAATGATTACTTTTTTACATTTAATTAAGGATCCATCAAAACTATAATTATTTGTGAGACACTTTATATAAATCATATTCCTTAATTCTATTAAAAAATCATTTTATTGGGGGATCATACAACTCTTATCACAATCCATATATACATCCATTGTGTCAAGCACATTTGTATATTTGTTGCCCTCATTATTCTCAAAACATTTCCTCTCCACTTAAGCCC
>NW_022111372.1:85475518-85481499 GCF_000313985.2 Echinops telfairi
AGGGCCCTTTTTTGAGAAAATATTAGTTTATTCTGGTTATGTCATTTTATTCTAAGATCCCTTTCATATCATTGGAACATTTTCACAATGTGTTGGGTCAGCTTTCTATGGAATGGGTTCAGGGAGCCAGGTAGTTTTCTTCCAATTTTTTTGGCATAAATTAGTGAGTGCTTCTAGTGTTTCCCAAACTTGTTGAAACATTTCTATTGCTATTCTGTCCATTTTGAAGCCTTGTTTCCACTAATTCCTTCAGTGAAGCTTGGACTTTTTCTTTTACTGCTGTTGGTTCCTGGTAATAAGCTGCTCTTGAAATAGTTGAGGTATTTTTTGATTCCGACTTGGTCCAGTGACTCTATCTCTTCGTTTCATTTTATTTTTATGTGGTCTTCTTCATTCATTATTTTCCCCATGGACTCCACAAGTATTGAAATTCAAAGTTGGAAAATTTTCTTCAGTTATTCCAGCCTCAGATATGCTGAATGTGTTTTTACATTTTGGTTTTGTAACTATAGATTTTTATTAACATTTTTTTCTATAATAATCTAGTTTTTCTTCTGGAGCTGCCTTTGAAATGTTTTGCTCACCTCTTTCAATTTAATGTTTTCTTCATGTGCTTTAGTTACTTTATGTTCAAGAGAAAATTTCAGAGTCTTATCTGATATCCACTTTGGTCTTGCTTGCTTTCATGTCATTTCTACGACTTTTTCCCTTCATGTCTTATACTCTTGACCTCATTCAGGAGCTCATCCCTTATTCTATCATTAGTTCTCAATCCATCAAAATTGCTTTTGAGATGGTCTCTCGATTAGGCCAGGTTGATTAGAGAAATAAATTCAGTGACGCTCATATATGTATAATGAGTTTTATAACAAGAAGTAATTATATATGAAAACAAGTATCCCGGCCCAGTCCAACTCAAGTACATTAGTCCAGTGCTGATCCATAAGTCCCTTTTCAGACTCACGCAGCATATGAGGATCACAGGCTGGTGGTCCCAAGGTCATTGGAAACAGGGCAGGGAACTGGCAGCTCTCAGAGTGGTCGCCGCAGTCCCAGCAAACAGGAAGGTGGAATGGTAGAGTGTAAAGGAGTTTCCAGGGCCCTCCTTATGCGAAGGTTCCACTCTAAGGAGACAGCATCAGGCTGTGACCTGACTGACAGGTTGAATCTCACCAGTACACTTTCATAAGTCTTCGAGTTTATGGAAGATTACTATCTAACCACCACAGTCTCTAAACCAGTGGTTCTCAACCTTCCTAATGCTGTGGCCCTTTAATACAGTTCCTCATGTTGTACTGACCCCCACCCATAAAATTATTTTCATTGCTACTTCATAACTGTAATTTTGCTACTGTTATGAATCATAATGTAAATATCTGATATGCAGGATGTATTTTCATTGTTAAAAATTGAACATAATGAAAGCATAGTGATTAATCACAAAAACAATATGTAATTATATGTTATTAAATATTTCTCTCTAATTACAAATAAATGAAATTTTGTCAGCAACAATTCAATGTGTCCCTAAGAGCAAAACATTTCCCTTAAATAACACACAGTAAATAATGTTAGAGGAGACTTAGTAGTGTAGTGAGTTAAAGGTTGGTTGATAACTGCAAAGTCAGATTCAAAACTATCAACTGATCCTCTAAGGAAAGATGAAGCTTTCTACTCTCATATAGATTTGAACTCTCAGAACCCTGCACTGTCCCAAAGAGATGGTGTGAATTGGAACCAAGTCAATGGTAGTGAGTCTTTGAATTTGATTTGTGTACTTTGGGTCCACCATTTTTTAAAAATCATATTATTGGGGGCTTGTACAATTCTTATCACAATACATACATACATAGTGCCAAGCACATTTGTGCATTTGTTGCCATCATCATTCTCAAAACATTTGCTTTCTACTTGAGCCCTTGATATCAGCTCCTCATTTTGCCCCCTCCTTCCCCGCTCCCCCTCCCTCATAAACAGTTAATAATTTATAAATTATTATTATTTTGTCATATAATACACTGTCCGACGTCTCCCTTCACCCACTTTTGTGTTGTCCATCCCCCAGGGAGAAGGTTATATGTAGATCATTGGACTGGTTCCCCCTTTCTATCCTACCTTCCCTCCACCCTCCAGGTATCGCCGCTCTCACTACTGGTCCTGAAGGGATCATCAGTCCTGGATTCCCTGTGTTTCCAGTTCCCATCTGTACCAGTGTACATCCTCTGGTGTAGCCAGAATTTGTAAGGTAGAATTGGGACCATGATAGTGGGGAGAGGAAGCATTTAAGAACTAGAGGAAAGTTGTATGTTTCATCATTGCTACCCTGGACCCTGACTGGTTTGTCTCCTTCCCGTGACCCTTCAGTAAGGGGTGTCCAGTTGCCTGCAGATGGGTTTTGAGTCTCCACTCTGCACTCACCCTCATTTACAATGATACGATTTTTTTGTTCTTTGATGCCTGATACCTGATCCCTTCGACACCTCATGGTCACACAGGCTAGTGTGCTTCTACCATGTGGACTTTGTTGCTTCTGAGCTAGATGGCCGCTTGTTTATCTTCAAGCCTTTAAAACCCCAGATGCTATATCTTTTGATAGCCAGGGACCATCAGCTTTCTTCACCACATTTGCTTATGCACACATTTGTCTTCAGTGATCGTGTCAGGAAGGTGTGCATCTTCGAATGCCAATTTTAGAGAACAACTTGTTCTTGCATTGAGTAAGTACTTCAGTGAAGGTCCAATATCCATCTGCTGCCTTAACACTAAACCTATAAATATGTGCATGTAGATCTATTTCCCCCACCATCATATATATATATATATATATATTTATATATATATATATTTATATATTTACATATGTACATGCCTGTATTTAGACCTCTATAAATACCCTTTGCCTCCTAGTTCTTTTCTCTATTTCCTTTTACTTTCCTCTTGGGACCACTTTTATTATCCTAGAGTTTGTATGCATTACTTCTATAGAAATGATAATGAAAGCACTGACGGGAGTACCATGGGTCAAATAAATGTGGTAATATACAGTATCCTATATATACTATGTCCAAAATGCATTATTTTATAATATTTAAGTATAAAATAATCAAGCATAAAATAACCAAATGAAAATGATTTCAGTCTTTCCATTAAAAAAATTAATGCAGAAACAATGCCAAGATAATTTTAATGGGTTTACTTTTCTAATATTGAAAAACTTATTGGAAATATACTGCAGTGGAGACTGGATAACATGGAACAAGTCTTCTGATGCCAAAGGCAAACTGGAGGTATTTCCAGTATTGATCTATCAGAGGAATCAGCATTTTCCCTCATGTTTGAAACCAAGCTTTCCATTTCCTTCCCTGAAAGAGAAGAGATGGTGCTCAGATATACAGTGGGGGAAGATAATTGCTGGGTCACATGAAGATCATCATCACGTAGGGATCTTTTAAAAATAACCCCAGGCCATTGTTTTGGTTTATTTACTTTTCATGTTTTGTGTCTTTTTTTTTAAGACACATGACTACCACCACGTGAGAGAAGAATGTAGTACAATGTTGGCTAACGGAGGGGAAGCTGTAATCAAATAGACATCGTGTCTCGTGATTCTCTTAAATAATTCTGTACGACCGCAGGCAATTTAATTAGCTTCTATCTTCTCATCTGCATTTGCAACAATATATTGATGACTAGAAAACATTTGGAAATATAAGAAGCAATGTATCTAAAGTCTATTTAATCGTTCCTGATTTATGATACATACTAAAAAATGATACTGATTATTATTACCCTTAGCTCTATTTTTTTGTCTTTCATGTATTTCTAAAAGAAGGAATAAGAAATCACTGCAGACAATTCTTGCTTTAATTTTCAGTGCTCATCCTCATGATTTTAGAAAGGCAGACATGCCCTTAGTTTTGAACAAATGCAAAAAAAAAATGTTTTCAGTTTGTTCTATAAGCATATAGCCTCAGACATGCATCCTGGCAGCATTCTTGCATGAGATAGCTGGGTGGTCAAAATTATTGATACAATTTAACTTGCTTCTCTATTATTTCTGTAGATGATTTTCCTGCTTCCCACCCAGCCAGTCTCACTCTTATTGCCACTTACCCTCAGTTTGGGATTTCTAGGTCACTGAAGGGCTTCTGTGGGAAACACGCGTAGTGAAAGGTTTCACAGTTCTTGGTGATGGCCCCACAGAAAGCTAAAATAGCCCTGACTGTATGAATGGGAAAATATATACTTTCTACCTGCATTTTGGGAATAATCATATTTAATTATTTTATAAATAAGGAATTGTCTCCAAAACATTCGGTTTAGTAAAGGCTTAATAATTACATTTCCTGTCCCATAGCCCATTTGCACAAACTACTTGTGTTGTTTCGATAGCTGCTTCGGTGTCCTTACATAGCTGCTTTGCAGAATTCGCAACGGTTTTGGTAAGTCTGGCCGTCAGTGCCGCACACTGGTTTCTTGGTCTTGGGGCATGGTTTTCCTGGTGTACCTGGTTTCTCATAATTGCTGCAAAATGCCTGTAGTTTGAACAAAGTAATTTTCATTTATGAAAAATGACACTTTA
Organism: Echinops telfairi; assembly: GCF_000313985.2. Taxonomy (NCBI): domain Eukaryota; kingdom Metazoa; phylum Chordata; class Mammalia; order Afrosoricida; family Tenrecidae; genus Echinops; species Echinops telfairi. The sequence continues at coordinate 85,480,101 of NW_022111372.1, forward strand.
CATCATTGCTCTTTTATCGTATGAGAAAATACACAAATCTTATGCTAAATTTTCATTCCTATAACAATTATAATAATACGAAGATCTAAAAATAAAGTACTAATATTATTATTATTAAAATTCATGTCAAAAAAGTATTGTTCTAGGAATCTCATTCAGACACACATGAGTCCATTCCAAACAAGGCATGCGTAAACATGTCTCTGTCGTCACTGACGCCTTCAGACAAAGTCTCTCAGGAGAACACTTGTTTTTGCTGTCCTTACAGTGTCTTTGCAAGAGTCTACTTTTGTGCCATGAAAAAAAAATGATTATGAGGTAGGACTACTATCAAAATTTTAACAGAATGCAGGTGGACAACATTTCCAACTTTCCCAAATCATTGAAGGTTTTTAAGGCTGCAACCTACAAAGCAGCTGTTAAATGGATCCAGCAGCTTTTCAAAAACTGGGAAGAGGAATTCATGACTGAGAGGTCAGCTCACATGTTGTTTGCAACTGTTTTGTTGTTGTTCTTGTTTTTAATTACAGAGAGATAATCTTGGCAAGTTGTCTCGAAAGACACAAGTGATCACAGGGGATGAGGAGGAAGTTGGAAGCACTGGTGAGAAAAAAGGCCAGGCAAGTGGCACCTCCGGCATTCTCCTTCCTGACAAGGTGTCTGCTCTTCCAGGTAGCAGGGCTGCTCTGTTGGAATTGTATTGGGAAACATGACTCATCCATCCTTCTGTCTAGATCTGGCCCCTGAAACTTCTTTTTGTTCAAAAAATTCATCGAACATTTAAAAGGACATTGAGTCCCTTGAGGATGTTAGAAATGCTGTTTTGATGAGGAATACGTTGAAATGCATAGATTTCTTAAGGGGAAGATGAGGGAACTGGAAAAACACCTTCAGAAGACCGTGAACCTAGAGAGAGGGTGTTTTGAGAAACAATATTTTCACATTTGGAAATTAAATAAATATTTCAATGATTTTGTACAACACTTTTTGACTTGCAATTTTATAGTTAAACATTTTAAAAGGGAAATATCACATGTAACCCTAGCAGTGATTCCCTGTTAATTTTTTGTTATTTTCCCATCCAATCTCTTCTTCATGCATTGCGTTTCCATATGTGTGTGTATGTAATTATATGTATGTATGTATGTATGTATGTATATGTAATAATGAAAATAGAACCACACTGTATACATTTCTGTTTATTCTTTATCACTTACCTTTCCTATAACTTCACGTACTTTCCCAACTGTATTGTTTGGTGGTACCGCACTCCATGGTCCACATGTGTCAACTTTATTTTAATAATTTTCTATTGTAGTGGGTTCCTACTCTCCCCTTTATTTAGGCAGAAACACTTTACATATAAATATCAGAGCAGATCATTTGCTCTCATATCACC
>NW_022111372.1:85482528-85501420 GCF_000313985.2 Echinops telfairi
CATGGCTTGGGTCAGACACACTTTAGTCCTCAAGGTAACATCTTCACTTTTCAAGTCCAAACAGAGGTCTTGTGCGGCAGATTACTAATGCAACATGTCTTTTTATCTCTTCTTGACTGTTGCTTTCATGAGCCTTGGTTGTAAATGTAAGCAAGACAAAATCCTTGACAACGTCTATTTTTACTACATTTAGTGGACCAGTTGTGAGGATTTGGGTCTTCTTTACATTGGGTTGCAATCCATACTGCAGTCTTTGATCTTCATCAGCAAGTGCTTCAGGTCCTCCTCACCTGCACCAAGCAAGGTGGTTTCATCTGCATATACGGGTTTTAATAAGCCTGCCTCCAAGCCTGATGCCACATTCATCTTCACAGAAACCAGCTTCTCGGATGATTTTCTCAGCACACAGTTTGAATAAATATGGTGAGCGTATACCCTGTAGCATGCCTTTCCTGATTTTAAACCATGCAGTATTCCTTTGTTCTGTTTGCACAACTGCCTCTTGCTCCACGTACATGTTCTGCAGGAGCACAGTCAAGTGTTCGGGAATTCCCATTCTTCCAAAAGTTATCCATAGTTTGTTATGATCCACACAGCCAAATGCTTTGCCATAGTCAATAAAACTCAGTAAATATATTTCTGCTATTCTCTGCTTTCAGCCAAGATTCACCTGACATCAGCAATGAAACCCTTCATTCTACATCCTTTTCTGAATCTAAGGAACCCTGGCGGTTTAATGGTTATGAGTTGGTTAGCAGTTTGAAACCACCATCAGTTCCTTGGGAGAAAGACTGCGCTTTCTAATCTTAAAAATAGTTACCGTCTCAGACAGCTACCCGGGGGTTGCTAAGTCAGCATTGACTCAAAGGCAGTGAATTTGGATTTTTTTTTTTTCTTTTGAATCTGGCCTGAACTTCTCTCTCTCAATGTACTGCTATAACCATTGATAGCTGATCTTTAGCAGAATTGTACTGGCATGTGATAGCAATGACAGTGCTGTCTAGTTTGAGCATCCTCTTGGGCCACCTTTTTTGGGGGTCAGCCATTTCTTCGAGTATATTCTTGGCAAAAGAACTGTTCTCTCAAGAGATATCACTGCTAACCCCATGTAGAACAGACAGGTTGATTTTCCATAAGATCTTCTCCTGGTGCAGATTTTAACCCTCTTGCATGTCACTTCACTGATTCACATGGCTAGATGAAACTTGAAGTCAAAAACCATTTCTGGTTCACATTTAATGTGACAAAGGTGCAAATGTTGATAAAGGCATTTGAAGAAATGAAACAGGACTACAAATCTGAGGTAGCCTCGTGCGTGACGTGTTGGGCTACTAACCGCGAAGGCAGCATTTGAACCAGCAGCCTCTCCAGAGTCGCAAGATGAAGCTGCTACTCCTGTAAAGATCCCCAGTCTGGAAAAACAGGTTCTCCTTTTTCCCTACATGTTTACTATGAGTGAGAATGTTCAACCGATCCACCGAATTGCCCTGTAACTCAAAATGCCTGTACCATGCCGTCCAAACTCCAGTGCCATCTAGCCTCTCCATGCTTTTTCAAACTTATCTCCCCCAGTTTAATTTTTTAAAAATCCTACATTTGTTCACTGCTTTCTTGTTTTAGGCACTGATTAAAGAATTTAAATGTGTTTATTCATTTAATGTGTTTTTCTGCCCATGAAGTAGATATTATCATTATCACCTTCTCAAACTTAGGGAAATAAGACCTATTGAAACTAGTTTGTTCACTGTCACCCAGTTCTTAAGTTGGACAGCCAGTATTGAAAGAGGAGCTGTCTATATCCAGATCGGATGCTCTCAGGCATGACACCATTCTGTTCATTCAGGAAGTGGCTAATCCAACCAATTCCGTCAGTTAATATCTTTGAAAACACTTGGCTTTTTGTCAATTCTAAACAGCTTCTCCTGCTTAGAAAAAGTCATATTATTCATTTAAGCACAACTCAAATTCTATCTTATGCTTTGAATTTTTTTCTAATACCTTTCAGCTAAAACCTGTTTGTCCCCAAATACCAACAAGCTTATTATCCAACACCAATGCTTAAAAAACAAAAAATGATTGAATGAAAACTCCTTGAAGAAAGGAATAATAATGTATGCGTATATAAAATGTAGGACACTGTACATTGGTCTCTTCTTAACTACCCACTCTACAAATATTGCTTGCACTTAATAACACCATTACAAGTAGAGCAGTGTACAAGAGATTTACTTAAGTCACCTAAATCTAAATCTAACCCCCAGGTTTGACTTTTAGGTTTGTGTGTATCCTAGCTAGCTTCTAATGCTTATGTATTTCATGCATATATAGTTCAAGAGAAGGAGGACCCAACAGACAGAATTTTTCAAATGCTCTTGGAACTTGAAATATAATATGCAATAGCTTTATGTGTTGATTAATATGCTTCCCATAGTACATTTCTATTAGTATACATTGTACAAATACATTAATAATTCAGCATGTTTTTGTAATGGTAGTAACACTGCAGAAATATCTATTTAAATGTATTTTGGTACATCTTTAATTTTCCCAAAGAATATACTTCATCCTCTTTGTTTGAGTATACTTGGTTGAAGATACTCAACAATAAGTTTTATTATTGATTTTAAATCTATTTTATTTTATTCTTGCTATTGTTTTTAATTATTGTTATTATTTTCATACCTGTCACTAATCACTATTATTGACTATGATGGTCAAGTATGATTGTCAAGTAAAAATTTAGGAGCTATATTTTTACATATCAGTTTATAACTCTTAGTAAACTTTGATTAGTGAAACTGGTAAATTTTATTATATAATTATAGAATATAATATATGGAATAGGCTTAAGTTTGTTCACAAAAATTTCCCCGCAAAAGAGAACAGACTTTCAGAGCTTCCTCTACTATTTTTCCTTCTTTAGCCAGAGTAAGTCTATATTTCTTTATTATCACTTTTATCTGTTGCAATTCTACTTTGGTTTTAGTTTAGTTAATAGGATATTTCTTTGAAAACATATCACTTCAGGTCACTCACTGCCATCGAGCCTATTCTGGTTCATAGTTACCCTCTAGGACAGGGCTGAACTGCCCTGGTGGTTTCTGAGACTATTTATGGAAGTGGAAAACTCTTCATCTTTCTCCTGCTGAAAGTTACTCTCTCCATATTCCCATAATGTACATAGGGAAATTGAGACTCACTCACTTCTCTTTGCCCACTTTCTGCGATGCTTCTCTTTGTAGTTGTCACATCCCAAACGACAGATTCGCTGTCAAGGAGTCTGACTCGCAGGGATCTGAGAGAACAGCGTAGCACTGCCTCTGGGCGTTAATGAAACTGTAAGTCTACCGGAGTAGAAAGTCTGATTTTTCTCCCCTGAGCAGCGGTTGGTTTTGAATTGTTGATCTTGGGCTAGCAACCTAACATCACAACCACCCAATAAACCGTCGATGCTCCTGACCTATTGTATTACAAGAACCCAAAGGAAACTCACTGCCACGGAGAGGGTTCTAACTCGGAGCGACCCTAGAGGACAGGGTAAGCCGTCTCTGTGGGCTTCTGGGAATGTACTCTTTATGGGACTATAAAGCCTTCTCTTCATCCGTGGAGTGGCTTGTGGTTAGATGATAAAACATTTTTTTCAGTGATCTTCTTTTGAATACTATTTTTTTCCTTTCAAAACGTTTCTTATCATCCTGCTGCATATCTGTTTGCAAAGGAGTTAGTATTAAAACCAGCACAGAAACAGTGCAGTTTATAAAATTGATATCATGGTGTTGTTGCAAGGTATTTTGGGATTTAAGAGATTCATAGGAAAAACAAATCTAATACAGAGAACAAAGTATTTGAAATGTGACAGTTAACATCAGAAGAATCAAGGTTTTTGCTGCCAAATTAAACCCATTGCCACTCAGCCCACTGTACCCATAGCAACCCTTTGTTGAGTTTCCCAGGGATGTGTGTGTTTTTGAGAGTCTGCACCTTCATGCTTCTGCACAGAACTGCTGGTGGGTTTAAACCTCGAGCCTTGCAGTTGGCAGTGCAATACTTACCTAACAAGGGCTACTTGGGAGAATCAGGGTAAGGTGTCCTCTCATTTTCCAAGTGACATGATTCCTCACTGACTTAGAACAAAAGTCTGGGTTGTTATTATTATATTTTCAATAGTTTCCATAGAATGAAAGACACTGAAAATCATTTTCTAGGCTGTATCAAAACACTCTCTTAACTAGAAGTTTCAGGAGAATATTTCAGCTTACCAGTTACCAAAACAAAATAATAACAGGAAATAAATACAAATAAACAAAATAAAACAAAAGATGTGTCTGATATAATGTATTTTTTAAATGTCTGGATTTGGTTTTCTTTTTATTCCTCCAAATGTTTTCTGCTGCAAAGACAACTTCTGATTCGAAAGATTGCTAGAATCATATGGAGATGATTTACTTTATACATGCTAATTTGATAATCATTTAAATGCTCCTTCATTTTCTGTTTTAGTGATCATGATTCCATTTCCCCAAATTGATCTCTCCTCTCTTATTTACATTTCTTCATGCTATTACATTTTCCGTGATTCCATATGCTTTAGTATGAACAATTTACTCAACAAACAATAAACTATTTCTGTACTGTGACAATAACTTTTAATTCCAAAGTAGTCTAGTGAAGTATCTTACTTAGCGAGAACTGACTTTTCTCCAGATAATAACTGTTTCCATAAAAACATTTTTTATCTACTTCCCATTAATATTAATTTTGAGAAGGGTGCTTATGATTCTTTCATCTAAGGAACAATTTTATATTAAAAGAGGCATAACCTTAATATCCTCTTGAGGAAGTGTAAGAAAAGCCCCAAAAGAGGGTAAACTTAAAAGGGGCTATTAAATAATCTTAAAACATTCAAAAAAATGAACAAATAAATAAAATAATGAGTATTAGTCCCAGATTGGAGGAGACTAGGAAAAATAGCAATTAAATGCAATTTGGGTTTGGATTTTACACAGAAAAATGATATTATTGAGACAGCTGTTTAAATTTCATTAAGTTGCTAGATTTGTTAGAAACTACATATTCTCATTTATTTCTGAGCTTTATGATTGACCTAAAGCTATAATGGAATATTAAAACTATATTGAAATAATAAAACTTCAGAAAACCAAGTGGAAAGGTATATGATTAATTTTAAGCTACTTTTTATCACTTTTTCTGTTTAAGTTTAAAATTATTTCAAAGTAAAACAAGTAAGTAAATCCAACCAAATTATTGCCATACAGTTCATAGCAACTCATATTGACCCTATGGGACACAATAGAACTTTGCCTGTAAGTTTCCAAAATTGTGCTTCTTTCTGAGTACAAAGCCTGGTCTTTCTCCCCCAGAGTGACTGGTGGTTTTGAACTGCTGAACTTGGAGATGGCAGCTCAGCACATAACCACTTAGCCACCAGAATCCCTTCCATAAGTAGAGTACGAATATGTATTTAAACGTTTTCTACATGACACATAGATTAAAAAACAAAATACACATGTCTCAACAAAGGCTTGCTGATGTTAAAGGCCATTGAGTCAGCTCTGAGTTACAGCTCCTCCATGAACAACACAACTAGGTGCTGCCCAGTCGTGAGCTCCCCCAACAATTCTGTTATATTTGAGTCCACTGTTGTAATTACTGGTCATTTCATCTCTTTCAGGATCTTTCGTTTACTCAATGATCCTTCAATAACTGTGCACTGACCAGTTAATTTTGGTACAGTGACTGTGAATTCTTTCCATCTTCTTTTGATGCTTCCAACATTATTCAATAGTTTGCTATCCAAATACTTCAATATTTCAACTTGAGGCTAGAAATTTTCTCAAATTCTTTCAGTTTGTGAAATATTGAACATATTCTTCCTTTTTGGCTATCGAACTCCAGGTCCTTGCATATTTCACTATTATGGTTACTTTTGTCTTTTTAAATTTTTTCTGTTCAGGTCTTTAATCCATTATTTCTTCCATTTGATCTAGCTTAGTCCACATCCAAGCCTACTCTGAGTCTCTATTCATGTTTCTTTGGGTCCTTGATTTCCTCTCTCTTAAGACATTTTGTTCCCTTCATGCATGTTTCTGATTTCCTGTCGCATCTTAACTGGTCTTCCGTCACTAGCGTTCAATGTGTCACATGTAGTCTTGGGATGTTTTCTAAATTCAAATGGGATATATTCAGCATTGCGTTTTTATTCTCTTGTTTTAACTTTCTTCAGCTTCAACTGGAAGTGGCCTAGGTGCAAGTGATGGCCTGCTCTGGAGTTGGTCGTGTTTTGACTGATAATATGAAATTTCTCCTCTGTTTCTTCTATCTGACGTGTCAGATTATACTATGTATTTCGTCTAGAAGGGTTCACTTTTTCACTCACTGTTTATGATTTTGGGGGGAACTAAAGGTATTTTCAGTGATGGAGCTGCTGGTCTTACAAAATTCTACCATGTGATTTCTTTCCTTCTCTTCTATAACCCAGGTCATGTTTTCTACTACTGATCCTACCTCTTTGCTGCAATTTTTTACATTCTAATTACCAGTAGTTATCAAAGGATCCTCCTGTGTGTTTGATCAATTTCACACAGAAGAAATTAATATAATTTTTCAAATTATTCATCATTGGCTTTTGTAGTTAATGTAAAAATTTGAATAATAATTGTGTTAATTGGCCTGTCTTGTAGCATGTAGATATTATCCTATCACATACAGAATTGTACTTCAAGATCAATCTTGAAATGTTCTTTCTATTGGGATCATGTTTTTCTTGAATTTGTCATTCCTTACATGTAGATCATGCAATTATCTAACTCAAAATGGCTAAAACCAGGACATTTCACCTCACTAATCTCTAGGACATTGATTTTTTTCTGGTTCCATTTCATTTCTGATGATTTTCAATTATCCTGGATTCATGCTTTGTGCATTCCACATTCCATTTAACAATACTGCTGGGTCCTGCATCAGAGATGTTGCTCAATTTCTTCTCAGAAACAGACATTTGCATTCTTTCTCATAGTGAGTGGTATTTCACTAGCATATAAAGATCTGGAAAGCTTTCCTCCACCCATGTCAGTAAGGTTGACTTCATTTGAGGAAGCAGATATTCTCTGGTGATGGTTTGATTGTCTTCCAACCTAAAGGCATCGTCTTCTGACTCAAGTCATGGTATTTTCAGTTGCCACATGCACATGTGAAAGTTGGACATTGGATATGTGCGATTGAAAAAATGATGTATTTGAATTATGGTGCTGTGAAGAATATCGAAAGTACCATGGACTACCAGAAGAGCAAGCATCTGTCTTGGACAAAGTGTAGTCAGCATTTATCTGTCTTGGAGAAAGTGCAGCCAGGATGTGCCTTAAAAGCAGATATACTTCAGACACGCTATCTGGAGAGACCAGTCCTGGAAAAGGACAGTATGCTTGGTAAATCCGAGCGGCGCCCGAAATAGGAGGACTGTGAAGTAGATGAATAGACACAGCAGCTGCAACAATGAGCTCAAGCCTGAAGATTGTGCGGATGGCGCAGGGTCTGGTAGAGCTTCATTCTGCTGTGCGTAAGGTCGGCAGAATGCGTTTGAGTGGATGCACCGCAACTCACCACCACAACAACATGCACCAAACTATCTTTTATGGATTGTGCTTAGTTAACTAATGCAGTTATTAATTAAGTATTTTGATTAGATTAATTTTACTTAAAGGAACTAAAGCAGATAGGTGAAGTAACTTACCCAAATTAACAAGAGTGCTACAATGTGAACCTGAATTGTTTCATTGTCAAATTCCACATGATATATATATGTATATGTATATAGCATTTTAAGATATACAGATAATTAAAAAAGACATAAACTCGAGATATTGAACTTTAAAATTTGAGTCTGGGAACTCCTCTGTATAGCCAGATCTGTTCATTAAATGTCAGGGAGACATTTTAAAATGTACTTTACTAAGTCTAAACATCCATAAATATTTCACTCAAATTGCTAGATCTAATAGGTATATGTAAGGAATAGAAATACTCATTTTACCAAGGACTTATAGTCCCATTTATGTATCCTGTCTTCAGAAGTAGAGGGCTTTAGAGATGTAATCTAGGTTGACTGAGACGATCTAAGTTTATGATATTTTCTTTTATAACGACCATAAATATCACTTTTGTTATAAAAATTATTCTTCTTTAGAAAATAACTACATACTATGTCTCATCTTATTCAGCACACACTTTTATACACATCTGATTAAATTAGCATTGCAGATAACTTTGCTAAGTCAGTTTCCACTGTTAAGGAGAATGCATCTACACCATCAATGACAATTGATCTAGATCACTAGGTCATGTTCTTATCTTTCTCATCAGACCAACAAATTGAACTCAATACATCTTAATTGAACTCAGTAGTAATCCCCAGTGCAGGATTATCACTGTGAAGACAATTTGTAGGAAAGGGCCCAGGAGGAAGGAAGCACATACTCGACAGGCTCCTTGGCTCACAGCCTCTGAAAGCAAACAACAAAATAGACATTGATAAATCACAACAGCCGAGCACAATTCCAAAAAGTTGCAGTTAAAGTAATTATTAGACATTTCCATTATAACTGTCCCCCTTAATGGATGAAGCCCAGACAAGGAAATAAAGTGAAGCAGGACACACGACTCCTAAACTGCATAGAGGACCTAAACTCCGGGTTTCAAATGACCAGTACAGAGATTTATTTCCCATAATATTTGAGATTTATCTGACTTGAAGCCAAGTGTATTTTCCTTGTTTCATTTTCCTTTTTTTTTTCGTTAATACTTAGACTGTATTATTTGTCAAAAATACATATACTAGGAAAATATTGAAAATGCAAAAATCTAGAAGCAATTTGATTAGAATATAACCAAGACAACCAGTGACTGAGTGCTATTGTAACAATCACATACAACATAGTCTAGAACAATACAAAAACCTATTATCTAACACATACACATTAATGAAATCTACTGTCTACAAAGAGATTTCTGTCTTTCAGACATTGTATTACAGCTTACATGCTTGTGTCATACTAATAACTTTATTTTAAATATAATGAAATTGAACTCCAGAGTAATTTACTTGTCTGTGGAAATGCAGCTTATAAGTAGCTGAGGCAGGGATCAAATAGTGTTTTCTTTAACTTCAAAACATTCATTTAAGGATAACCTTTTCTGGAAAAAGAAGAAATGAGAAGAAAAAAAGCTTGAGGGCATGAAAGACTCAGAAGGCAGAGACTCATGAGAACGGAAGTTCAGGCAGAACGAACCGTAGCACCGGTAACACCCCTAGAGAGATGGGCGAGCGATTTAGACCTCAGAAACTAGGATTCCAGGTCCGGAACCTTCCCACTGTGTTTCACGGCATTTCTGGTATCTATCAATCTCTCTATCAATCATCTAGTTATCATCTTTTTACCTTGCTAATCTAAAAAGTGAGAATAAATCAGCTTTCAGTGAAATGAGAGCATTTCAGACAAATTCTTGCAGTTGAACCAGATTAGATAATGCTTCTTAATGATGGTTTTAGCTGAGATTTTGAATTTCAATATATACAAGTATATACCGTGCTGGAAGGAAAACATTATTTGAAACTTAGCTTATTAATTGTAGCCACGATTGTCTTGGAATTCTGTATCAGCCACTTGAGCATCATGTGTCCCAGGCCAGACCATTTCTTTTTAGGACATGTAACATTATCTTTTCAATCGGATACAACTATCACTCATATAATATAATGTGATATAATATAATCATGTAAATTATATTATATATGTCTCTATGAACATTAAAGACACTAATTTATTCAGAAATTCCTTGTAAATTCAAAATGAGAGATGCGGTTACCATCATTAACCACCTTTATCACCATCATCATCGTCATCATCAACACAGCAACAACAGCATCATAAGTGCTGGCACTGACCAGTCTGCTCCAGAATTACATTCCACCCTCTCTCTGTACCGCTCGCTGTCTCTGTTAAGTACTCACCTGCTAAGAGGAACAGACAAGTCACACTGACCAAAAGCAGACAGGTACCTGAGGGCTTCATGGTCAGGAGGTCTGCGGCTTCTGTAGGAAATATGCCATGCCTGTGCCACAGGCTGTATTTATAAGTAGGTCCATATGCCTACAGTGAAGTGCCTATATATTTGGCAATCATCCAGATCCAACACCCTAATTATGTGTAACTTATTTCCCTAACGATTTGACACCAGAAGTGAAAGACACTTGTTTCAGATCTTTTTCACCCGTCAGGAACACTGGTCAGACCTGACGTTTAGGAAGAGTAAAATGTAGACCCTGGAACACGCCCAGGATTTTTCCTGTTCCGTACACTGTGATAATTGCAATCAAGTCACTTTTATTCTGAGTTGCATATTTTGAACCATGCCTTTTCTGAGCCTTGGGGCTGGAAAGCTTACTCCTGCAATATCCTGTAGGAGAGTCTGCACACACTGCACAATGTAGGTAACATTTGGTGTCACAGCTTCCAAATAAAGCTGGTGTGAATGCAAGTGAAGCAATTTCTTGGGCAAGCAAAAGCATACGATAGCTGGTGATTAAGTTTTAAAAATGATAGATTATTCAAGGTGAATGTGAATTTAGGAGATGCTTTCTTTAATGTCTTGCTTTTAGGCAATATATGCTGAATACAGCTTTAATACACCTCAAAATTAAAATGAGTTCTTCCTAGAAAGATGAATTCATATATCACCTGCTCAGTGAAGTATTCTCTGGCCACCTAAATTTAAAGCAAGTGAAAACAATAATCAACTCAGTGTGTCTTATTGTTTTTGCTTGCTTTTTAATACATTAAATTATCTTTTAAAATAATAATTTGCTTGCATAATTTCCCATCACTAAGTAAAGACTAAAGAAGCCCTAGTGTATGTAGGTGGGTAAGTATTGATCTGCCAACCACAGGTTGGGGTTTCAAACCCATGAGCTGCTTCAAGGGGCAAAGATGTAATTTCTACTCTTGTAAAGATTTATATCCTCAGAAATCCAAAATAAGGTTGCAGTGAGCAGAAATCAATGGCAGTGGATGGGTAAGAAAACACATGGATAAGTGTAATTCCACATGTATGTGCACATGTACACGAGGATGCACAATCATGGCTCTTTTCCACTACCATGCCTCTAAGTACAGAACAATAGCTTGCACTTGAATGCATGTGACCATCTAGGAATCCACCTCTCTGATTTCACGTGTGAATAACAATAAAATGATTCGTCCTCTCTTTAAAAAAACTAATTTAAACTCAAAACCAAACTCACTGTCATTGAGTAGATTCTGACCAATTATTCTAGGCATTTCTAAGCTGAGAATATAGGGACAACAAGGACAGATACATTTCTTATACTTCACTTGATGGCTGATACCTGCCAATGCCAGGAACTTTAAAGTCTGAGGATTTTATGATGAGAACAAGAAACTCACCATCCAAAAGAAATGCAAAAAAGATTGACTAAAGAACAACAACAACAAACCCCACTGACCTCAGGTCCATTCCAGCACAAAACAAACAGAATAGAGTGGTCTCCTCAGATGCTAAGATTTTCAATCTTCACAGGAGCAAGCAACCCCCTCTTTCTCCTGAAGAAGGATGGGCAGATTCAAACCAGTGTCCTTACAGTTTGCAGCTCAAGGTGCAATCCACTGTGCCACCAGAGTTCATTTGATCACAGGTGTTTACATAGAAGTAGGGGATCGCTGAATACATCTATATCAGTATGGTTGGAGAATGATGGAGAGATGTCTACGACCAGGCTTCACAAAGCACATGGATCTCATAATTGCCGATCACATAATAAGATAATCAGCATTTCTGTAATGAGATAATGAGTAACACAAAAGCAGAATGAGCTAAAGTATATTTTTGGAAATAACAATAATTATTAGAGTGACATTACGTCTGTATTCATCAACCATTTCAGTCAAAAAAGCAGCATTATCCAAGAATAAAAAAGTACAGAAGGTTAGGAAAGAGACCTGGGAAAGGAAACAGTGAGGAACTGGAAGGAATGATAGTATATTAAAGAGATAGCAATGGCAGAATTGAAACAAAATGCATATGAATTGTTGAATGTAAAACTGATGATTTTCTCAGTAAAGTTTCATCTAATTCACAATTTTAAAAGTTTTTAAAAGAATAATGGTTATACACACATGCAGAGACAAGCTTTAAGGTGGAAAGTCTTATACGCTATGGTAAAGAGATTCTTGAATCTGAGGATTTATAGTTTCATGAGTTTTAGAAATATTCCAAGTATTCTATCTAAAAATATTTTACACCTCCTTCCCATTCACATTCCAGACTGCTTAAAATCATCTAAAAACTTATATTCTCTAATCATCAACTTTTTCAGGTTTTTTCTTTGTATTTTCTTTGTGTTCATTTAAAACGCTGTCTTCAGGCTTATTACATTTTCCTTTCTACATTATCTATTCTGTTAATATCATGCAGTGTACTTTTTTTGCAAATACTGAATTAAAAAATCAAATATCAATATAGTTGTTTTAGAAAATATTACTCTACCACTTGGACAAATGGAATAGCTGATTTCGAAGTCTTGTCTACAGGTTGTGTCATTCCGGGTTTGTTTATGTGGTTGATTTTCCCAGATCATAGCCAGAGTCTCTTACTGGTTTTCAGTTTACATTTAGGTGCTGTCAACTTTAGTCGGTTAGATGTTAGTTTTTGTATTTCATCTTTCTATAAATATACTTGAATTCTGTCTTTGAATGTAGGTGAATTACTTGTAAATCATTTGATTTCTTGTTTGTGTCTGCAGGTTATAAAACTCTGTTAAAATAAGACCAGAGTAGTCTTCCTTTTAAAACTATATTTGTCCCCGTTCATGGACAATACCTTTCTAAAGAACCTACAGATATTCATGAACTATGAAATTTCTAGTTGACTTTCAGGAAGATAACATTCTCAGGCCTGTGGGAGCTCTATGTGAGAGAGCTTTTCTGTCTCTTCCATTAGGTGACTAATTTCTTGACCTATGTAGTTGGTTAACCCACCCAGACTGATCAGCATTAATGTACTGAAAACTAAAGAGAGTTCCTTGCAGATATCTTGCACTTCCTTACTCTAAATGGTAACCTCTAATTTCATTAGCTTCTATGCTTTTACCCCATAACGACCTCAGGGTCCCTTTGGCATTCTCCTCCCTGCCCTGCCCTGTCACCCAGAAACTCTCCAAGAAATCCAAGGGAGTCATCTGCTTGTACACCTCAGTTCTTCCTTCCCCAGGGGACTGGTGTCTTGTGCCAGGTGTTTAATGATATAAAAGACACTAGTTCATATGTTTTTCCTGGTTTACTTGTTGTTTCAGATGAAAGTATAAATAGAAACTTCAGTCATTCTTCAGCTTGGCCCACATTGGAATTCTATGCAAAAGGTTTTGGTCTAGCCAATATTCATTATAGGTGACGAGACTTACAGGAGTAGTATGATTAACAATAGTCGGAGTACCGTGGTTAACCATGTGGCTGCTAAGTGAAATTTTGGCAGTTTGAATCCACTTGCAGTTGAGCAGGAGAAAAATATAGCAGTCTGCTTCTTCAAAGATTTACAGCCGTGGATATTCTATGGCCAATTCTATTTTCTCTTAAAAAGTCATTATGATTCAGACGTTTCTCAATGGCACCAGGCTAGAGACAGTATTACATCTATCTTTGTGCAGAGAGAAGAATGGAAGGGTTAGTAGATCAGAGTTCTTACCATGGCTAGTTATGTGACCTTTGAGCAACTTTGAAAATCAAACCCACACCTTTATTTTATGTTTTCTCATAAGCCTTTGGCTTGCCAGAAAATGATGTGAAACAACTCAAATTTAAATGAATAAATATAGTATGACTTCTTTTTTCAAATACATGGCAAAAGCAAAGTTATAAAAAAAGAAGAGAAAGAAAACAGGCTAACTTTAAGAACTACCAGTTACTATGTGGGGACATGGCATTTGGAGAAAAACTTTATATAAAACTGTCAGAAAGAGAACATCAGTGTGTTAATAAATCTGGATTATCAGAAAGAAAAACGTACTCTAGTTGATATCTTGGTAGTATATTTCCATGATCATTTTCCAAAAGTTCATATTACTCCACATAAATTATTAAACTTTTAAATAAACAAATCATTATTTATCTATATGCTGAAGAAAATACACGGTATACGCTGTTAAAAGTTATTAGAGCTTATTGCCAGTAATGATTTTGAGTGCATTTGATGGCGGTTTTGACAGAAATGGAAGCTATATGCCTCGTGATTATTATTATTATTAGTAGTTTTATATTTTTATAGGTATATGAGTAGCATTTTACAATTTGCATGGAATCTTTATACATATTTATATTAAATTTGTGAACTAGTATCATTATTGTACCTGTGATACTATTAAGCCTTTAAACATTATGATTTAACTTAAAATAGCTAACAGGACTTTGAAAACAAAGATATTATTCTATGCACAAATCTAGTTCCTTTCAGAGACTCCACACCCCCTGTTTAATTAGACTAATACCTTATGATGAGTACAGCACATGGGAAGCTAAGACACAATGAATCTTAAATCTGATTGGGTTTATCGTGAGCATTGAGAGTACCCAGACTTCATTGAGGAGATAACATTTGAGCTAAAGAAAGAAGAAAAGTTGTTAAAAGAACAATTATTTCTCTTTTAAATATTGACTAGATGTCTATGCATTTCTATGGAACAGAACGTCTTTATGAGTGTTTCTAATTCTACTGTAGTACTGATGCAGTATCATAATTCTCCTGTAGGCAGCATAGTACAACAGATTCCCATCACCGGGGCTCTAAACTGCTAACAAGTCAAAGCGAGTCACTGCCTGGGTTAGTCCTTTAGGAATAAAAAGCTTTGTGTCTTTGGAAGGATGGGAGTGAAGTCATAGATGGTGATGGATTCATGAGATTCTCCTGGTTTCACTTCTATAAATGAGTTGATGGTTTTCAGTAAACCCCAGAGACAACCTGTAATTAATTATGACTCCTAGAGGAGGGGTTTCAGACCTCTTCAAATCCTGAGTAAGAATGGGATTAATGATGGCCTCTTAGGTCTATAAACTACGTTCAAAGCATTGCACATCTAACAAGGTTATTACATCAAATGAACTGGATTTTATTGGCAAACAATTGCACATGGAATAAGAACTTGAGAACTGTATTTATAAAATCACATAAAAAACCAGATGATTCAGCTGACGGCAATTGGTGCTCCAACCTGAGACTTGCGTGACATCACTATTTTCCTTTTCAACAGATGATCTTACATAATTTTTCAGAGACAAATCGAGGATCAGTTTCCTCTACGTCTCCCTGTTAGGTCTTTGTATTCACCCTTGTACCCTCACTCCATCTGGAATTTTAAACTATCTTAGATTTTCATCTATTTTTATTCACACTTTGTTTATTTTGAATATGAAAAATAACTTTATTTTAACTGTATTCTTCTATTTCAAATAATTTTCTTGCCAACTTATTTTCTTAAATTGTTTATATAAAAAATGAAATTCTATGATGTGCCCTTGGACATCTTCTAATATATATTCACGCAATCTTATATTATTATTTTTATTAAAACATGCCTGGTAGTAAAGGCTGACTTTCCAAAGCTGGGAAGGTTGTTGTTAGATACCATTGAGTCAGTTCTGACTTACAGACACCCTGTATACAAAAACTGCCCAGTTCTGTGACATCTTTAAAACTGCTGTCATGCTCAGAATCCTGTTGTAGTCACTGTATCAATCCATCTTGTTAAGGGTCTTCCTCTTTATCTCTGCCTCTTTACATAGCAGGATGTCCATGTGCAGGGACTGGTCTCTGCTGACAACATGTCCAAAGTATGTGAGATGAAGTCTTGCCATTCTTGCTTCTAAGGAGCACTCTGACAGTACTTCTCCAAGACAGGTATGTTTTTCTTGTTGGCAGGCAGGGTACTGTCAATATTCTTCGCCAGCACAATAATAACAGAGGACTCAATTCTTCTTCAGTCTTTCTTATTTCATGTCTAATTTTGAAAGTACCATGGCTTGGGTCAGGGCTACCTGGATCCTCAAAGTAACACCCTTGCTTTTAAACTCTAAAAAGTCTGATGCGGCAGATTCTCAGTTCTACTCTTTCCTAATGGGTTGTTATGAGTCAGAATTACCTCAGTGGAAGTCTAACAAGCAATGATTTGCAGGATAAAATACAACTCACAGATTTTTGGGTGCTGTGTTCTGTTTCCACAATCTTTTATTTGGACAGCTACTGGCCAACTGACTGGAAAAGATTCATAATTGTACACATTTCAAAGAAAAGTGACCTAACAGAGTGTATATGTTATTTAATAGTATCATTAATATCACATTTGGGTAAAATTTTACTGAAGATAATTAAAAATGGTTGTAAAATACATCAACAGAGAGTTGCCACACATTCAATGTGGATTCAGAAAAGGACATAGTATAAGGGATATCATTGCTGGCATTAAATAGATCTTAGAGGGCAAAAAGAATACTGGAAAGATGTTTACTTGTGTTTATTGACTATGCAAATGCCTAACACTGTGTGGATTATAAAAAACTATGGATGGCATTTAGAAGAATAAGAATTCTAGAAACAAATCATTGTTCCTATGCGAGTGGAACGAGGAGCCCCAGAATGACTTAAAATCAGGAAGATGTGTGTCAGGAATGTGCCCTTTCACCTGACTTATTCAATCTGTATGCCGAGCAAATTATCCAAGAAGCTGGGTGTGTGAAAAAGAATGTGCCATTAGATTGGAAGAAGGTTTATTAACTTCTTGGGATAAGCAAATGACACAAGCTTACGTGCTGAATGTTAGGAGGACTAGAGGAACCTGCTGATGAAAATCAAAGACTGCAGCCTTCGGTGTGGATTTCACTGCAATTAAAGCAAACAAAAAATCCTCAAAAACTAGACCAATCGACAACATCTAGATAAACAGAAAAAAATGTTGTTGTCGAAGATTTCACTTTACTTGGATACACAGTCAATGTTCATGGAAGCAGCAGTCAACAATCAAAGAAGGTGCTGCACTAGGAAAATCTACCGCCGAAGATCTCTGAAAAATGTTGAAGAACAAGGATGTAATTTTGAGGATGAATGTTCATTTGATGCAATCCCCTCAGATGACTCCCCTCAGATGTATGTGTAAAGTTGGACAATGAATAGGACTGCAGAAGTCATGATACATTTCAGTTGGTGTTGGTGGTGTTGAAGAATACTGAAAGTACCTTGGATTGCCAAAGAGTAAACAAATCAACCTCGGAAGAAGCTTATCTAGAATGCTCCTTTGAAGCAAAGATGGCAAGACTTGTTCTCACATACTGTAGCAGTCACACACTCTCCTGTCAACTTGTGAAGGGGTGGAGTCTAGATTGTCAATCAGGTTGCAGTTTGATGACCTCATTTGGAGGTGTGACAGATTAAAATAGCTCACTGGAGACCGGACACAAACACTCTCTCTGCTTGTCTCCCTGTGAGACATTCCTGTTGACAAGCCATATGGAGATGCACTGATGGCAGCCAGGGCCCTGGAGCTGGAGGAGCAACAAGGTGACCCATGCCAGAGCTGAGAAGCTTGCACTGACACTGGATTCACAAGGCATTCCACCCACTGGCCTGTGATCTTCCTGCATTCAGCATCATTTCACATTTGTGTGAGTCTAAAGAGGAATTTATGGACTAGAATCAACATATGGGCTGATAACAGACTTATGAACTGGATCAGGACTGGTCTGGGATGCTTTCTTAATGTAAAATTGCTCTATGATATGAAGTTCTCTCTTACACACTTGTGAGTGTCTCTGCATTTGTTTCTCTAGTCAACCCAGACTGACATACATACTATAGAAATTTTACCAGGAGAGTCCAATTGTGGAAAAGGACAATGTACTTGGTAAAATAGAAGGTAAGCAAAAGGAGGAAAACCCTCAGCGAGAGGGATTGATACGGTGGCTGTAATAATGGGCTCGAACATAGTGATGCCTGTGAGGATGGGGCGGGCCAAGGCAAGGCTTGCTTTTGTTGTTCGTAGAGTCATTAGGAGTCCGAGCCAACACAATGGAAAATAACAAAGCAATACTGGAGGACAGGTTTCAGCACACCGTGGGCAACTGGGAATCTGGAAGCGAGTGTATTTGGACAAATTCTCAACACTTATATTTTAAGGAGTCTGGGAGGCCAAAACTCTCATGAAGGGAGGCCTTCACACTTGTGAGTTGAAGATACATCCCAGTCACATTTCCCTAAGTAACAGTTATATTTCCCACAATCCCTACCCCCTCACCACCCCACCTGGAATACTGCCAATTTTAAGGTACTGCTTGCAAGCACATGATTGCTCCTATACACCCTTTAAGGTTATCTGCCTGAAGGTTGTCTGCCATCAAGAGCTATCAGACACTATTGTCTATCCTGCCCTAAATAGGGCCCACTCCCTTCTACTAAAAATCATAGCTTATTCCCCTTTAAGAAGAGCTCACGGACATCTAAGGTCAAGCCAGTTCAGAGATGACCAAGGTTAGACCACCATCTTAGCTCTAGAATCAGCCCATCTTGTGAGGTTCACACTTTTCTGTCATGTGTATACCCCTTCCTATTATGTGTATGCCTTTAATACAACCCGTTCTTGTTATGTATGTGTATGATGCAACTTGTTTGCCCAGGATTACATGAGTCTACTAAGAGAATACATTACCTTCACTTTGGTTTCAGTCACCATGGGAGAGATGAGCACTTAAATGCCTTGTCTGTCTTTCCTTTAACTTACCCTTCAATTACACAACCACCTCGGTTGTGGAGGCTGGACTCCCAC
>NW_022111372.1:85502706-85505076 GCF_000313985.2 Echinops telfairi
TGTTTTCAAACTTAAAAGAGGTCATATTCAGCGGATTTACCCAAATGCAATGTATCATCTGCTCTTCTGATTGTTGCTTCTATGAGCATTAATTATTTATCCAAGTAAAATGAAATTCTTGACAACTTTAAGCTATTATCCATTATTATATTTGTTGCCCATTGGGCCAGTTGTGAGGATTTTCATCTAAATTTATTGTGTATAAAGAATAGCTGACAGAATGAAACATCAGCAAACAGAATGGATAAATAGAAAACAAGCAGTAAATTAAAGCATTTAAAATGTTCTGTGTTATAAGGACAAAATTCATTACCAATATAAAAATCAAACTATCTAGGAATAAATTCATGTAAATGATAAATATGAAGGAGAACAAAACACTCCTGAAATGCACAAAACCATATTTGAACAATTGAAAGCATATCCACCTTTCTTGAGTAAATTGTTTATTAGCATAGATTTATAATATAAAAATTGATAACATTAAAATAAACCTTTTTAGGTTTCCAATAAATAAATGAAAACTGCTCATCATTACCTAAGTAAAAATCAAAACAGCAATGACAAGTCATCTTATCTCAGAGTTAATAGCAAAGTTAATAAACAAAACATGCAAATCACCCACAAGAAAACAACACATTTTTGAGAGTGTGGAGAGAATTGAACTCTTATCTACTGGTGGCGGGACTACGAAATTGGTGCAGCTGCGGTGGGAAATGGTATAGTACTCTCGTAAAAAGCTGGAAATAGGAAGACCATATGAACCAGCAATATTATTTCTCTAGTTTATATTCTAGAGAAATAAGAACCATGACCCACACACACCTACCTGCTAGGTTTCTGGGATGGTTTACTTCCGTTCTTGCTTCTCACCGCTGAAAGAATTCACGTGGCACAAGCACTTTTACAAATCCAAGTAACTTTTATGAGGGAAAGGGAAGT
Source organism: Echinops telfairi (assembly GCF_000313985.2). Lineage (NCBI taxonomy): Eukaryota > Metazoa > Chordata > Mammalia > Afrosoricida > Tenrecidae > Echinops > Echinops telfairi. The sequence continues at coordinate 85,503,649 of NW_022111372.1, forward strand.
TTGGGGTATTACAGTCTTGGGTATTAAAGTACACGCTATCTCTGGAAAGTGTGCAACACCACTTGGTGACTGTGCAAGAGTTCACAACTGAAGATGGCCACTTAGGGAGAGTGTGAAACCCCACGTGGAAGGAGCACCAGAACAATAGCGTGTAACCTGAGTCTGGAACCACTGAGAGCAGAGCCAAAAAGAGCAGAGCCAGAATGAGTGTCCGGGCGCACTGCACGTGCACAGAGGAGAAACCACACACTCCAATCTGCAAGAGAGCACCTGAAAAAAATGGCAGCGCTTGCCCTCAGACTGCTCTCTATCTCCCTAATCCCCACTGGCTGGAGGAGGGGCGGGATGTGGTTGAGGTATTGGCAGATCTTAGTGGCTATGTTCAAGCAAACATGTGTGATGTAATAGCACTGGTGCCTAGTGTGGGTGTGCCCAGGTTGACCTGTACCTGGGCCTAGATGACTTGCGTCTGATCATGCTCAGCTTTGGATCATCCCCATAGGTGTCCAATGCGAGCCTGGTTTCTTTCAACCCCTTTATTGTGGCATGACCAGCTGATTTTAGTTTAGGGTAGTCATCTGATGGACACAACCCCCTATTATACCTAATCTATCTACCTGTCACCCCAACCCCCACACACATATACCCACAACCATGTTCATTGAAGCAATATTCACAATATCCAAAGGATAGACACACTTTCTTATATGTTTATTGGCCATTCAGGTTTCCTCCTGTTTAATCATCTGTTCAACTCTTGCCCACCTCCTCAGTGGGCTATTCATTCTTTTCTTGTTGCGGGGTTCTGTAGATTTTAATAATAAGTTCTTTGTCTGATATGTCATTACTACACCTTTTCCCAGTCTGGACTCTCTTAATGAAGTCTTTGAATGTGCACAGGTGTTTTATCTTTAGAAAGTCCCACTCATCTGTTTTATCTTCCTCTGAGTTTGTGTGTCTGTCTGGGTTGACTAGAGAAACAAATTCATAGACACTCATGTACATAAGGAAGAGCTTTATATCAAAGAGTAATAATTTATAGATAAAACATCCCAGCCCAGTCCAGATCAAGTCCTTAAGTCTGATATTATCCCATATGTCCAATACCAATCTATAAATTCCTGTTCAGATTCATGCAACACATGCAATAACGTGGAATGCAAGAAGGTGGAAAGGCCAGTAGGTAAAAAGTCTTGTGTATCCAGTGGTCATGGAAACATCTCAGCTCTGGTATCATTCTCCATGTGGCTTCTCCATTTCTAGGGCTCTGGCTGCATCCATGTGGCTTGTCAGCAGGAAGAAGAAGCCAAGTATCAGTCTGCAACTGGCCTCCAGGGAGCTATTTACCTCCTTCGTGCCTCCAAATTAGGTCATTAAGTTGCAACCTGATTGACAGACTAGACTCCACACCATTGCAAGTTGACAGGA
>NW_022111372.1:85506331-85507584 GCF_000313985.2 Echinops telfairi
TCGATAGCCGGGCACCATCAGCCTTCTTCACCACACTTACTTATGCACACATTCGTCTTCAGCGTTTATGTGGGGTAGGTGGTCACACAATGATGGTTTTTAAGTTGGTAGTCATTTTTTCCATTTCATTAAAAATTAATGTTGGAATTTGTATAGGGGTTACATTGAATTTATATAGTGCATTGGGCCGGATTGACATCTTTACAATAATGAATTTTCTGATCCATGAGCATGGGATATTCTTCCATTTGTGAAACTCTCTTTTGGTTTCTTGTAATAATGTTCTATAGTTTTCCTTGTACATATTCTTTGCTTCTAGTTAGGTATATCCCTACATATTTCAATTTATGCTTGACTACTATGAAGGGCATTACCTTCTTGATCTGAGTTTCAGTGGTATATACCAGTGGTATATACTGGTGGTATATAGCAATCAAATTGACTTCTGAATATTGATCTTTGATCCTGCCATTGCCGTATTTCTCTTTCGTTTCCAGTAATCCTATTTTAGAGTCTATGGGGTTCCCAATATATAAAATCATTTCATCTGCAAATAGTGATCATTTCACTTCTTTCCCCAAATGTATACCATTGATATTCTTTCATTGCCTTTTATTATTAATTAGGACCTCCAAGATGATGGCGAATAGAAGTGGAGTCAAGGGACATCCTTGATGGGTCTCCTTATTCAGTTGGAGTGTTTTAGTCTTTTTCTCCATTAATTGCAATGCTGACTGTTGGTTATATGTATATAGCTTTTATTATATCCAGGTAATTTCCTTCTAATCCTAACTGCTTGAGTGTCTTAATTAGGAATGAGTGTTGAATATTATCAAATGATTTTTATGCATTTAGTGATATTATCATGTGGATCTTGTCCTTTTCCTTTTTAATTTGATGGATAATGTTGATGGATCATCGAGTGTTAAACCATCCCTGCATCCTTGATATGAATCCCACTTGGTCATGATGGATTATTTTTTAACATATACTTTTGTATTCTATTGGCCAGTATTTTGCTGAGGATATTTGCATCTATGTTGATAAGTGCTACTGGCCTCTAGTTCTCTATTCTTGTGGGATCCTTGCCTGGCTTTGGTATCTGTGTTATACTAGCTTCATAGAAGGTGTTTGGCAGTTTAACATCCATTCCTATCTTCTGGAAGAGTTTTTGTAGTCAAAACTTGATGTCAGTTCTTCCCTGAATGCCTGGTAGAATTCTCCTGTGACACCCTCTGCACTGGGTTTTTTTG
>NW_022111372.1:85508966-85510522 GCF_000313985.2 Echinops telfairi
TTTTTTGCAAGGGGATGAGAAAGTGGGCAGAAATCCCTTATGTCCATGCATTTTTCCTCTTGAGAAACAGTAAAGACCTTTGTTCCAAATATGCACCACCTTCTGAAACTGAACCTATAAAACCCGTGGACCTCTCCAAAGTTCTACCTTTAGTAGAGGCAGCTGGAGAATTTTCTTCTTATGATTCATAATTGAACTCAAGTAGATTAAAAGTGACCTACACCGCTACTCAGATAATCCAGAACAATCTATAGATACCTTTCAGCCCCACATATTGGCCTATGAGTTGGCCTGGGAGGATGTAATAGGACAGACTATGACAGATTTTGAGAAAGAGCGAGTACTAAAGGAAGCTAAGTAATTTTCAGATAGTTTACAGGTGATGAATGATCTTGGAGAAACAGCTGTGCCTCCAACTGACCCCACCTGGGATTATAATGATTCCACTGACAAGTGGGCATGGGAAGATTTTCTAGCATGTATGAAAACTGGACTAAAGTCAGGGCAGCAAAACAGCATCAACTATACTAAAGTAATAGCCATTAACCTGGATCCTAATGAAAGTCCTGTAAGCTTCTTGAGACAGCTGAGAGATGGCCTGTAGAAGCAAACCGTGGTAGATTTAGACCCATATGAAGGGCAGACCATACTAAAAGAAAAAAAATTTCTCACACAGGTTGCATCAGACTTTCAAAAGTAGCTCCGGAAGTTAGTCGAAGAGCCTCAAGGAGCTACTCTAGACGGTTACTACTCCAGATGGTTACTATTGCCAATGCTACCATTTAGAATAGGGAGCAAGAGGCTCAGGCTCAGGAGAATGAGGAAAGGAAAGCTGCAAGGCATGGACAGGTCCTGGCTGCCAATGCTAATCAGCACCCAACTACTGACTACCAAAGCCCCCTGCACAAGGTACCAAGTGCCAGGTGTGTTGGCCTGTGGACCACAGGACAAATGATTGCCTGTGGTAGTTACATAATCTGGTGACAATTTGGGACCTGAGAGGATTAAGAGTGAAGGGGTGGAGTCTAATCTGTCAATTGGGTCATAGCCAATGAGGCCTCAGTGTGAGTATGGCTTTCTCCTGATAATTCTGGGAAATCTGTTTTTTTCCTCCTTGGAGGCAGGAGACATCTTTTATCTGGGTTCCTTTCCCTGGGAGACATTGCAGCTGAGCAGACACATGGAACTACACTAGTGCCTTGAGATGGAGAAGCCACAGGGACCTAGCCTGATGCAACCATACTTCTCAAGCCAGAAAAGCCACATAGAGACCCCTGCCAGCACTGTGATGCTTACAACACCACTGGATCCCAAGACTTTATGCCCAGTGGACTGTGATTGTCCTGCATTTGGTGTTATTGAATGTGCTTCGTGAGTCTGAAGAAGACGTTATAGGTTGGCATAGGACATATGGGCTAATATCAGACTTTTGGGCTTGGACTGGACTGAGTTGGGATGCTTTCTTAATGTGCAATTACCCTTTATATAAAACTCTCTCATATGGATTCTGTGCTAGTCTGGATATATTAGAGACACAAATTCACAGAATCTCATAC